>NC_135541.1:9461273-9781273 GCF_045843805.1 Urocitellus parryii
TTGAGTCCTTGGGCTCTGCCTAATCCCCTCTGCTCCATAGGAATGATCATGGGCGCTTCCCCTGCCTTCTCCCTTCTGAAAAGATGGATGGAAGAATCACGGGTGACCGGGGACGCCATGGTGCACCAGGCTGGACTGTCGGTGCTTTTGAAAATCATAGTACCAGCTGGGTGCCGTGGTGTGCACCTGTAATCCCAGTGGCTCAGGAGGCTGAGGCAGGAGGATCCAAGTTCAAAGCCAGCCTCAGCCATGGTGAAGCGCTAAGCAACTCAGTGAGACCCTGTCTCTAAATAAAATAGAAAACAGGGCTGGGGGCGTGGCTCAGTGGTTGAGGGCCTCTGAGTTCAATCGGCACCAAAAAAAAAAAAAAAAAATCATAGTACACCGTCTGATGGTGACAGAAGGTGATAGATAAGAGAGGGGTCCCTTCCCAGCCCTTAAATGGGCAAGGCCTGGGTTGGGTTTGCCCCCAGGCAGTAGCTGCCCACAGCAGAGGGACTGCCCTGGAGGCCAGACTCCCGCAGGGTGGGCTCAGAGGGTCCTGAGGTCCCAGTGGACAGAAGTGGGGGCCCCCATGGGGAAGAAGGACCAGAGGCACTGGGTAAGAAGATGTTCCTCAGAGGGGAACAGGCGGGACCAAGCGTGGGCTGGATCCAGGGAGCGGGTCAGGCCGAGGCAGAACCCCTTGCTGCCTGCTCTGAAGAGTCAGCAGCGTCACAGGGTAGGAGCGTCACACGGCCTTAGTGGCCAGCCATCTGGAGAGTTCCTGCTGGTGTCTGTGCCCGCCCCGTCTCCACAGCCCACTCAGAGGTCAACTGCACACAGTGACCACCCAGGTCAGTCACTTCCTGTCCCTGGTCACTTGGCCCCAGGACGTGCTCAGCTCACCCACTGCAGGGGACTGCAGGAGCACCCTCGGGGCTGTGGCCGCTCCACACCCCTGTCCCCAGGACAGAACCCCTGGGGGTAGCTCCCAGGCTGGAAGGGCCTCCCACTCTCACTTCCTCCTGCCTTAGCGCTGACGCAGCTTTCTCTTATGCCACAAGCTGATCAGCGGCAGCCCTGGGCCAGCGACAGCCCGGTGCCCACTTCTGTACAGCCCACCGACAAAAACGTTTATAGTTGTCTAAACGGCTTCGAAAAATCCGGAGAGGTGAAGCGGGTGTATATTCAACAGGGTCCTTTATTTAAATTGTAAAATAGAGTAACTGAAACCGAGAATTACTGAATAGAATAGAATAGAAGGGAAATAGATGCCCTTTGTCATTAGGTTGGTCTGAGTTCAGATTTTAGCTCAGCCACCCTGGAAGTTTCGTGACTTTGAAAACTCCGTTTTCTCATCCGCTCAATGGGCTGAGTCCCTAACTCTTGTGGTAAATTTAGGGCTGAAGCAAGAGGGTAGCTTGGCTGGCCTGGCAGAGCAGGCCTTCAGAAACCAGTCAAGAGAGGGCTGGGGGTGGCGCTCCGTGGTAGGGTGCTTGTCCCTCATGCGTGAGGCCCTGGGTTTAAATCCCAGCACACTGCAAAAAAAGAAAAAGAAAAAGAAAAAACAAGAATACTGTTCAACATGTAAAATTCAGACAAAAATCCAGCTTGGGGAGTCCGTAAGAAAAGTCGTGTGAGTGCGGCTAAGCTCCTTCATTCACGAATCGTCTGGGGCTGCAAAGCTCCGCATATCTGCTCTCTGGCCCCTTAGGGTCAAGCGAGTTGGCTTCTGCCTCACACAGCAGAATGTGGCCAGCCTCAGCCTGTCGCCGACAGTCACGTCCAGGAAAAGAGGTCCCCTGTAAGCCGAAATCAGACGTCAACCTCCTAAAGAGTTGTCTGTGGGGCCTCCCTGGAGGGAAGAGTCAGGAGGAGCCCAAACCTTTGAGTCAGAGCCCCGTTGGAGAAGCTTCCGGAAGGTTGCCAGGGAAACCCCCAGGGGGCTTCTCAGAACTTGCCTGACAGTCTCCTTCTCCAGCTCTCCGGGTCTGGTTTGGGGCCAGCCAGCCAAGCCTGGTCAGCTGCAATGCTCTGAAACAGGCTGACGGGCCATGCACGCTCCCCTTAAGCCCAAACCTGCTCTCCCCGAGGGGAAGCTCCTGCATTGGGTGCAAAGCTCCTTTTCCCACAGAGACATGGGTCCTGCAAACGCCGTGAACCCTCCACATCTGCTTCTGGGCACTGGTCCCGAGGGTAGGCCATCATCCTGCCTCAGGGAGTGAGGGACCCAGGTCAGTCAAACCCAGGACGCCCCTAACTGCAAGCATTTTTCAAGTTCTTGATACCAAAATGGAACCTTTGGTCCCGCTGCCTGCCTTCCAAAGAACCCAGGGGGCGGGTGGGGTCTTCAGGCCTCCTGTTGGGGGGGTTCTCAGGAAGCGTCTCAGTCACAGTCACCTTGGCTGTGGCTTCAGGCCCCACAGCAGACGCACCTGTGGACGGGGACGTCCAGGAGTCTGTTTTAACAAGTGTCCCAGCACTTCTCGCGCCTGGGGAAGGGGGTCATTTGAAAACCCCTGAGTTAAAACTATGCATTTACATGGGGAAAATGTTCATGGGATGCTATCGACTTAAGAAAGGAGAGGGTCAGGGTGGCCTGTATTAATGCTACCTAGTTTCTGGGAAATTCTATGTCATTCATGTTTCTCCAGGAGAGAGAGAAAAAGTTGTTTTAGGAAGAGTTTACTACTTTGGTAAGTGATTTTCTTTTTTTTTTTTTTTGAGGGGTACTGAGGTCTGAACTCAGGGACACTCAACCACTGAGCCACATCCCAGCCCTATTTTTGTGTTTTATTTAGAGTCAGGGTCTCACTGAGTTGCTCAGCACCTCGCTGTTGCTGAGGCTGGCTTTGAACTCGGGATCCTCCTGCCTCAGCCTCCCAAACTACTGGGATTACAGGCATGCGCCACCTCGCCCGGCTCTCTCTTATCCATGAGGCACTGTAGGCAGAGTCCAGGGCCATGATAACCCCTGCAGCCTGCTGCCCAGCCGCACTGAGGGCTGAGCTTTGTAAGCAGGCCTCCAGATCCACCCCCCAGCCTTCCCGCACCTCCACGGCTGGTGCCCCTTTCCCCTTGACCCCCTCCCTACCTCTCTGGTGGCCCTGGCCACATTCATGCCTCTTCCTCCCTACACCCAGGTAATGTGCAGCCCCAGCCCGTGGCCCCCAGCCTCTGCCCTGCCAAGCCACACCTTGCATGCTGGGCACCCGCTCCAGGCTCCGGGCAACTCTGCCAGCCAGGAAACGCAGACGGCGCTTGATCAGCAGAAGCAACTTGCTTTCCTTGGCTGGGTCTGGAGCTGTGGCAGCCTAATTAGCGAAGCCGCCAGATCGCCAGATCAGCAGGCCCTCTCATTAACACGGGTCCAATCACTGCGGGCCCCACAGCCCGACCTCGGCAGCTTCCCCTGGGACCATCCAGGGCCTGGGAGTGGGGGTGACAGAAGCAATGGCCAGGTCATGACCGTTTATCAGCTATGGGCCAGCACCGGCTCACCTCCCAGGAGGCTGGGGCTCGGGCCGGGGGCCTCCGGAGTTCAGCGCAGGCCTGTGGCCAGGTTCCTCAGCCCTTCATCTCAGAGACCCTGTGCTGAGTCCTGCAAAGGCACTGATGCAGCGTGTCCCCCAGCAGCAGAAAGCCCTCCTGTCCCGGGTCCAAGCTACCAAGGCCCCTGGCCTGGACCCCAGCTTCCCCTGGCCTCGGAGTGGAGTGGGGTCCGCTCAGGCACCTGAGGTAGAAAACCAAAGCAATCAAGGGGGACAGGGCGGCTGCTTTGACTTTGGAAATCAGGAGCATTCCTTAGAGGAGAGGGCATTCAGCTGAGGCCTGCAGGACCAGAAAAAGTCAACCAGGCGCCGATCTGGAGGAAGGTGCCCCGGGGAGGGAGAGCAGAGCAGATGAGGAGGAAGACGGCTCCTTTCTCCAGGATGAGGGAGGCCCCGGGCTCCAGGAGATAGATTGGAGGAGGCCGAACGGGGTGAGAGGATAACGAGGTCAGAGCGGAGAAACAGAAGGAATGACCAGTGAAGGAGTTGAGAGGCCCTGGGGACGGGGTGGTCCGTGAAGCCTTCTAGAAGACATGAAAGAGAAAGAGCTTCTGTGCAGTGGGAGAGAAGAGGAGACCTGCAGAAAGGGAGGTCAGACGTGGCCAGCTGCAGTGACCCTCCCATGACAGTCCCCCATGCCACGACCTCACAAGCAGCAGTTAATGCCCTAATGCCAGCCTCTGACACAGCTGAGCTTCTGGTGGTCACAGCAACCCCACCTGGGGGTACGTTAGTTATGACACCCAGAGAGGTATAGTCCACTGTCGAGGCTCACACCTGAAGGTCCAGGAGGCAGGTACTGCCCCCCAGCAGCCCAGCTCCTGAGCTCATGCTTGCTTTGACTATGGGGTGAGGGTCTGCCTTTGCACTTGGCTCAGGATCCAATGACCTTGCTCTGCTGCAGGTTCTCTGCTCGGTAAACCACTCTGCCCGTTTCATTGGTCCAGAGTGTTCACATGCCCATGTCCCATGCTGACTGGTTTAGGCCTGAACTTCTCAACCCATTGTTGGTAAAGATCAGGGATTCTCATGATGGATTTAAACCAACCACTCTCAGCTGAGACTAGCAGCCCAAGGCCTTGCTGAAGGTCACGTTATTTGTCACTCAGAAAAACATGTTCCTGGCCTTCAGGGTCTTTTGCCCACCAGACCCACAGGCTGGGAGCCTCACAATGGTGCTCCTGAGGGCCTAGTCCCTGCCGCTTTCCCATCAAGCTGAGCAGCCAGCTACCTATTTTCCCATCCTGCCTTGCAGCTGGCAAGTGGCCATGTGACCTAGTCTCCACCAATCAGATGCACCCATCTCACCCTTAGTGCTGGGATTTAGTGACCCAAAGAAGTCACAAGAAGTACAATTTGGATTCAGTTTCCCCAAGACTGCCCGTGCCCAACAGTGTGGACGGCCCGAGGACGAGCTCAGCAACTGGATTCGCAGCTGGTTCTGGTTCCAGTCTCAAGCATAGTTCTCCCCACCTCCCGAGGATGTGTGACCTGGCCAGATAGATGTGTTCCTTTCTGCTTTAGTGAACAGTTTCTGTTGCTTTCAAACAACAGCTGACTGGTACACTGACGACGGATCTTACAGGTCAGAGAGAATGGAACTGAGTGGGGACGGGCAAGCTCAGGCTCTGTCAGGCAGGGACGGTCTCAAAGCTCCCAGCAGTGGGACAGGGGGTCTGTCCTTTCTGGGACCAAGAGACGCACTTTGGGAGACATTCCGGAGTATTGGAGCGTGCCCCACCCAGTGACATTTCCTCGTGATCGTGAT
Source organism: Urocitellus parryii (assembly GCF_045843805.1). Lineage (NCBI taxonomy): Eukaryota > Metazoa > Chordata > Mammalia > Rodentia > Sciuridae > Urocitellus > Urocitellus parryii. The sequence goes on from NC_135541.1 coordinate 9,466,575, forward strand.
TCTAGACCGAGAAAGGCAAGGAACTGGCATCTCAGAGCTGCACAGGGCGGTGGAAAACAGATTTAGGCAGTGATGAGACCTGGGTTTAGATGCTGGCTCTTCCACTTCCTGTTACTCGCTTAACCTCTCGGTTTCCTCCTCTGTGAAATGGGAGGGTACCTCTTAAATTCTTTCGCTTAGTACTAAATGCTGGACTCCAGCTGCCCTAAGACGAGAAGATGGCACTCAGAGATGGAGACTGGCCTCTGCAGGGCTCCAGCTCCTTTCCCCATGATCCTCTTGGCCGCGCCCGCTGTTGAAGCTCTGCACATCATCTCTGGTCACAGCCAGGGCAGAACGCGCTCTTCTAAACCACACCACGGAAGAATATTTCCTGGGCTCACCTCTCCACCAGCTCATTGGCCCAAGCTGGGTCATGTGCCCATGTCCCACCCAATAGCTAGCATCAAGGAACTGTCCCATGCTGATTGGTTTAGGCCTGAACTCTTCAACCCATCGATGGCGAGGACTAGGAGAGTCTCACCGATGGTTTAAACCAGTGGTTCTCAAACCTTTGTTCTCAGGGGCCCCTGGGCACTTGTGAAAATCAGGACCGCTGTAAACTACTTTTAATGTGGATTATACTCATCTATATTTACATTTTAAAAATTGAATCAGAAGATTAAATATTCATTCATTTCAATAAATAATAAGTCCATGACACGTGTTGGTATAAATGACATTTCATGAAAAAATAACTTTTTCAAAAGGGAAGGAAACTGTGGAGGGTGGCATGATTTTACCTGTTTGCAAATCCCTTCAATGTCTGGCTTCAGGCAAACAGCGGGATTCTCCTACCTGTTTCTGCCCTGGGGCTATCACAGTGGGTGCTCTTGGCCTTGAAGAATTAGAAGAGAATCCAGCCTCCTGCAAATGTGTGGCTGGGAAGGTGGCCCCCCACACACCTCCCCAGGGTCTCAGCCCTCCCTGCGCTGACAGCCACTGGCTTCAACTCACCCTGCAAGCACCCAGGAGCTGCTGAGGTGAAATCCCATGAACCGCAAGGCGGCTACACTTTAGGAGGAGGTGTGTGCGCATTGAGGATGCGCCTGAACCCTGTGCATGGGGTGATCACCACTTCTCTGCGTTGTGGAGAGAGCGAAGAGGTTGGGTTGGGGAGCACTGACCACAGGCACAGTCAATGGTCCCTGGGGCCGAGACCGCAGGTGAGCCCAAGGTCTGAGCAACAGGATGAGCTGACTTCTTGATTCCCTTTCTCCAAGGTTCCTGGGACCCTGCCCTCCACCCCACATCCCATTAGGCCATTCCTACTAGCTCTCTCTCTCTCTCTCTCTTTTTTTTTTTTTTGGCTCTAGATTGAACCTTGGGGTGCTTTACCCGAGAGTTTGCATTCCTAGCCCTCTCTTTCTTTCTTTTTTTTTTTTGAGACAGGGTTTTGCTAAGTTGCTGAAGTTGCTCCATCGATCCTCCTGCCTCAGCCTCCAGAGTGGCTGGGATCACAGGTGTGTGCCACCAGGTCCTCTTACCAAAAGTTCATCCCAGAAGCATGGACATGCCATCATAATTTCCACAGAAAGGAAAACAGGGGCACTGTTCCCGGAAGGAAAACAAAATCAAACCGTCGAACTCGGAGCATTGATCTCCCCTGATCAAAACAAGAGGCTGGCCCGAGGCCGGCCCAGGGCAGGCCTCAGAGTTGCCGAGGGTCTCTCAGGGGGCGGAAGGAGGTTCCTTCTCCGGAGTGGCTGTATGGCTAGCGTGAGACACAGTTCATGACCCAGAAGGTCAGATCAAAGCCTCCGGTGCCCACATCTGGTCAGCAGATTGGGGTTGGGGACAGGAAACTGAAAACTGGAGGTGTCAGGAAGTCAGGGCAGGATGGGAGAGAGCAGAGGGGTCCTGGTGACCTGGAGAAAGGAGCAAGAGACTTCGGACTGGAGTCAGGGACTCTGACTTGCAGGGAACATCTGGAGCACACCGTTGGGCGCATACCCGCATGCACAAGTGTGCGCACACACCCACACACACACACAGTAGGGCAGGGTGGTGCGGGCTGAACAGACAGCGCATACTGGTTCGTCCTGGCACCGAGGGGCCGGCAGCGGTGACACCCAGCCCTGCCACACACAGCACTGGCAAAAGTCTCAATCTCCAAAGACTGAGAGGGTCGCAGGTTGGAGCTTCGGCGACTCCAGTGCACACGGCGGCTACTCTACAGCTATTGATTGGACACTCCCCCCAAGTCCTTGTCCTTACAATCCACCCAAATGCCAGGGAATGGCCGCAGGGTCACTATCCTGATTCCGTCTCCTCAACCGCCCTTCTCCCATGGGAAGACTCCCAGCTGCCGGGGTTTGGGGGTTGGAGCCCAGAGGTGAAGGAGCGCTGCTCTGGAGGTCGTGAGGTGTGCCGAGGGCCATGGTGTCACTCAGGGCTCCCATCTGTGGGTGGGAGGAGTCTCAGAGGGGTCCTCAAGCAGGTGTGTTGAACGAGAGGCTCAGGGACCCCAAGACCTGCACCCAGGTCAGAAACGTGGCCTGTACCTCTAGGTCAGATCACAGGTGGGACCAGAGAGGCGGGTCGCCAACAGGGGGATTTGGACTGCGGCCACACGCAGTGGCACAGCCCCTCTGGGCCCTGGTAATCCCTACGTGGAGCCCCCTCAGCTGCTGACCTGAGGTCAGTCCAGCCTCCTGCCCATGTCGTAGTCGGGTGTGGCCAGCCACTGAGACCTGTGACCTGGGCAGGGGCTACGGGCAATGACTTGAAGGAGAGAAGCCGACTGAGGTCCCACATTTGATCCATTTTGCAAACGTGGACTTGCAGGCACTTGGAGAAGAAGTGATGGTTACCAAGCGACTGTAATCGGGCCCAGCCTCTGTTAGAGGTTCCCTCTGCGTCCCCGCCGTGGTCGGTACCAGAGTCCCAAGGAAACCGAAAGAGACATACAATATTTCTGCCAAGAGAAATGTAATATTTTTGCCAAGATCACGCGGCCTTCCACCCCAGGTCCCCGCGAGGTACCGGCTCCACCTCCTTTCTCTCCACCTCCCCGGACTGCATTTCTGCCTGAGGCACTTGGAGTGGCAGGTTCCAGTGACCTTCTCCCCTCTGCCAATAACAGCTCCCGCAATCCTGCTTCCTGCCCTCCCCCTCCCCGGGAAGGAATGTCTGTCTTCCAGCAATCCTCCTCCTCCCCTGCCTTGGCTCGGGGACTGCTTTCAAAGTAGGTCCTCAGGCATTGGGCCAAGTTCACCAGGAAGGCCAGGGACAGCTGCAGACGCAGAGCTGGTGGCCTGTGCACCCCAGGGCTCGCTCCCTCTCTGCCTTCTGCTCACCCCCAGGGCTGCATCTTTGAGCACCCAACATGGGTCTTGGGAAGATGGGGTGGCGGCCAAGGGGAGGAACAGCCCAGGGTTCTGCCCCCAACTCAAAGCTAACTCAGGAGCCACTGTTCCCCCAGCAGCCCTGCTGTGAGCCCCCCTGAACCTGTTAGATGCTCATGGGGAGCGGCTGAGGGCTCTGGCCCTGCAGTCAATGCAGCCACTGCACAAGAGTCCAAGCCAGCGGTGCCTCCGTCTCACCATGGGTACAATGGGAGCAAGAGCAGCAGCTCCCCCAGGGGGTCCTCAGGAAGATGGCAGGCCTGCAACGAGTGTAGACCCCAAGTCTGGCCATGGGAAGCACCCAGAAAATGGATGCAGCTGCCACCCTGCGTCCGGTGTGGGAAGTCATGGGGTGGGGCTCGCACAGGCTTGGTCCGGGGAAGGAAGTCTCCTCTGCCGGGCGGCCACGACTCCTGGCTTGGATGCGCTGCCCTCTCGGCTGTCTACAAATTTATGTGATTCAACAACCAACGGAGCATTGACCCTGTGGCAGGCCCTGTCCCAAGGGCCAGGATCCACGGTGACAAAGCAGAGATGGCCCCTGTCCTCCAGGAGGACACTCTGGCGCAGGAAGATGTCGGTGAGCGTTTGCGGAGGATGCCCAAGTCCTGTGACAGAATCACGGGTTGTAACAGGGAATGGGGACGGCTGAGGGGCACAGCTTCCGAGAAGGTGTTCAGGAGGGTGCCCTTGGAGCCAGCACCTGGGGGAGCAAGGCTGAGCCCGGCAGAGTGAGGAGGGGCGGGCGCAGGTGACACGGGGACAGAGCTCTCCGGTGGCAGGAGCAGCTCCAGGCAGAGCCCCGAGGTGGGACACCTCTTGGCTAAGTCACAGGGTAACAAGAAGGCCACTGGAGATGGCGAATGAAGCCAGAGGTGGCAGGGGCGGCCAGACCACCCGGCACCTTAGGGACACAGGAACCCATAGGACGCACAGCCCCAGGGAGCCCGGGCTGGCGGCTCATGGGTGCAGGACATGGTGCCCCTCTTGCAGGGTGCCGGGAACAGACCAGGGCTCAGGACACGCTTTGATGGACATAAGTCTTTATAGACCAGAAAATCCTGAGCTGGGAGAACTGCAATTTTTTATCTGCCATGTTATTTCCGAGGAGAGACTAATACGCAGCTAGAGCCGGGAAAATACAGGTCCTTTTACCAGCTTTAGAGCCATTTTGGAAAATGGCATCATTAAGCCCGAGGGAAGGCAGCAGAGGCTCTTGTACAAAGCTCGGGGAGAGGAGGGGAGCCCCCCGGGGCCGCCCACCGGGGTGGAGCCGTGGCCCGGCGGTCACGTCGACTCGGAGTAGCGCACGTCGTGGGCTTGAACTTGTTGGGTTTTTTCTGCTGAGGGGCCCCGGGGAGGCGAAGCTAGGAAAGAGGGGGAAATGCGGACAGCGTCTCACCCTTGTTAACCTGGGATCGCGATTCTTCTTTGCAAGGAGAGAGGTCAGGAAGTGGCGTGTTCTGAGCAATGGCCCTGGGCCCACTGAGCATCAGCCACCAACACCACCCCTTCAGGCGGGCACACGGGGGCCGTGGGGCTGGGAGGGCATCTGCTCCTGGCCATCAGGTCTTCCGTCTGCCTGGGGAGCCCTGCTCTTGGCTGGAGGGCAGGGGCTTTGCCGCGGGACCCTGAGAGACCTCCCCGCTGCGCTCGCCAGATGGGCACAGAGAGGTGGAGATGGCAGCTGGGCTGGGGGTTTGTGACTTAAGATAATGCTCAAGGGTGACATGGGAATCTGTTGGCTGTACTGCAAGACCAGGCCCCCACGCTCTCTACCATCCCTGGATACAGGCTTTGTCAAAAGTTGCTTTGCTTTAAGATCAATTGTAAAACATTAAAATAGAAGTACAATTTAATTTAAAAATCACAATTCCATTAATCTCATCTTGATAGGTGACATTTATTGAGTGCAAACTCTTTTTTTTTTTTTTTTTTTTGGATACCAGGGATTGAACCCAGGGGTGCTTAATCCCTGAACCACATCTGCAGCCCTTTTTGATATTTTATTAGAGACAGGGTCTTGCTAAGTTGCTTAGGGCCTCCCTGAGTTGCTGAGGCTGGCTTGACCCTCCTGCTTCAGCCTCCTGAGCCACTGGGATCACAGGCATGCTCCACCGCACCCAGCTGAATACAAATTCTGGTTCCACCCTATTCGAAGAGCTTCATGTGAGTCATTTCTCACTTAACCCACGAGGGAGGCAGGATTGTTCACCTCTTTCACAGATACGGAAAGTAAAGTCCTCCGATGTCAAGCATCCTGAAAGGCCGCATCGGCTAGGGCAGGGTGCTGACTTAACCTCCCCTGGCTTCCGGTGTCTGGCACTAACCGTCAGCCCGTGACCTGGTTGGTTAACTGGATGAGTCACTAGTTGACTAGTTACACAGCCAAATTGTTAGATGCCGGTCTCGACTTAGCCGACCCCAGTTCCCACCCCAGCTGAGCCACTGTCTAAGTTGGGCGGCCTTTTGTGGAAAGCCCCATGTGCCTCCGTGTCCCCTGTCCATGAGACGGGCTTCAGAATTGCCCCCCCGGTGTAGGACTGGGTTGTGAGAGAGGAGATCAATGCGTGTGAAAACCTGGCGCATGGAAGGGGTTTCCTGGATGCTCTGCCAGGGCGAGGTCTAGCTGGGAGGACAGATCCGCTACCCAGCTCCCAGCAGGAGACACCAGGGGAGCCACGTGGGCTGGACTCGCGGGATATGGAGATGTCCCTCTGCGTATTTCACGGCAGAGTCTGCGCGCGCTCCAGCAGCAGCACACACGGGCTGGGAGCCGTGAGTTGGATTCTGACTGGAGAAGCCCCTGCTTGGTCCTCTCCACCAGGTGCAGACCCCGACTCACCTCCTGGTCTGAACCAGGGCATCTTCCTTCCTGTGCACTCGCCCCCAGGCCGCTGCTCTCGGTGGGGCAGGAAACTCACTTGGAATACAGAAGTTCCTTCTGGTTCGCTTTGCAGCCACAGGACCAAGTCCCAGTGGCCTGCGCTGGAAAGGAGCCCTAAGCCTGCATCTGACGCGTCCTCCCAGGGGCCCGCTAACCAAACAACACTAAGGATGAGCCAGATACTTTATGCAAATATGTCAATAAAAACGATACAGCACACGGAGTCAGCCTGCCGCCAGTGGAACCTGAATGTGCACAGTAGATAGACAATTGGACCCTTGACGTGATTGCCCTTAAATTCGCCAGGTTTCTCTCGTCCTTACTCTCTTTCCTGAACAGACAGACCTTCCTAAGTGGGAGGGACTCACTGGCTGACAGGAGCTGGGGCAGCCCCTGCTGGGAGATGGCCCGGGGAAGGCCCTGGACGGCAGCCCCTGGGCTCTCCTGGGGGACGCAGACGCTCTGACGCCACCCAGGTCCTCAGCTTTAAGACCCGCGCCGACACCAGACCCGCAGGAGGCGCTGGGGTGCGGGAGCTTGGGGTGCGGGAGCTGGGGGTGCTGGAGCTGGGGGTGCGGGAGCTGATGCGGTGACCTCAGAGGCTGACTTTGAAGAAAAAAAAAAATGTCCTGGTACAAAGACAAGGGCGTGGTGACTCTGTCCAGGCGGGTCCTCTGAGCTGGAAGGGAAGAAGGAAGGGCTCATGGGGATGGGAAGGAGAACATTCCAGAACAGAGAGAGCAAAGTATGGAGATTTGGGGGGGGGGAGGGGGGTGGTTAATGGGGGCCTCGGGTGTTTCCCAACTGAGTGGGGGGCACCTCCTCCAGCCCAGCTCTCCCCAGAACCCACGTGTCCACCATGGAGACTCTCGGGCACCCTGTGAGTTGGACTTCCATAGCCAACCTAGGCCGGGACTCCACTGAGCGCTGATTTTTGTACCAGTGTCGTGCTGGGCACCTCACCTGCTGTATTTTCCGTATATATTTATTTTACGGATTGAATCCAGAGATGTTTTACCACTGAGCCACGGACCCAGTCCTTTCTGGGTTTTTTGTTGTTGTGGTGGTGGTGGTGGTGGGTTTTTTTGTTTTTTGTTTTTTGTTTTTTTTTTGAGACAGGGTCTCACTAAGTTGTTGAGGGTCTCACTGAATTGTTGAGGCTGGCCTCAAACTTGCAATCCTCCAACCTCAGCCTCCTGAGTCCCTGGGATTCCAGACAGGCGCCAGCCCAGCTATATTCCGCGTATTCTTAAGGACATGCGCTGCTTCTTTGGAGAAGTGGGAGGACAGAACCACTCAGAGCGGGTAGACCGGAGCTGACTGCCCAGTCCAGTCCCTGTCCCCTTCACTCCCTAGCAGTGTCCTTGGGAAAGTCAGAGCTGACTTGCCGACCCAGGTTTCCGCTTTCGTTAAATGAGCACAGTGTAGTAGTGGGTGCTTTGGTGCAGCTCTGCGCTGATTAAACATATCGCACGTCACTTGGTGCCTGGTTCCCAGGACAGCTCTGGGATGGAAAGCCCTCTAAGTGGTTCACGTTGAACAGCCCGAAAGCTGGAAATACAAAATACAAAACGCTCCAAGGTCTGGAACTTTTTGAGCACCAACTTGACATTCCCCAGTGGAAAATTTCTCACCTGATCTCATGTGACAGTCTGAAGTCCAAAGCAGGTGGCTCTAAAAATATGGCATGGAATTACCTGTGGGCCACCTCTGTGAAGGAGGCGTATGTGAAACATAAGTGGGTTTAGAGTTAGACGTCCCTAAGACAGCTCCCTATGCATATGCACATTTCCAAAATCTGAAAAAAGTTCAGATTCCAAAGCACTTTTGATCCCAAGAATTTCAGGTCAGGGAGATTCAAACCAGTGGTCATCCCTTAACTTCCTAGAAGCTTGCTCAGGGGCACACGCCCGTAATCCCAGGGACTCAGGAGGCGGAGGCAGGAGGACCACGAGTTCAAGGCCACCCTGGGCAACTCAGCAACACTCTGTCTCAAAAAGAGAAAAATCAACTATTTTAATAGGACTCAGCATGTAGCTCGGTGGCAGAGTGACCCTGGGTTCAGTCCCCAGTGCCAAAAAAATCACTTTAACCTTGTGGGACGGATGGGGAAAGCGGAGCTCTGGGAACTGAAGTGGGTTCTACAAGGTTGGTTCTTTCTATCCCTCTGCGGTGGCCAGGATCCCCGTGACTCTGCCCTCTCTCTCTCATTTAGCTTATCTTGGGGACCTTGAAGCTGTGCCCAGAAGCCACTTACACCCCTCTGCTTCCCACCAGTGTCCCTCCTGCCTAATAGAAAGCCTCTCATCCGCTGTGTGCGTGCCGGAGTCTGGTCCCCGCCCCACCCTTCCACCTCCCCACCTCTGCAGGCTTCCATGGCACCTTTCAAAGACACAGCTGAGTGACACCTGTGTCCTGGAGGCCCTGGTGACAGGATGAGCCCCCTTCGTGCCGACTGGCCACCTCCTGAGCACCAGAGGGCCAGGCTGTGTTTGGCATCTCACCACTTTCTCTCACCTGGCCTAATGCAACGCTCTGTACGCCCCTGGTGCTCAATAAATGCATTAGGAGTGACGGCCTGGCCCTGGTCCGTTCCAGTCAATGAGCCCCCGGTTCCTGAGACAGCTCTGGGCCGTGTGTGGCCTGTGGCTGCCCTGACTGGCTGGCCGACTGCGTCCGACACTCACTCCTGACCTTGACTCACTCCTGACCTTGACTCACTCCTGACCTTGACTCACTCCTGACCTTGACTCAGGGGCCATCATGGCTCCCCTCTCCCAGGAGAGCCACCAGGTGGCTGTTCCAGGGCCTTCGCCATGACAGAAAGGGCTCCATCTGCAGGGCTGGCCTGGGCCTTCCCTTCTGTGGGTTCCTGGGGCCTCTCATCCCTGCCTCTTGGGACCCTGTTCCTGGGCTCTGGGTGGCTCCTCAGCCTCAACCCTGCTGACCTTTGCTGCAGGCAGTTCTCTGCACTGTGAGGCACACAGCCGTGTCCCTGGCTCTGCCCCTTAGATGCCAACAGCACCCCTCCCCCAGGGGCGGCAACCAAAATGTCCTCATCGTCCAATGTCCCCTAAGGGGCAAAACCACCCCCCACCCCCGTTGGGAATTCTTTACAACCAGGATTTCCCAGGATGACCAGCCTGGGGGAGCCTGGGGGAGCCTGGGGTTTTAGCACGGGGTGGGGGCCTTGAAATGAGGGTGCGTGTCCCCAGGGCTATGTGCAGGGAGGTCACACGCACGGGCAAGGTGCCGGCCTGGTGAGCAACAGGGACACACACCCGGCCCCTGCCCGTCCGCGCCAGGTGGGTCCTGGGGCTGCCAGAGCTGGAGGGTTCCCCCCCCCAAGGGAAACCAGAAACCCTGTCTTTTATGTGAAATCTCCTGATTCTTAAATGTTGGCAGTTTAATGTGAATTGTTAAAAAAAAAATACTAGGAAAAACAAAATGTGGCTGGGAGCCAAACGTGGGCCGCCGTCTGCCAGTTTGGGAGCCTCTCCTCCGGGCTGAGCGTCGTCCTGGAAGCCCAGCAGCTTCTGCCACTCAGAGCCCACAGGACTCGCTTGGAGGTCTGTGTCTGGAGCACCATCAACAAGCCCCCGGATAGCTCTCTGAACCAGACGTGCCTGCCGCGTGGGCACTCCCTGCCCGTCTGAGGGTCCATGCCAAGAAATCTACGTTCCCAAGAGGGAGAGAACATGGCAGTAGCACAGGAAGGGGGTCCTGAAGCCTGAGCTCCTGCCCAACTCTGATATGGATTTGCTGTGTGACCTCAGACAATCACACCGCCTCTCTGGGCCCCAGTTTCTCAAATGATGACAGAGAAAGAAAAGGAGGGGGGGCTGGATGTATGCTCTCTATCTCATGGACTTGAAAGAGTACTTCTGTGTGACAGTGCAGAGCCCCGACTGCCTTGCCGGCTGCCCAGCAGGCATCCCCGACCCCAGACTGACCTGGGCGGGACCCAGCTGCTTCCACATCTCAGGCCTCCTGCGCTTCAGAGTGTTGGGTCTGGGTTGTCCCTTGAGGATGCTTTTTGTGTGTGTGATTAGGAAGTAGGGATCCAACACTGGAAACCACCGTGATACTGGACAGACCCTGCCCCTTGATTCTGCTCGTGCTGATGGCCATGGTCTGGGTTAGTGAGATGGTCTCCGGGTGCCGCCGCGTGGCTCAGGTGGGCAAGCCTGCACCCGGCCTGTCTGGAACCGCGGACACAGGCTCCCAGGGCACTCGGCCGTGGTGGGGCTGACAGAGGAGAGAGTCTGGAGCTCTCCCTACCCCCCGTCTCTCTGTCTATCTCTGGGGTGTTGCAGATTGAACCCAGGGCCTGGCGCATGCTGGGCGAGCGCTCTTCCACTAAGCACAGCCCCAGACCTTTTATTTTTTATTATAGGACAGAGTCTTACTAAATTGCCCAGGGTGTCCTCAAACTTGTGGTCCTCCTGCCTCAGAGTTGGACCAGCGGGCACTCAGGAGGCGAGCGGCACTGTGATGGCGAAGCGTGTTTACGACCTGCCCTGCCTCCCGTCACCAGGGGACTTGGAATGAGGCCCTCCAGCAGCCCCTTCGCCCCAGAAATCTCTGCACATGCCCCTGGGGGCTGCCGATCTGGGAGAAGCCACCTACCCCAGGGTCACATCCTTAAAGACAAAAAGCCTTTTCCCGCTTAGCAAACCTACGCTGCTTGTTTGTTTGACGAGGAGCGTCAGGAGGACGATGCCGGTCCTTCCTACGTCTCCCTTCAACAAATCTGCCTCCCGAAACCGCTTCCAAAGATAGTTAAAGGACAGTCCTGGGGAAAGAAGAATCCAGAACAAACTAATGAGTCCCGCTGGGACCCGGGTCCACTACACCGTGCCCCGAGAACCCAGAGACAGGGCCCCGTCACTGCCTGATGGCCAGAGCGTGGACCCTCCTGCCTGCCCCCTGGGCTCGGCCCACGCGGGGGCTGCTGGGGGCAAAGGCAGGCCACCCCCCACCTTGCTGGGGGCCTGGCAGCCACTGAAGTCCCTCATCTGCTGTGTGGCCGGGACGCGCTCGGCTTCAGAAGCCAGGAGCAGCTCTGGGTGATGGCGGGTTTGGTGGGCCGAGGGCAGAGCCGCATCATGGAGGGGGCGCCTGGACGGGTGTGGACAGGCTGGGGAGCCCGGCAGGTGGCCTGCTGACAGGGGCGGCCTGAGTTTGGACCTGCATTTGGGAAGCCGCAGTGGGGGGGGATTATATGACCCGCCGCTGCACTCCCTGGGAATGTGACCTTGTCCCTCCACTTCCTGTCCCACCCCACTCAGGAGGAGCTGGGCAGGGGCTGGCCCTGAGCTTTATCAGCATCAAGGCCCCTGGAGGGCGGCATTGGCAGGAGAAGCGCTGAGGTGGCCAGTCCCGGGCCACACTTAACTCCTGCCCAGGGCTTACCCAGGTCAGCTTCTCTGCACCCTGGATTTGCTGTATGTCCCCGGGCAAGTGTCTGAGCCTCTCTGACTTCCATTTTTATCACCCACCAAATGACACAAGAGAGCTTTGTCTTTGAACCTGTAACCCGTCCCCCCTTGGTGTTGGGCACCTGATTGCAGGTGGCTCAGAGATTGTCCCATGAGAGGCCAGGCCCATGGTTGTAATTTGCTTGCAGCCACGGTGGGAGCTCAGTGTCTCTAGGAGCAATGGGCACTTTAAGCCCTAAAGGGACAGGCTAGGCCAGCATCTCTGGACCTCACTGCTCACCTTGCAAGAATCTGGAAACAGTTCTCTAGCCTGGCTCTGGGGGCTTCTTGTGTCCTAGGGGAGGTGGGTGGCAGAGGCTCAGACCAGTCCCAATGACCAGGCATCTGTGATCTGGAGAGCTGGCATCAAAGTCCTAGGTACGCCAGCGGTTTCTCATCTTGGCATCCGACAGGGCTGGGAGCGTCCTCTGCAGAGGGCCTGACGGCCTCCCTCCACAGTACGGAGGACAGGAGCGGGCTCAGGCAGAGGCCCAGTGCAGACGGAGCGAGAGAAAAGAGCAAGCAGAGGAAGAAAGGCTTCCGCTGTCCCCGGGCCCCATGCTCTGTGGTCACAGGACTTCCCACGCGGTTCCTCTGCTCCCCAGGCACCCCTCTGGTGGGTAGGCAGGGGTCTTCTGTCCATTCACAGGTGGGAAAACAGAGGCCCAGACAGGAGGCCTGACTTCCCGACTTCACTCAAAATTAAAGGGCGGCTGCAGAAAGGAAGGTGTAAAGCTCCGTCCTCAGTCCCTGTCCCCACCACAGCCCTCCCAGGTCCCCGTGGGTAATGGCAGTGGCGCTGGAGTTGGGAGAGAAGTGCGCCATGACCCGGGGCCGGGGCTGGGGAAGCGCTTTCTCCTTTGCAGAAATGGCCAGAGCTGGCAGGATCTGCCCCAGGGCTACGGTTTCCCCAAGTGTCCCCCGAAGGCCCTTGTGTCAAAGGCTTGGTCCCCAGCTTGGCGCTACTGGAAGGTGGTGATGGCTTTAAGTGGTGGTGCATAGAAGGTCTTCCAGTCCTTGGTGTGCCCTTGCAGGGGAGGGTGGGACTCTACTTCTTTCCCTTCTCCCCATGAGATACGCTCCACCATGCGCTCCCACCACGGTGGGCACCCCCACCAGAGGCCTAAAAGCAATACATTCACCTCCCAAACTGTGAGCCAACATAAACCTTTTTTCTTCCTAAGTTGATTATCTCAGGTATTTGTTACAGTAACAGAAAGCTGACTGACATTATGCTGGCACACCACAGTGCCCTGCCTGTCACCTCCAGAGCCCACTACAGTGCCTGGTGTGTGGAATTGTTGAGTCAGTGAATGAAGAAATAAAGATAGACTTGGTTGAAGTACTGGGCCTATATTTACCAGCACTGTGATCTTGGACAAATCCTTTCACTTCTCTATATCTTATTTTTAACTATAAAACATTATAATGATTATTATGGGAATGAGGCATGACAGTGAGTAGAACATGTTCTGGAAGTTCAGCTGCCTGCACTTGAGCCCTGGCTCTGCCTTATCCCAGCTGTGTGATCTGGGGCACTTAACCTCTTTGTGCCTTGGCTTCCTCATTGATAGCGTGAGCACAACAAGAGTGCTGATATGATTTCCTGGGGCTTAAATGAGCTAATGTGTGTAAGATTTTTATCTAATATTTGAGGGTGTCTTGGGAGTACCAGGGATCGAACCCGGGGTGCTTAACCACTGAGCCACATCCCCAGTCCTTTTTATTTAGAGACAGGCTCTCACGAAGTTGTTTAGGTCCTCACAAATTGTGGAAGCTGGCTTTGAACTTGCAATCTTCCTACCCCACCTCTCGAGCCACTAGAATTACATGCATGCACGGCTGCACCCATATCATTATCTAATATTATTAATAATCCTTAAAAAATAATGGCCCTATCTCTCCGTATTAATTGGCAACATTTAAGTAAGAAGTACACAGCAGCGTGCCAGGCACAGTGGAAGAAAGGCTCAGCAGACAGCTCCCTCTTGGGTCCTTGCAGGGCTAAGACCCTCTTAAGTCACATGCAGGAAGCGGACTCACAGGGTCTGACAGGTGAGGGTTACCTGGAAGGCACTACCCCAGAGCCATTCCCTACTTTTGTGTCTTGCACATAGCAAGTGTGTGCAGGCCCCTCACTCACTGCTTTGGGCTCCTTTCTGACTTGTTGCAAGAGTTGTCTACCTGGAAAGGGGAGTTCCACCAGTGGCCACTGGGGGCAGCAAAGGGCCCATGTACTGAGGGTGGCTGCAGGTTTCCTGACTCCCCAGCAGGAGGAAGGAGCTGACCATTCTTCTCTGGCAGGTGAACACTCTTCCCATAGCTGATGTGGGAGGCAGTTCGCAGGAAACCTCCCTTTTGAGAGTTAGACTCCAACCCTGCATTTACTGGCCACATCACCTTTGATGAGTCCTTTAGTCTCCCTGGACCTCAGGGTTCACATCCAGAGCACAGGGATAGGGTGGCTGAGGGTTGAGCTGAAAAGCACAGTCCCTGGGGTGATGTGAGTACTTAATAAATGACACCTGTTGCGAACATAGACATAGAGATATTCAACCTCTCTATGTCTGTTTCCTTGTCTGCAAATGGAGATGATAATAAGGGTACACTTATGCCTTGGGCTTGTTGGGAGGATTAAATGAAGAGTGTGTTCATCAGCTTTCTGTTGCCGTGACAAAATGCCTGAGAAATTCAACTTATAAGGAGGAAAGGTTTATTCTGGCTCTCAGTTTCAGAGGTGTCGTGGCTCCATTGTCTTGTGGCCTGTGGCAAAACAGAATGTCATGGAGAGGAGCACATGGTGGAGAGAAGCTGCCCACGCCACGTCAGTTGTGAAGCAGGGGGGTGGGGGAAAAGGGCCAGGGTCCCAGAATCCCCTTCAGGGCACAGCCCCAATTACCTACTTCCTTCAATAGGGTTCCACCTCCTACAGTTTCCTCTGCCTCCCAGTAGCACCCTCAGCTGGGGACCAGGCCGTCCACACCTGAAACTTGGGAGACAGATATTCCAGATGCAGACCAGAATAAATGCACACAATTCTTAGACCAGGGCCTGGTGATAGTGCTCTGTCAATATTTGCCAGGGTTGCTATTATTATTATAAATTGTAGCATCTTTGCTTTGTTATTGTTCTTATTCTGAATGAGTTGCAACATTTTAACTTCCTGCAGAAATCTTCCTGCTTAAGGTGACTTCTACAAAAGGGGGCTTAGAAGATCAAGGTTAGATGTGGCCTCTGGATAAGGAAGGACTTTATCTTTTAGATTAGATCTAACTGGGGAGCTAGGTGTCGTGGTGCATGCCTGGAATCCCAGAGTCTCCAGAGGATGGAAAGTTGGAGGCCAGCCTGGACAACGTAGCAAGACCCTATCTCACAGTAAAAAATAAAAATAAAAAGGGATGGGGGTGTGACTCAGAAGAAAAGCACCTCTGAGTTCAATCCCCAGTTCCACTAAAAAGGACAAAAAAAAAAAAAGCTCTAACTGGTGTCCCAAGCAGTCTGAGCTGAGGCCAGGCGTGGGGACCAGCTGTGCTCTGTGAAAATGCTTTCATGTCCCATTCTGCCCGAGGACTGGGCTAAGTGCAGCCTCTTTGGAAGCCCCTGGAGGAGACCAGGATCTCTGCCAGGTCATTTGGGGCCCTGAGAACACAGTCAAAGGGTAGACTGGTGAGCCCGTGACAGGTCCATAAAAGTCCCCAACCTCGCCGGCACAGATGGCAGGGTAGATCTCGGGTAAAATCCTCCACCCCCGAGGACAAAGGTCTAAGTAGGTTTGGGGGGAATAGCCCACTCTAATCCTCCCAGCTGCACCTGGGCCCCAGAGCCCTACTGGGATGACAGAGGGAAGAAGAGATCAGCACTGTCCCCACTGGTGGCCTTGGCCACAAAGGCAGCCCAGAGTTTGCCAAAGGGCTTGGCAGCCTCTTTAGAGTCCCTAGGAGTGGACGGCCGCCTGCAGATTCCCGTGGAGGTCACAGGACTGCTTGTCTGGCTCAGAAGCCATGGGCGTGTCCCTTCAGCCCCCTCTAGGAATGTCCCTCTGTCCAGTTTTTGAGGTTTTGCCCTAAGCCAGGCGAAGTGCAGAGCCGGACATGGGCCTCACCTCTCTGAAGCCTCAACCCAAGAAGCAGTTACCAGGATCTCGTCCGTTTTTCAGATGGGGAACCTGAGGCTGAGATCATGCCCTCAGATCATCGGCTCTGATCATGGGAGGATCAGAGCTGGGACCTGAGTCTTGTTCTCTCTGCCCCCAGAAGCTGTGTCCTCAACCTCTAGGATGCCCCCAGTGATCCCCACCTCCTGGCATGCACACCCCCATTAGATCTCCTCCCCTTGACTGTGGGCAGGGCTTCGTGTCACACTTCTGATCAAAAGAGTGGGGAAAAGGCGGTGGGATGTCATTTCCAAGACGAGGGTACAGAGACGCCGTGGCCTCCACCTTGCACACACGGCTCTCGGGCGTTCTCAGAGCCCTCGTGGGAAGCAAGATCCCAGAGCCAATGAGGAACTGAGCTTCTCTGTCCAAGACCTGGGGGAACCGAATCTTGCCATATTTGAGCGAGTTTGGGAGTAGCTCCTGCCCAGCTCAGCCTGGAGTTGAGAGCAGCCTGGGTGGGACACACCCCGCTAAGCTGCTTCGGATTCCAGCCCAAAGAAAATGTGAGGCAGTCCCAACGTGCTGTGTGAGGCCACTAAGCTTTGGGGCGTTTTGTTACGCAGCAGTAAGTAACCCGTGCCCTTTACTCCTCGCCACACATGCAAAAACGTACCCACGCAACCACCAAAAGGAAGAAGGACAAGAGATCAACTCAGGTGCCTTGGGAAGAACTAGGAGGCCCTTGGTGGCTGCTAAGTCTGCCCTTCATTTCACCTTTGCCAGGGAGACCACCTGGAGACCCAGAGCACCTTACCCACAGGCACACACAGCTTGGGGGCTGGGGGAACTGGTTATGGCAGCTGAGGTCTCCAGACCTCCGGGAAGTCTTTTTGGTACCAAGGATTGAACCCAGGGGTGCTTAACCACTGAGCAACTTCCTCAGCACCCTCCCGCCCCCCTTTCTGTATTTTATTTAGAGACAGGGTCTCACTGAGTTACTTGGCAACTTGCTTTTGCTGAGGCTGGCTTTGAACTTGCGATTCTCCTGCCTCAGCCTCCCTGAGCGGCTGGGATGACAGGCGTGCACCCTGGCGCCCGGCCCCCTGGGAAGTCTGAGAGTTCACAGGAGTGTCAGACACCTGTGGGCCCTCCAGAGGGGTTTGGAGCGAGCAGTCACCCGTCTGCGGGAGACTGCAGAAAAACACCCTCTACCGGTGTTAAAAACACAGCTAGGGAAAAAAAGTACTGAAAAATTCCAACAGGCTCAAGTATCCAAAACCAAGCAGATGCCAAATATCAGGTTTCTGAGTCCCATGCGTCTTAGGGTGTGTCCTTAAGAAGATCTTGTGGTGCTTGTGCTGTGATCTGAGGAAGTTCCCCTGGGAACCCAGGGCCCTGTGAATGGAGCTGCACTGACCCCTCGGTCCCCAGGTCCTGTGTGTTTTCCTGGGTGGCACACTGTCAGCCAGGGTCAGGGTCAGAGGGACCCCTTCCAGCCTGGGAGCCTAGAGCCAGAGCCTCCCCCACACCCTGGCCCCAGGCTGCACTGCCCCTCCCCCACCCCTCCCCCAACTCCCTCTGCTCTTAAAAGGGGTGGCAGATGGACTGGATGGGGAGGCCCCTGCCGCCTTCCCTGACCTCTGAAGCCTCCTTTCCTGCTGCCCCGGGGAAGTCACAGTGAACCAGACCCAGGCCCAGCGTTTCCAGCATCCACTCGCAGCAAGCCTTCTAGAAGGGTCTGGAAGGGTCTCTGGGTGCCAATGCACTATGAAGTGTGAGGCCCTAGTTTTTTGTTTGTTTGTTTGTTTGTTTGTTTTTTAAAAAAAGAACAGCCAGGACAGCAAGGTGTCAAGCCCAAGTGGAGGCCCTTGGAGCACAGGCCCCAAGTGACTTCACAGTCCCAATGTCCAGGAGCTGGCCTGGAGTTCTCTTGGTGGGGGACCTGCAGGGGCCGCTCAGAGCAGGAAACGGGCTGTGGGCTCTCGGCTCCTGGGTCTTCTGTTGCAGAACTAAACAGGAGTGTCTTCAGGGCCAGGGTGTCCTTGTCCCAGAACACACCTCCTGGGAGAAAGGCCTCCCCACCCAGGGCAGGTGGTTTCCTGGTAGACTGGAGAGCGCAGCCACTGCAGCCAGAAGCCCCAGAGGGAGAGGGGCTGCGCCTGGCTGGGGGCGGGGGAGAGGGGAGGGCAGCCCAATGTGGGGGGAGCGGGCACCACCTGATGTCCTGGCCCTCAGCGTGGGGCTCGTGCACACACACACACACACACACACACACACACACACACACACACGCAGAGGAGCCAGGGCCCAACTTTGCTGAATAAGGAGCATAGCGGAAATTCCCCAGGGCGGTGGACTGGAGAACCCGCTTGAAGACTTGCAATGTCACCGGGAAGTTTATGCAGAGTTTTCCTGAGGGTTGCGGAGGGGAATGAGTACTGGTGGCCCACGGGCTAGGCAGAACCTTCTAGACCTGTTTACTTTCTTGTTCTTCCTTCTCTTCTTCCTTACGTGTCTTCTTAAACTTCAGGGTGTCAACATTCTAAACTCATCTGGAAACACTCAGTCCACATTCCTGGTGCATCAGACGGGGGCTGGTGGCTGCTTATTTGCCACACTCCCCACCATCCCCTAACGTCTTCCTGAAGCCGAATCCAAGCAACCAGTGTTACAAACTCACACTGGTGCTGCCCTTTCCCTTGTCCTGGGGAAAGGGCACAACTCTATCAATCAGGAGTAGAAAAACAGCTGGGCGTGTTGTTGCGCGCTGGTGATCTCAGAGCCTCTAGAGGCCAAGACAGGCGGATGGCAAGTTCAAGGCCAGCCTCAGCAAATTAGTGAGGCCTTGAGCAACTTAGCAAGACCCTGTCTCAAAATAAAACATTAAAAGGGCTGGAGATGTGTCTCAGTGGATAAGCACCCCTGGGTTCCAGCCTAGCAAACACACACAGTAGGGAAACAGAAGGTCCACTAAGGAGGCCCTGTCCTTCAAGAAACTTGGGGAAAGTGTGTTTTTTCCGGAAGTGAAAAATTTTCCCAAGGGCATACTATGCACAGGGTGCCTTATCCTGAAAGAATACCACCAGGAAGCAAGCTACAGCCCCCTCCCCTCCCCACCCCCAGCTACTCATTCATGCCCCCAGGTGGGTCTCAGAAGTTATCTCAGGCCAACTCCAGGCCCAGATGCCTCTAGGACAGAGGTGTGTCCAGCTTCTCCAGCCTCAGGGCCACCTTTTGTTCCCTTTTCGGTTATCCCGGCAAAGGCAAAGGAGTTGGGGATTCCTGGCACCTCCTAGTCCTTGGGATGGGCTCCGTTTTCTTCTTCCAGAATGGCCAGGGTGTTTCACCTGTGGGGGGCTCTCTTCCACTGTGCTGGCCAGACCTCTGCCTCCCGGGGCCCCTAGGACTTCAGTTAGGCGGGTGCGGGGGTCCCAGGCAGCCTTCTGACCTCTGAAGCTGGGCCAGCTGCCCAGTCACTGGGAAGGTGAGGAGGATGTGGGAGGTGTGGAAACTGGGGAGGTCACGCTGGTTGGTGGCCAGGCCACTGTGGTTGGCGAGAGCTGGGCCTTTTCGCCCACGGTCAGGAAAGTGACACATAAAGGTTTCAGACTTGGGGGAAAGTAGTTTGGTTCCCACAGCTTGTCCAAGAGCCTTTGCCAGTAACCTAGAGCTTTTCCCCAGGGCCAGGGAGACTCCCGGGTTAGAGCCAGGCCTGCTGCCCGGAAGCAGGACGAAGCACCCACCAGTGTGTGGGACTCCTCACCTGGCTTGGCTCCCCTGTGTCTAGAGGGGGAAACCAGAGCTGCCTCCCGGGGCTGTGGGGAGGTAATTAGTCCTCCTAACGAGGATCATAATCCCCAGATCAAAGGGACCCCGAGCTGCTAGTACTTTACAGGAGCATCACCAGCCACTGGAACTCCCACTCCACGTGGTGGGTTCAGATTTGCGGACCCTCCAGAATGCTATCTACTACAGGTCTTGGCTGGCCTCCTGGCTCCCCTGCCCCACTGTCCTGCCTGCAGGGGGCTGCCCCCATTGGGGAGTTCATACGCAGTCCTGAGGATGGACAGAGTGGGAATGACTGATGTCCTGTTTGACAGAGGGGGAAGCTGAGGCTCAGGGAGTGAGGAGATCTCAGGCCTCCCACCAGATAACAGCCCCTCGGGTTGAATCCCCCACTGGTAAATCCCGGGCCCTCAGCCCTAAAGGATGGCAGGTCACCCAGGAGACTGGAGAGAAGGAAATGTCCAGCCTGTCCCACGTCCCTCTGTCGACCCTCTCCAGGGCAGTTTCGGGGACTTGGCTCCTTGACCAGGCTGACTCCAGGGTATGGTTTGCACACTGGAGCGCCAGAGAGCCAGCCCCAGCCTTTGGTCACCTTCATTTAGGGCCGCCCCTGACCCCTCGGGCACCGCCGTCCCCCTCTCTGACCCTCGGTTTCACTGGGAATGAGCAAGCTGAGGACGCACCGAGTGGCCGGGCGCGCCGGCCGCGGGGCTCCTGGAGGCGCTGGGGCTGGTCCCGGCGCCGGGGCGGGGCCGGGGGCGGGGCCGGGGCGGGGCGAGCGCTCCCTCGCCAGCCCGGAAGGAGCGGGAGGAGGAGCGCGGGGCTGGGAGTCGTTCCCACGTGAGGCTCCGCGGCGGATTCCTCGCGTGCGGCGGCCGCGGACGACCCGGCGCCCGGCCGGACAGAGAGCCGTGGTCCCGCGCGCGGGCGGCCGGGCGGGCGGCGCGCAGCGGCCCCCGATGCGGCGGCGGCCCCCGGGGCTGTGAGCCGGGCGCCGGCCGTCGGAGCCCCCAGCGCCGCCACGGGCAGCGCCCCCCGTGTACGCGGCATGCGGGCGGCCGACTCCGGCTCCTGGGAGCGCGTCCGCCAGCTCGCGGCGCAGGGCGAGCCGGCGCCTTCCTGCGGGGCGGGCGCCGGGCCCGCGCGCCCCCCGGGCCCCGCAGCCTGCGAGCTGTGCGCGGACGCGGCGGGGCCGGGCGATCCGCCCAGCGCCGGGGCGCCCTCGGCTCCAGCGGATGGCGACTGCAGCCAGCCGGGTAGGTGCGCGCGGGGCGGGGAGCGCGGCGCGGCCACAGGCCCGGGAGCCGCCGGGGCCGGGCGCGCGGGGGCGCTCGGGGCCGGGATCGGGAAAGCCGCTGGTGGCAAAGTTCTGGCCGCTGGAGCCCCGAGCGCTGGGCGGGTGCGGCGGGGAAAGGCGCGGGACGTGGAGTTAGTTGTTCAGCAGGGGGGCGGGGGTCTCGGGAGTCCCCGGCACTTCATCCTGAGCTCCCCGAGCGGACTGTAGGGAGAGGTCACGGCCGCGCCGGTCCGAGGCGTGCACCCCACCGCGCCTGGAGACCCAGCTCCCCGCTGGACCCCGCGCGAGCGTGGGAAAGGGGCTGGCCCGGTGCGAAGTTGGGGCGGCCCCGTGGCCGCATCTGTGACCCATCTGGCAGCCGGCTGGAGTCCCGCGTAGAGAGCCCCCTGACTGCCGCCCCTCCGCGGGGCTCACCCTGGCTGGGAGCGGAGAGCTGGCGGCCTTTCTACTTGAACTCCGAATAATGCAGAACGGAATTGCAGCGACGGAGACAAATGCAGTGATCTCATGGCGTGTAGTTGGCCAATCCGCCCCACGTGGAAAATAGCGTTTTCGTGTGTTAAAATGCTCCCAGAAGGTGCGCCCATTCTACCCGGTTCCGGCCTCAGCTGTCTCCACCCTCCAACCTCCCAGAGTTAGGTAATGGGTGTGTGTGATGGGACGGGTCAGGAACCCCTGGATCCGCTGGACTCCGCACATAGGAAGCAATTGAGGTGGAAGTCCCAGGGCTTTTCTGAGAAGGGTCTGTCACCATCAATTTGAAGTTCAGAATACTGTTTCCAGGAAAAAGAGGAAGGGGAGCCCATGTTTTCCCAGTATTTATTGAACACCTATTGTGTTCCAGGAATTCTCATGCAGCGTGTCTAGAAACCCTCATTGCAGCCCTGAGAGTGAGTCTGTGTGGCGCAGAGGAGAACAGAGGTTGAGCAGCTTGCCCGGGTTCTCACTGTCCTGAACCTTGGCGCTGGAATTTCAGATTTTGTCTGTTGCCATTTGAAGCCTCAGCCGTAGAATACCTCTCCAGGCAGCAAGCTCACCAGCCAGGGGCTAATTTGCCTGATAATTATTTCTTTCCATTAAGGGAGAGCTGCAAGGCCTGCTGGCTCCTGTTGGCAGAGTTGGTCTTCTGAGAGGGGATGCTCCGGGGTCAGGACCCAGCATTCCTCTCTGTTGCAGGGAGTCGACTTTGTCCAACCTTCCCAGTTGCACGGAGCAGTCAGAGGCCAAGACCTGTGTTTGTAAAACAGCACAGTTCCAAAGAGTGAGCATGTGGAAGAGTGTGAGGAAGTTGCTTCATCGCCCCGGGACTCAGTTTGCCCATCTGTACAGTGGAAATGATAGTACCAAGGAGGAAGGATTGCTTCCTCCAGACACCTGCCTAGCCCACCACCGAGGCCCCATGCTCCTCGTCTTGCCCTCCTGAACCTTGTCAGGAGTGGCTTTTGCCTTGTATGTAAAATGCTTAAGGGATCCCGGCTTTGTGCTCTGTCAGTGGAAGTTGTTATTATGTAAACATGTGGCAGAGGGCTGGGTGGAGAAGCTGCTGTTTGCTTTGTGTCTACAGAGGCCCCATCTTTGTTTATGATAACCATATCCTAATTACATGCCGGCAGCCCAGAAAGGCCTGTGTCTCGGATCTAGGGGTGGTTGTTTGCTGCCCGCCCTCTTGGTGTGTTCCTGAAGGGGAGAGCCCTTGGAGCTGTCTTTGCCCAGCTTACAGGTGGCATCCCTGGCAGGAAGCAGGCTCAGACCAGTGGCTCAAAGACATTTTTGCGTTTTCTCTAACCCACCCGCTGTCCGCCCTCCTCCCCCGTCTCCGGCTCTTTCTTTCCGGACAGCGCTGCGGTGGGAACCCAGGCATCGCCCTGGCTAGGCAAGGGCTCTACTGCTGAGCTACACCCGCAGCCCCCGTCTCTGGTTCTTCAAAGTCCAGAAGTGTCACAGGGCTTCCACGGCGGCCAGTGGCCGGGCGTTGAGGCAGCCTGCACGGAAACGGTCTCTCAAACCAGCAATAGTTAAGAGGGCTTTCCTCTGGGAGGGAAATGGGAAGTCTGGGGCTCCCCGCAAGCTGAGACTGTCACTGAAATAAACAGTCAACAGCCAGGCCGCGGGGTGACTCGCCCTAGAACCTCAGCGCTTTGACCTAGGCCGGCGGGGTGGTCAGGTGAAGGGACTGGAGGGCCTGGACACCCTCACACTCTCAGGAAGGGTGACCTGAGGTCAGCAGGGCTATGGACCCTGGGATGGTGACAGCTCTGGCCCCCAGGGTGGGTGGACCAGGGGCCAGAGCAGGAGAGAAACGGTGGGTGCTTGCAGGGCACACCTGCTTGTGGCCCAATTCTATTTGACCTTGAAATACTCCACAACCCAGTTTCCCTGGGGGCGCAGCGGGACTAACTCTGTCTGAGGGTCAGACCCTTCCAGAGTGCCCCCCCCCCTGCTGCTCATTGGAAGTTGTTCAGGTGGCAGCAGGAGACCAGCTCTTCATCTCTCACTTGCCGTTCACACAGTCACATTTCCCGGGCATTGCTCCTGGCCAGGCACTGTCATTGCTGCCAGAGACATGGCAGCAGACACCACTGCAGCCCTGTTTCCATGGAGCTTCGAGTCTGTGGGAGGAGATTTCCAGTCGGCAAATGTGCAAGGGGACTGTCCGGGACTGTGAGTGCTGGGAGAGGAATCCAGCTGGGAGGGGTGGGAAGGATGGGCGCAGGTGTTCTTGGGGATTGAAGCAGGGCGGGGCCGGAGAGATGACCCATTGAGGGAGGCCTCTGGGCAAGAGGGTGTTGCCATCAGCTACAGGGACCTTTTTTAAAAGGTGATGAGGAATTAGTATCTTTGTAGACCAGGCAGACGCTTTATCTGTCCACTTTGGAAGCATCTGAACCTGGTCACCTTTGCAGTACGTATCATTGTATTGTCATCATTTGTGTCTGTTGCTTCTCGCCCCTCCCCCTACATGAAATCCCTGGAGGAGGGGACTCCAGGTGCTTGTAGATCTTTGCATACCAGCTCCAGAGCCAGTCATGGTAGTAACTAAACACACTGCTTGTCTTCATTAGCCTTTCCAGGGGGCAGGTGTGGTTGCTGAGCCCATCCACAGGTGCTCAGAAAAGCTGAGGGACTTGCTCAAGGTCACACAGCCAGGAATTTACCCAAGATTGCAGACTTCCAAGCCATGTGGAAGGACCCCATATTGTTCTTAAGGAAGTGTATTCTACTTTGACTTTTTTATCTTTTGAAAAACAAGACTGACCTCTTGCTGACATTCCTGGCTTTGAGTAACACCAATGTTTGCTTATCTTTGGATCTTTGGACCTTAGCAATTTCAGCTGGAGGGCTTTCCACCCTGCGGACTGGGGAAGGTCCTAGGAAGCCACCTACTATGACTTACTGGGGGTTGACTGTGGGTGTCCCTCAGCTTGCAGGGCTGGGCGGGGGTCTCTGGGGGCTTGGCTGTCCTGAGAATCAGGACTGAAAACCGCTGCTCAGATTGGTTTCTGGAGAGAGTCCTAACCCGTGGCCAGCCACCTGCACCCTGTCTTGTGGCTCGGGGTGAGAGACTAAACTTTGTCCTTTTACCAGGGCAGGTGGCACATCAGCTGGGGACCAGGCACCCGTTCGGGAATCAGACACGCTTGTTGGAATCCCTCAGTTCTGCGTGGCCCTGGGGGCTGTGTGATCCCAAGCAAGTTATTTAACTTCCCAAGCCTCCGTTTACCTTTTTATCCAACAGGGATCCTATTTACCCACTTGGGAGCTATTGGAGATTGGACAGGAGTCTGATTACCCTCCTTGTCAACCAGAGGGCCTGATACTGAGGGAGGAGGTGGAGTCCCCCGTTGATCCAGAGTCCAGAGAACTTAAAGTGTGTGTGTGTGTGTGTGTGTCAAGCCTATGATGTCTGGATGTCAACTTTTGAAGTTTAAGAGGCTGGGATTTGACCCACCAGGTGACTCTGAGGACTGCTGCTGACTTAGCCCCTGAGGCCTCAAGCACTCTCCAAGGCGCTCCTGGGGCCCCCTTACGGGAGTCGTGTCCAGTTGAGTTGACAGGCCATTTCCCAGTCCTCCTGGAGGAGAGCCCCTGCGTGACCGGCCCAAGGCAAACAGCACTCAGGGCCCGCAATGCGAAAAGGCAGGGGAGCCTGTGGATGGGTTTCCCCTGCAGATTAGGGCGCCCCAGGCATCATTAAAGCCACCAGGTCGCCTCGGGAATCCTGTTTGCCCTGAGTCACTCAGGGCTGTAAACACTCAGGAGAGGAGCGGCAGGCGGGGGTAGGCTGGTGCGGGTGTTTGCACACGCGTGTGTAGTTATTTGAATGGATTCACTCTCTCTAAATGCGCCGGCTGCCGCGTGTGCCAGATGAGCACCTGTCAGGGAGGGGAGCAGTCAGGATCGCCTCCAGTTCCCAAGGGCACCCCGCTCTGCACCCCATGTGCCGGCCTCCGGGAAGGTGGCGACCTCAGGCTTTCTCTGGTCTGCTGCTTGGTCGCCTTCAAGAGAGGCCAGTCCGAGGACGCGGCTGGTGGCGACTCCTCGCAGCTCCTGCCCCATGGTGCCAGCCCGTCAGGAGCTGCAGCAGCCCCAAATTTGGAAGAAATTTCCTGCCCGAGGGGTGTGACAGGTAGGCGAGTCCTGCCTGATGTCCCGGCCCTGATCTGGGGACGCTGCGCCTGACCGAGGAGTCAGTAGCTGGTGGGCGTGGTGTGGCGATCGTGTTGTTCTACCTGCTGGGTTTTGGGGACCGTATCAGGAGCACCCAGCACCTGGCACCTGGCAGCTGATCCACAGGTGCTTGGCCTTGGTTGGTGCCTGGGTTTGGCAGGCGGCGCAGGCTCCCCGCTGGCTGGGGCTGTGAGTCTGTGGCAGGCAGCTGAGTGTGTTCAGCGCCTTGTATGGAAGCTTCAGGAAGTTTTCCCTGGGGGCTTGGAGAGAAGTGAAAGCAGGGCTGCAGAGGCTCCAAGGCCTGCCCCGCCCCAGCCTCACCTGTGGGCCCTGAGCTGGGAAGTCCTGTGTGCCCAGGCAGGAAAGAGTGTGTTAAGGACGAAGAGTCATTTACTGAGGGCGTCTGGGGGCCAGAGAGCACTGGGCAGCACGGGTTTGCGTGGACTCTGCGTTCCCATGAGAGGACTGGCATCTGCCCCACCTTGCAGAGGAACCCACCCAAGACGTGAGGCAGGAAGCAGGAAGTAGTACATGCGGCTGTTCCAGGCTGCCTTCCACAGGACACTCTTCCCTGTGGTTTCCTCAGTAGCTGATGATTCCCTGGGGTGCGGCTGAGACCCTGCAGTCACGGGTTTTGTGTGTGTGTGTGTGTGAGAGAGAGAGAGATCTTGGGCTTCCTGGCTTCCAGTCCTCCAGAGGTGGGTGGCAGTGAGCACCCCTGGGGAGCTCTTCCCCGATTCTGTGCCTCCAAGGGGCTCCATCTCTGCCCCCTGCCCAGCCAGAATCCACGCTTGCCCAAGTGGGAGGCCCCTCCTGCTGTCCCCATCCCCTGGCCACATGGGCATCTGGGACGCTGATCTCTGAGCCAGAAACCTCAGCAGGGATGGGGCCCACCGTCCAGGAATGAGCAGGAGACGCAGGCCGAGTTTCCACCGCGAGGGGCTAGGACCACCGCAGGGAACGCAGCCCACCCCTCGATGCCAGGTGGGGTGGCCTCCAGGGTCCCCTTGAAAACTGGCAACAGGACACCAGTGTCACAGCAGTGCTGGGAGGTGTCCCTCTTCACGCTCGTCCCTTGCCCCGTCTCCCATTCAGGGGGCCTCGGCCTTTGGGGATCACCGTGTGGGGCTCTCATGCAGATTCTCAGCACCCCCCCCCCCAGCCTGTTTCTCTGTCAGGTGCCTTGGGTGGATTCCAAACGGGGTCCCGCAGACCCGACTTTGAGATGCTCTGCCCTTTTGGGACCGGGTTGGTTCCAGAGGCCAGGTGTCCTGGTCCCTCTGTACCCCAATATAAATGTTAGCAGTGTCCTCTTCTGAAGGGGACCAGGGGAGCTGGACGCCCTAGCTAAGTGGTCCTTTGTTTTTCTGCTCCACCCCTTGCCCCGGGCACATTCTCAGAATCCAGTGGAAAGGGCTGGCCCTTCTCTGTCCTGCGAGCTCACAAGACTGTCCTGTGGCCAGGGGCAGAACGCCCCCATGTCCCTGGCCCCTGGTCCCCGGCTGCCTGGCCTTCCGCTCTGCCAGTGGCCAGCGCTCCTTGCTGCCCGTAGGAGACCGGGGAGGCCAAACTCCTCCTGTGACTCATCCAGGCCTTCATCTTGGTCCCCGAGCCACCGGTGGAGCCTGTTCTTCCAGCCGCTCCGCCCGCCCCACCCCCTGGCTCCCTTTGGTGGTTGGCCCTGAGGCTTCGCAGGGGCAGATGTGTTCAGTGGCTTCCCCTTGGCATCTCCATGGTGCCAGCCCTGGGGGAGGGCAGCTGTGGGGGAGGGGTGCTGTTCCTTTGTGTCCTTCGGGCCAGAGGCCAAGGAGCTTGGAGGAGGATGGGGAGACCCTGCCGGTGGCCCTCCCCTGCACGCTGAGCCCTGAGATTCCTGGGCTCAAAGGCAAGGCTGCGGGGGTGCTTGGAACCGCGCACCTTTTTCTTTTCTTTAAAGGGGGGGGGTGACTAGGGCTTCTATCTGCTTGTCCCATGTATTTGTGACTGCCTACCCTGAGGACCTCCCCGGTCCCCGGGATCTGCCTTGAGCAGGACGCTGGTGCTGGCCCGGTGCAGGAGGAGGAGAGGCCTCTGGGGGGCGGGGGATCTCTCACCCTGGGGCCCTGGGCAGGGACTGGGTCAGTCCTGGGGCTCCATGAGGCTGATTCCTACCTCCCACCCAACCAGAGCTTCCCCACCCTGGGCCCCAGATGCCACCTCCATCCCTCCCTCCAGATGGGGACTGGGACGTGGGACCCCTCCTCTCTGTGACTCTGTGGCCACCTGCACACCTGGGCTTCCCCTGCTCCTGTCCATCTCGGCACCTGGACCAGCGGAGGTCCTTGGCCTCCCGCAGCCCGGGGCTTGCCTTTCAAGCGCCAGCTCCTGTCCTTCCTGGTCCCCTCTGAGACCTTCTGCCTGTACAAGCAGCTGCCCTGTCCCCAGGGTCCCCTGCCAAGCTGCCCTCTCCCACCCGGGTGCCACGCGTCCTTGTGTGTAGGTAGAAACGTCTTCCCTGTCTCCTGTGCCCTGAGAATGACCCAGGAGGATCCCCTTTTGTAGGCGGGGAAGCGAGGCCACAGGCCGTGGGTCTCTCTGCTAGTGCTGTCTGCAGAGACGGAAATGACCTGTGCCTGCCCCGTCCGCAGCCGCAGCCGCAGCCACTGGACGTAGAACAACTGAAACAATTTTAAATTTTCTTTAATTGTGAAAGGCCCCAAGTAGCTGGGATTCTTCATGTCAGAGGTGGCCTTGAACCAGGACTGGAATCAGCCAGGAAATAGCTCTAGGGCTCCTCCCCGTTGGTAAGAGCCAGATGTTTTGCCATCGCGGTGCCATCGCGGTCCCTGAGGCTTCCCTGCGTGGTCCCTGGGCCACCTGCGCCCGAATCACTCAGGAGCTTGTTTCTAGAATGTTTCCTGGCCCCATGGACTGGGCACGCGGGAGGCTCTGGGGACGGTCCTGAGCACCTGCAGTCCAGACAGGTCTCCAGCACCACCCGCGGCCTGCTGTGCCTTCAGGCCCCTGTCCCCTCCCCCACAGCCAGAGCAGCCTGGCCAGGGGGTGTCCAGATGTGCTGCCAGGGAACCAGCCACTCAGTGGCCCCTGAGAACTTGTTACAGATGCAAATTCTCTGCAGAGAACTGGGCTCTCTGGGCCGGGCCAGGCTGGGGCCCAAGGTGAAGCCGAGTTGCAGCTGGATCGTGGCTCCTTGGCCCTTCCACGGGACTGTCCCCCGCCCCCTCTCTCTCTCAGGTCCTCCTGCATGCCAGGCAGACGCTCTGCCACCCAGCCCCAGCCACAGCCACAGCCCAGCCCCAGCCCAGCCCCACTTGCCCACTCTCCCTGTGCAGACCTGGCCCGGGGGACCTGCGGGTACTTAGGGTGACCAGCTCATCCTGTTGCGCCCAAGGCCTGCCCAGTTTTAGCCCTGAAAGCCCCACGTCATGGGAAACCCCTCTGTCCTGGCCAGCTGGGATGGTTGGTCACCCAGTGACCCCCAGCTCAGACCCCCCTCGGTGCCCCATCTTAGAGCACACGTGCCCGCTTGCCCGCCGGTTCACTTGGTCACTCACCAATGGGCGGAGCCGGACGGCGGGTGGGACAAGCCCCCTCACAGCACTCACATTTTTTCTGTCTAAAACCCGTGACTTGAACCAGGAAAATGTCCTTCCTCGGCCCCTCCCAGGCCCATCGAGGCCCGTTCATCCCCGTGGCTGGCGTCCAGTGCCAACTCTGTATTCAGTTGTGTTCCAGGGATGACACTTGACGGTCCCCTCCTGTCGTCTGGAGGAGCCGGGGTCTCTGCGGGGTCCCCCAAGCCAGTCTGCCCCTCCCGGCCTCTCCCATCTCCGCACCTCCGCCAAGTGCCCCCCTTGCCCATCCCAGCCCCTGCCCTTCACCCGGAGGACGCTGTAGTGGAGAGTCCTGGGTGTGACGGTGACTCCTGCGGAGAGTGCTTGTGCCCTTGCAGGGTCATGGGACGTGGGGGTTCCGTGGCGTGGACCTCGCTGGTGGGATGCCCGGCAGGTCCTGAGCACCGTGGGGGTCAGTTCCCACCGAGGACCCCACGGAGCCGGCGGCTCCACTTCCCTTCTCCGCCTTTTCCCTAGTTGTTCATTCTTCCTGTCCCCCCTCCTCTGTCTGCAGGGACCAGCTGAGCGGTCACCACCCCTGAGGCTCCTTCTAAAGTCCCGTTTCTCCCCCTCGTCCTTTGATTACACCTGCCCAGGGGGTTCATGGGACGACCCGTCCTGCTGGGCACTGGGCACTGGGCTGGGCTGACCTTGAACGCTCCCTGTCCCGTGTGCGCGCTCGGTGGCCTGGGTCCATCCCTGCCAGCCTCCCAGCACTTCCCCAGTGGGGCTGGGGGCAGCTGGAGCTCTGGACACCGCAGGTGACCTCCAGCTCCTCTCCACCTTCCCCCAGGTGTCCGCTCGTCCTGCCCTGGGGCTGGGGCGTCTCTAGAAAGTGCTGGTTGGCCCCTTAGAGGCAGGTGGGGTACTTGGCATACACAGCTGTCCCCTGCTAGTGAGCAGGGGGCAAGGAAGGCAGGCTGGCTCGTGCTGCCCAGGGCTGTGGTCCTCCTGAGCTGGGATGGCCTCGGGGCCTGGAAGCTCCCCCTCCTCCCGGCGGCCTCTGCGGATCTGGGTTGGTTGTCAGCCCTTACTCACCTTTGTACTGAGCCCAAGTCCATCTCACGGTGCCGTCCACCCTGTGGCCCACGTCCTTTGGATATTTTTCACGCTTGATCAGTGTCCTCACCTGGTGACCCCTCCGGAGTCGGAGGACGGCCTCCAAGGCACGGGGATCCCCCCTGGACCACCCTCCTTTCTCGTCCCTCTTTCCCCCCAGCCAGGCAGAGTGGATGCGGGGAGGGCGGAGGCGGGACGTCCCCTCGTCCTCTGTCCTCGGTGCCTTGGCCCCACGTCCCCGGCCCCGCGCCTACCTGGAGCCCTCTGAGGGTGGGAAGAGCTGCAGAAGCCACACTGCTTTTGCTTGTCCAGCAGAGTGTCCCCCGAAGGCGCTGGGCGCCAGCCCTCCTGACGTTGGTAAGAGCTCAGCAGGGCCTGAGGGGCCCAAGAGGCCCTGTGGGCAGGCAGCCAGGACCTGGGAGGGCCCCTGGGCCGGGCCAGGGGTGTGGACTGAGGTGCCACCTTTTCCTCAGCCGCCTGCCCCTCCCCCACCCCCTTGCTGACAGCTCTTAGGCCCAAAGGCCCCTCGTGACCACCGACAGGTTCCCATGCACGTCCAGGGTCCATGGGCAGTTCTGTGGCCAGCTGAACAGTCCTGGCCTCTGGGAGAAGGTGGACAGAGGACACTCCCGGCTGGGCACTAGCTGCTGCCCGCGTGCACGTGGGTGGTCACTCAGGAGACCCCCAGCTTTCTCGGGAGAGCGGTGGCGGGGAGAATTCCTGGGCATGGGGTCCTCCTGAGAAGGCGTTGGCTGGACACCCGCCCTGGCTTTGCTGTGACCTGTTGGCCGTCCAGGAGCACCTGGCCTGCCGGGCTGGGGGGTGGCCAGCATGAGCCCTGATTTGCTTTGCAGGGGCTGCGTCATGGACTGTCCCCTCACAGGAGTGGTGACCTCTCAGCCTGGTCAGCGATCGGCCTCCAGTTCCAGGGGGACGGGGCAGCCAGCCCACAAGATGCAGGGCCTCCTCCTGCACCAGGTGGTTGCAGAGCAGACCCCAGCCCCTGACCGGGCGTCTCTTCAGTTGCCTGAGTCCCACGGCTCACACGTGGGCCACAGGGTGGACAGCGTCTGCAGCTGAGTGTGGGGAGTGGATGTTGTGCTTTGTTTTACGTTCTCCGACCCCTCCAGTCCTGTGTGCCGGGGACACATGTCAGTCTTCTTCCCAGACGTCCCGAGGATGCACAGGGAAGTTGGTGGCCTGGGCGAGCCAAGGGGCCAGGTCTGGATGTTCAGCAGGAGAGAGCAAGGCGGGAGAAGCCCCTGGGTGACAGATAGGCCTTGGCCCGCCGCACACCTCGCAGCCAGGGTTCCTGCCCTTGCTTCCAGTCTCCCCTTTGTCCAAGCTGGACACCCAGATTGTGCCATGTCCAGACCCAGAACCTCCAGCAGTGCCATTTCTCGGAGAGGCACGGGAGTGGACTCTTAAGAAACAGCAGAGAAGCTGGATCTTGGGGGCTCCGCTTGACCTTTCACCTGTGGGCTCGTGCCGCACAGTGGGCACTTCTTGGCCTACGGCTGGGTTGGAACTGCCCTGGGCACTAGGGTATAGAGTACCCGGCTCGTGCCAGGGACACTGCAGAAAGGCCTGGGAGGGTGCGCTGGTCTGGACTGGCAGAGGACCACCTGGAGCTGCTCCGCGCTGGTCAGGGTCCCTGTGGCCTCTTGGTCTGCTGCCTGCTCTGGGGACGGTGCTGGGCGGGCCTCCTGTTCCGCTGCAGTGGGCGTGGGGGAGGGGACTGTGGGGCTCTTTCCATTTACATTTTTCAAATAGTTTTCTCTTCTCCAAGAGGCCTGTGCACAGGAGGCGGCATTTGACCTTTGGGTGGTTGGGGACCCGGCCAGACGGGGTGTTGGTGGCCGCCAGCTGCCGCTCCAGACAGGAATGGAAGTCACATTCCTACCTGCTTCATCCCCTGGCCTGGAGAGGACAGGAGGAGTGACAGGTGGGACCCCTGTGCCAGCCCTGGGTCGGAGCTGCGGTGCCCCCTCCGCCCCAGCCCTGGCCGCTGGCCCCCTCTGGGGACCTCCCAGGAAAGCATGTTCGACTGGAGGGTTTGGTACAGAAGGTTCCAGAAGTCCCCGGGGACCCAGGAACAGCACTGCCCATCAGGAGCTGGTCCTGAAACCAGGGAGGAGCCCAGGAAAAGCTGTGGACCTGGGCCAGGACGAGCCGGGTGCCGGTTCCGGTCCTTCTGCGTATCCCGCCCTTGCGACAGCCCTGCAGCGGGTGCACGCCGAGGCACGAGGCAGGGCCTCAAACCAGATGCCTGATCCTGGGGCTGCCCTTCTCACCCGGGCCACGTGGCCTGGGAGCTGCTCACTGCAGGAAGCGGCACAGGCAGCTCTGTGTGGGGGCTCAGGCCCCCGGTAGGCGGGAGCGCTGCCCCCCGACCTCGCTCTTCACCCCTCTGCGCCCCCTTGACCCACGTTTTCCCGTGTCCTGATCACACCGTGGTTCGGAGGCCGTCCTGCCACAGCCGCTCAGGAGGAACGAGGGTGGTTTTCCATTTTGAGTCCTGGAGGCCGGGGCCTCATGGGAGGAGGGACACAGGGGTCCCTCGCTGGTCTCCCACTTGGAAGTTCTCGGAATCTTGACTGGGGGGGTCTCCCTGGCCCTCTGAACAGAGTGGCCCTAGGAGAAGGGAAGTGGACAGAGGAGCCCGGAGAGGCTGATGTGCCCTGAAGCCACATGGTGGGTGGGCCCAGCCTGTGGGGACAGGACTGAGTCCCCGCTGGACCCCAGGCTCCCTGTGCCCCCTGGCAGAGTCACTGCTGATCTGGGGCATCAGCCCTGGGGGAGCCTGTGTGCCCGCCCCCCTGCCCCGGGCAGGACAGTGGCCTCTTGCCCACCTTGCTGGCTGCCCTGCCTCCTGGGCGTCACCTGTGCTAGGACCTGGGTTTGGGGTGGCCCCGTAGCTCATCACGGAACAGCCTCCTGGTCAGCCGTGTTGCCAGGGCCCAGGCTCCTGGCCACCCAGCTGGGCACAGCCCAGGTCCCCAGGTGCCTTTCCCACATTGGTCAGCAGGAAGGTACCCCAGCCCCTGCAGTGGGGGGTCTGTGCCCAGCACAGCATGTGCCCGGCACCGCCCAGGCCTTCCCACGCCAGGCCCCCACCCCGCCCTGTGACCCTGTCCCCTCTTTCTGAGCCCAAGGTGATTTTTCAGGTAACTGGACTCTCCAGAGTGTGGGTCACCCAACTCCTGGGACCTTGGCTTCGGGGTGTTGCCGCCGTTGGCGGTCCTTGCTCCCCGATGTTGAAGACTAACACCAGAGAAGCCCGCCGAGGCCAGGTCAGAGTGGAAAGGAGAAGTTTATTAAGGACAGCAGAAAAGACTTCTCCCGGAGGAAGAAGGGGACCCGAGAGGTGGAATCCGTGGAAGTGCGGTTGTCTCCCCTTTTTATAGTTTTGGTGATGGCCACAGGTGGGAAGGCCCGAGGGGTGGGACACAGGTGGGCCAAAGAAGTCATCTGGCAGGAAGGACTTCATTATCACTTCTTGGGATGGGCCATCTCCAAATCTGCTGGGGGCTGTTTCCTGGGCTCCATTAACATTTCTTTGGGGTGGACTTTGGCCTAGGGCCATGACTTGTCCTGCGTTTCCGGGATCATTCTCAGCGTGGCCTCCATTTTAGATTTCACTCTTAGAGATCTAGCTGCACCGACTTCCTGATTTTAAATCTGGCTTCAGGAGGAGGGTCTGGCTCCACATCAGGACACTAGGATGTGATCCCGCGCCCTTCAGAAAAACCCCAGATGGCGCCTTTGGGAGGCCTCGCACAGAGGCCAGCCCGCGCCCCTCCCCACGCCCACCCTGGCCCCTTGGTGACTTTATTGCTAAGTTATCTGAGAGGTGGCGGCGGTTTTCCTGGGGGAAGCATTTGGCGTGTGCAGAGCGTGTTTTAGGTCGTCCTGGGGCAGCGGCTCAGCTGGGCTCTGGAGGAGGAAGGGGTTACGTGGGTTAGTGGGGACCCCATAGCACCCACAGGCTCGCGGATGCCAGCTGAGTGTGAGTGCCACCCACCGTGGTCCACGGGGACTTGGTGGCTCTGACCTGACGTCCTGGGCCACAGGCTCTCGATGGCATCAGCAGCTGGCCACCTTGTTTTTGACACCAGGCCAATTCTGTTTTGGGGCTTCTAATCTGTCCCTCGTGCCATGTCACGGCATCCCGGGGCGGTGGCCACAGCTGTTATCTCCATTCTCTGCCCAAGGACGAGGACGTGACCTGCCAGGGTCAGACGGCCACTGAAGGACAGCGCCAGGATCTGGACCACGTTGTTGGTTCCAGAAGCACCACTCGCACCCGGCACTGTGCAGAGACACGGGGACGTGTGGCAGCGGGAACCATCGTCACCCTTTCCAGTCCACTGTCACAGGTCGGGTGGACGGTGGGTCCTGCAGCTCCGGCCTGTGTGCACGGCCCCGTTGGCCAAGGCGCTCTGAGAACCCGGATCTGCTGGCCACAGGGGTCAGCAGGCGTGGGGACTCCAGCCTGCGGCCCGTGTGCGATGGCGGGGTTGGCCCGGACCCCCCTTCTCTGGGTGCCTGTTTGCACCTGTGGGACCTTGGGCCTGACTCACCCGGGTTGGCCCCGAGACCGACTTGGAGTCTCTGAGCCTGAGCCTTAGCACTGACCCTTCCGGCCCCTGGAACCCGTGGCCCAGCTGAAGGGCAAGAGCCCAGAGGCCACCTCCTGGGCCCAGTGTCCCTGGGAGCTGTGGCGTCCCCTGGGAGCTGGGGTGTCCCCTGGGAGCTGGGGTGGGTGCAGAAGGGGGTAGACCTGGGGTGTTGCGCCGCTGGCTCAGACCCGGGCGGGCAGGCAGGCGAGGGCAGGCGGACATCCCTGCCGTCATGGGCCTTGCTCAGGTGGCTCTCCAGGTCTGCTGAGTCCCTGCTCAGTGCTTTGAAGGGCTTGTCACCGACACTGGGTGGCAGGTACTTGGCCGGCTTCAACGTCTCCTCTTTGTGGTTTGGTGATATACGCGTCTTTTCTTGGAGGGTGGAGCAGCGTCACCAGAGCCACTGTGCCACCTCCCATCCAGAGCTGGCCTTGTGTGTGTGTGGGGGGGTCGCGGCCAGATCCAAGAGGAGGGGACTGAGTATTTTATTATCAGAAGCTTCAAGAGGCCCAGCTCGGCCCCTGGCCACCGTCACACTGTCCTGGCATCCAGCTGGGGAAGACGTCCAGCGTGGTCTTGGGGCCTGGGGGCCTCGTTCGTCCCTGAGTTGGGATCCGGCTGCCCTTGACGGGCTCTGAGTGGGGCTGGGCGGGGGGCAACAAGGGCAGGAAGAAGCTGGACTTTAAACACAGGAGGCGGGAGCTGCTCGCTGTGGGGGTAGGTTCCGTTGTCCACCTTTTCTCCTCTGGTCTCTGAGGGAAGGAGGGGGAGTCCGTGGTTCTCAGCACACAGCAGGTAGCCTTCAGGTCTGTGGGGACCCTGGGTGCCCAGAAAACTGTCCCCAATGGAGGCAGCTCATCAGGGCTCTTTTTCAGTTGCAAGGGACAGAAAACCCATCTTCAACTGGCTGAAACACAGAGAGGACTGAGTCGGCTCGTGTGAGTGAAAAGTGCAGGGCTAGATTCTGGCTTCAGGTGCGGTGTGATCCAGGACTCGGTGTATCTGGAACCTGGCTTTGTCTCCTTGGCTCTCCCCTCACGGTACCAAGAGGGCTGCCTGCCGACAGCTCCGTCCTGTAAGCTTGAGGTCATCAGTGAAGATCACCCGGATCCTAGTCTGGGATTAGCTCTGCCTGGACTGGCTGAGGTCACTGCCCACTTCTGAACGAGTCACCATGGCCAGGGTGATTCGGAGCTCTGATTGGTCAGAGTGGGTCGAATTTCTGTTCCTGAAGTACAGGTGCTTTGGGGTGTTGCCAAAGGAAAAGAGGAGCCTAAATGCCCACTGGCAGGTGGGTGCGCCTGGTGCCTGGTCCCAGGGGCAAGAGCAGAAACGTTGGAAAGAGAAGGGAGGGGAGCCAGCCTCCCTGTGCCGAGAGGTCCCAGGGCAGCCCCCTCCGCTGACCAGCGGCAGTGAGCTGGCCCTGGCCTGCGGCTCCTTGTCCCCAGGGGAAGGTGTGATCGAGGGCTGCAGGAGATGGTGCTGGCCAGGTCCTCAGGGTGGCCAGCCCTGCCCTGCACACACCCCTGCCCAGTGAGCAGAGAGAAGCAGGCCCTCGCAGCACCAGGGAGCCTGGGCCCGGGCCCTGGGGGGTCGTCAGGGCCCTCGCTGCCCCTCGGGAGCTCAGGGGCCAGCTGCCCCGGGGCAGTCCCGTGTCTCAGAGGTCACGCCCTTCCTGCAGTCACCTGTGGAGGGGTCTCTGCAGGCTCCGTGCGGAGGTGATGCCCAGGTGTCCAGGAGACACAGGTGACCCTGTGCTACTGCCCGATCCTCAGGCCCAGTGACTGTGCCGGGGCCCGTGGTTCCTCCACTTCCCGCCTGCTGAGGGGTGGCCCCTCTGCCTTTGGCCTCAGGTAGTGACCCTTCCAGGACAGGGACCTGGGCCCCTGGCTCACGGTTGGTGCCCATCGTGTTTGGGGGTGGGTGAGGGAAGGAGGCGCCCCCTGTGCGTGTGGCCCCTGGGGAGCGGCGCCAGGAGGTGGACTGGCAGAGGTGATCTGGCCGCGCCGTGTGGTCCAGGCCAGCAGCCGCAGGGGAGGCGGACCAGACGCACCCGGGGGGAACAGTGGGAGATGCAGGAAAGACCCGGGCAGCACCATCGGGCAGCACCATGGGGCCGCCATGGCCCGGCCCAGCCCGCGTGGTGGGAATGACCAGGGAGCTCCCCAGGCTGGGCATCCCGGGGTCCTGCTGGGGAGTGGGTGGGTGGGTGTTTGAGGGTGTGTTCCTGCGGGGGGATTGCTTATTGCTTCCTGTCACCCCGGGGCTGTGAGGGTCAGGATCAGGTGACAAAGGCCCTAGAGAGCAGAGACCCCTGCAGACGGCCCAGCTCCCCTCTGCTGCTGCCCGCCCATTACTGGCCCCGTGGACCCGTCTGCACAGGCGGGGGCTGGGGGCCAGGAGAGGCAGCCTGGCGACGGGGGTCCACGGAGACAGCGCCGTGTCCAGCTCCTCGTACCCGGGATCAGGTGGGAGGAGGGTGGACGGGGCCCGGAATGGCCGGCAGAGGGAGGCCGGGCCAAGGCTGGGCTGGCCCCTGCGAGGCCCAGGGTGGTGGTGGAAGTGTGCCCTTGGCTGGCTTCTCCCAGGCCGCAGTCCCAGCTTGGTCACCGCACACAGGCCACCTGCTGAGTTCAGGAGCCTTGCTGGGCTGCCCCCGGGCAGCTCCGGCCCTTCATGGAGCTCGGAGGCCCCTCGTGCGCTGACCTGCAGCAGGGGGTTGGCACGGTGGCCGCAGCCCGGGCTGCCCGGACCCGGGACCCCAGCCCCACTCAGATGTCAGGAATCAGTGGTGTCTCTTCAGGGGACCCAGCCGAAGGTCCCGAGGAGGAGGAGGAGCACAGGCTCGCCGTCTTGGGCCTGCAGTCCACAGCTGTCCCCAGGAGGGTGTCGCTTGGTGGCCCCGAGCAGGGGCTCCGAGTCAGGACCACGCACACCCTGGGCCTGGCTTTCCCGCCAGGAGGGGCCAGCCTGGGCTCTTGACCTCGAGCCAGCCCAGCACGCCCCGGGGGCCCAGAGGTACAGCTGCCCCTGGACGAAGGTGACCGCCACTCCAGGGATAGGGCATGTCCCTTGCAGCTGAGACACACCTCGTTCCCACCGAGTCCAGAACCCAGCAGAGGGGGTGTCCTGGTCCTTCACTGAGGCCCCAGCCCTGCCCTGGGCAGTGGGCCATGCCCAGCCTCCCTCTCTGGGTCCATGCGTGTAGGTTGGTCCTGCCGCTGTCTAGCCTCAGGGTCTCTTGCTTTCTCTGTCTGGAGACACTTGAGGGCATCTTCTTCCGCACTCTAGAACGAGCACCATCACCGGGTACTGAGTCCGGCACTCAGGTGGCACTTGTCCCAAGCCCGGTAATAAGAAGGGCCATGAGTGCAGCATCCAGGACGCCCGGGCACTGCTGACCCAGTCGGTGGAGGGTGGCTCCATGTCCAGCCGTGGTCTCTGACCGGGCCTCCCTCGGGAGCCCGTGAGAGGCGCCTGGCCTCCTGCCCGGGGCAGCCAGGGGCCCAGAGGGGCGACCCGCCCTTGGCCATGGGGCGTGTGGGACAGCCTGGGGCATCAGTCCTTCCCCTCGGGGTGTGTCGCTCAGGTGACCCCCTGGGACCGAGGTCCGTCCACCACGCGGCCCAGGTGGGCGCTGGGCCCAGGGGCCTCCCCGTGGCACCTGCTGGGGGCGGGGCTGCGGGGCTCTGGGCCTGGGTCTCTTGGGGGGGGTGGGGCGTGAAAATGCGCTTTTCATGGGAAACGGAGACGCCCCGCGGCTGTGCCCCCCACCCCACCCCCCGCTCCCCCGAGGCGGGATTCGCCTGCAGCAGGACATCTGCCCTGGGGTCTGAGGCCGGGGAGCAGGACGTCCCCGGGGTGGCCGCTGGGGACAGTCCCTCAGCCTGCCCTTGCCGTTCGCACGTGGTCTGGCCCCCGAAGCCCCCGGCTCTTCTGCCCCCTCCCTCCCTAGTCGGGTGGCCTTAGAGCCCGCCTCGGACACTCATGTCTGTCTGTCCTACCGTCCCCCTGCAGGCGGGAGGCCAGGGGCTCAGGGCTCCGTGGTCACCAGGCCACGGCTTCCCCTGGGAGACACAGGCCGTGACAAGCCGCCCTTGGCCCCCGTCAGAACCTTCCGGAATGTTCCGTCTAGAGGATGGTTGGGGTTCACCCTGGCTGAGACCCTGCTCTCTGGTCGTGGCCCGTTTGCTGTGTTGGATGAGGACTCTGGTCAAGTCACAGGTCAAGCAGCCGGGGAGTGGGGGAGCCAGGCCTGAGCCCTGGCGGCTGGTGCCCGCCCACCCGTCTGCCCTGCTCGGCACCTCAGGGTGCGCCTGTGCCTCGGGGAGCCTGTGCCCTGCTGGCGGGGTGCTGGGTGCCACGGAACACAGCCCCCACCTCTGGCACCACCGCTTGGTCCAGTCACATCTGTCCTGGGGCTGCACGGAGCTGGCTGACCCATGTCCACTGTGGGCAGCAAGGGCGAGCTGCCCCCTGCGGGTCCACCACTCCAAGCCCGGGTGCCCCCAGGGCTCTGCGGCCTGGGATACCCTGTGCCCTCGGCCTTGGCTCCTCCCCAGGGTGGTAGCATCGTGTTCCACGTCACAGCGTTTCAGTTGGTGACAGGCCACACGACAGGGGTCCCTTGAGATCTCAGGTGCTGCCCAGTAGGGAGAGGCCCTGGGCCTTGGGCAGCCGGGAAGTTGGCTGCCGACGCCCCAGGGCCCTGCGGTGCCGAAGCTCCACTCACCGAGGCTCAGACCCTGCCCTGCTCTTCACGCTGCGTGACCTCGGTCAGTCACTGGCCTCCTCTGTGCCTGTGCCCCAGCTGTAAGGCAGGTGGTGGTGACAGGCCCCACCTCGAGGGGTCACTGTGAAGACTACCCTAGTTAAGGTGTAAGATACAACAAAGTGGAGAGCGTGTGGTATGCTCAGAATCGTTAGCAGAGGTACAGTCGTGACCAAGATCCATAGTCAGTGTGATGTCATTGCTCTAAGGACCTTGGCTTGATGATAAATCACCAGGTGTTAGAGGTTGCCTCCTTGTTACTAGGTGACTGCTGGAGCTCCAGCCATTGAATCCACTTTTCAAGAAAAAGGTGGGAAAGGAGCAAAGCCTTTTTCTTAAAGGGCAGTCCCTCTCAGGGACTTTTCCTGAACGGGGCTGGCCAGCACGGAGTCACAGGACCACCCTAGCTGCAAAGGAGGCTGGGGACTCGCACCTAAACTCATGGCTCATGAGAACTGAAAGGGATGAGCTGCAGAAGGGCAGTCTGTCCAGCCCCTGTTGCCAGCCAGCGCGGGCCCATCCCCCGGTGGCCTCTGGGGAGAGGCGCCTGGGCCCTGCCGCGGCAGTCTGTGTGCCGAGGGTTGCCCCAGGGCCGCGCGGTTGGTAGCGCGGCCCCCGGGGGCAGGCAGCCGCTCTGTCTCCCAGCAACACTCAGCTCCGGCTCCCACAGCTGGAGACCGCTGTGGCCTCCGCCATCTGGCCTCCTGTCTTCCACCCCGGTCCCAGGGGTCCGAGGGCAGTGCCCAGCAGTGGCAGGAAGGTACACGATGGTCCTCTGCTCTTTGTGCCTGGGCAGAGGCCAGGGGCGGTTCCTCTAGGCCTCCTCCTGAGGCTCCTCTTGCCTCTGGCCACAGCCTCCGTCCTGCGTGGGTCTCCTCGCCTGGGCTGCCTCCAGTGCCACAGGAGTACTCTGTTTCTCTGTGCGAAGGTGATGGCAGTCGTCCCCATGCCACCCGGTGCCTTAGCCACTCACGGCGCACGTGTACCTGGCATGCCGACTGGGTGACGAGGGGCAGGGTGTGCACTTCATTTTATTTTATCTAATTTGCACTTAGATAGTCACCTGTGTGGGGGCCACCAGGCTAAACAGGACAGCCATAGACACAGAGCCCAGGGGCTCTTCTCTGCCAAGGGGAAAGACGCATACATAGGACTCGATACCTAAAGAGATTCCACTGAAATGGTCAGGCCCAGAGAGGGACAGTGACTAGCCCAAGGTCACCCAGCAACTAGTAGTCCCTCTGAGACGGAAACCCAGGTTTTCTGACTCAGCTGCTTCGTCGTCTCTGCAGAAGGGAAGGCAGGTTTTAGATGTCGTGGTGCCACACCGCGCAGGGGGGCAGGCGTGTTGAGGTGCTCCACACGGGTCTCTTGAGTCTTGGTGTTTGCTGTGGTGCTGGGAAGGGAGCGGAGTCTCGTGTGCTCCACCCTGAGCTGCCCCACACCCAGGTCTTGCTTTTCCGACACCTTCCTTGCACAGGTGAGGCCACCAAGGCTCAGGGACAGGAAGGGACCAGCCTGGGGAGACGGGGCTTCTGTGCCCAGCCGGGGCAGCGCACCCAGAGCTGGGATGAGCCCCGGCCCTGCCCCCTGCCCAGCTGTTTTCCAGCCTGGTCTCCTGGACTTGCCTCCTGCAGGTGCCTCACCTGGGCCCCCCACCTGCTCCCGCAGGCCCGGGTGGCAGGGGCAGGCCGAGGTGTCCTGCCCCGCAGGGTCTGGCCCCTGCCTGCCCCGGCCCCTGCCTGCCCCACCCTCCTGAGCCGTGTTGTACTGAAGTCCCCTCTTGGGACGGCCCTGTTCCTGCGTCCTCTGGGACCAGTGCAGGGGCCCAGCCACATGGGAACCTTAGATGGCCCCGGAGACCCGGTCGGTAGGGTGTGCCCCGCGCCTGTTGGGACCCGCTTAGGCCGAGAGCTGCTTATGGTGTTCTGGGGTTCAGTGCCCACTCTGCACCTGGGGTGGCTTCACACCTGGGAACCCCCAGTGGGTGGCACCCACGCAGCATGCGGACAGTCAACCCCCAAGATGACACCAGGGTATGCCAGGTCGGGCCCCTGCTCAGGCCTGGAGTTGAGCCAGGTCTCTGGGACCCACGTCCTGCTCCACAGACACAGGAGGGGACCATGGGAGGTCCCCAGGGTGCTCCGAGGAAGTCGCTTCTGAAGGAGAAAACCGAGAATCAGACCCGTCTTCCACCTGCGTGGGGACGGGTGCACGTGGACATTCGTTAGCGTCACCTTTTGTGGTGCGTGGACTCTTGGTGGCCGTCGTGGGACTAGGAACCCCGGAGGGACGGGCAATTGGGGACTATTGATGAGAGAAAATTCCAGAGTCTCGGGTACGACCCCAGAAGGGGAGCCCCGCGGGGCTGAGTGGCCAGGGCCAGGCCTTCTGTGATCTGGCCTCCTGCCCGCCCCCACGCTCTCCCCGGTGCCCGTCCTGCGGTTCAGCCTCCCGGCTGCTGCTGGGGCGTTCCCTGCCCGACCCCCACCACTTGAGCGTGGACAATACGTCCTTCCCAGGATGGCCCCGTGCTCCCCAGGATGGCCTCGTCCTCCCCAGGATGGCCTTGTCCTCCCCAGGATGGCCCCGTGCTCCCCAGGATGGCCTTGTCCTCCCCAGGATGATCCCGTGCTCCCCAGGATGGCCTTGTCCTCCTGGTGGATAGACCCCCGCCTGGCGTCTTGCTAGCTGGTGTGGCCGTGCTCAGTGGGGGCTTCTGAGAGCCTGGTGCCCCTTCTCCCTTCCAGAGAGCTCTGAGGGGTGGGTGGCTGCAGGTGCTCTCCTGGATGGGGGGGGCAAGGCCAGCCTCTGAGGCCTGGTCACTGCCCACTCTGCACTTGAGCAGCCGGTGCCCCGCGGACAGCCCGCTCCTCCCATCTGGGCTCATGGGGGCTCTGGCTGTCCCACCTGGGGCCTGTGCGCAGTGTCCCCAGGGCCCTCGCCGGGGTGCTGTGCTGGGGTGCGTGTGGCAAGGACAGATGGGCGCTGGGAACCTCTTGGCTGAGTGGAGCCACTGGACAACTGAGAGCCTGGGCGTGTGTGCACACTGGACGCAGCAGAGGGGGAAGGGTGGGACCCAGGACGTACCGCGCCCACGCCACCCCCCCCCCCGCGTCAGTGAGGGTTCCTGAGCTTGTCTAAGGCACTGGGCAGCGGTCAGGAGATGGGGAGCCTGCGAGGTCCCCTAGGCTGTGGCCCTGAGGGTGAGACCTGTGGGGGAGGGAAGCCCTGAGGTGGGCAGCCGAGCGCAGGCTACAGAGCAGTGGTGTGGCGGAGGCCGGGGCATGGCGGAGGCTGGGGCATGGCGGAGGCCGGGGCATGGCGGAGGCTGGGCAGCCTCCTGGACTGGGTGTCAGCTTCAGAGGGAGAGGACTTGGGCTAAGGAGGACGGCGGAGCAGGAAGGTGACAGGGAGCCTCTCTCTCTTCATCTGGGCAGCTCCACCCAGGGTGCCTCCAGGTGATGGAGGTGGAAGAGGTCCGGGTGACGTCAGTGGTCCCTTTCTGAGGCCCCGGGGTGGGGGGCGTGCGTCCTGCTCCCCCTCCAGCTCAAGACCTGAGGAAGCCCAGGGAGGCGGGCGGGGCGAGCACCTTAGACCTGAGTGCCCACAGGCGCTGGGGACCGAGGGTGACACTCAGAAGTGGCACTCCTCGCCCACATTGAGCACTTCAATGCGAGTGGCCCGGCAGCTGATAAGGGTGGCCCATCGTACTGATGGGGACCTGCTCCTGTGCCCAGCCAGAGGCCTGGGACCTGCCCAGCTACCCCCCTTCTGTGACCTTGAGGGGTGAGGGTGGCGCCCCAGGCTCCGTGGAGTGTGCCTCCCCGGGTAGCTGCCGGTGCCGCGGTCCTCCTGGTGCCCGCGGTCCTCCCGGTGCCCTCTCTGAGGGAGAGGGACACGCTGGCCTGCTCTGCTCCTCTGCTCATTTCAGATGCTCCTCCAGGCCACTGGGGGCCACGCGCTGCCCAGACACCGGGGACCTCAGTGGCCAGGACGCGTGGGCCTTGTCATTTGCTGATGAAGTCACATCCCCAGGCGGCTGCGGCGAGGGCTGAGCTCTGGAGGAGGGCGGGGGGCTGCAGGGCCATGCACTGAGCCGCCTGGTGGACACCGAGGGCCACCCCGCCCTCCCCAGAGCCGACCTTGAGCTTGGGAAAGAGTCAGTCAAGAGCTGAGGACGGGTCCAGGAGGCCAGAGAAGCCGGAGGTGGGTGGGGACTGTCACAGTGAGGAGGCAGCCCCAGGAAGGGGGAGAGGGAGGCACAGGTGCCGAGGCCCTGAGGCTGGGAAGAGCATGCGTGTGTGTCACAGGGACCCGCGTGGCTGGCCTGTGGGGACTGTGGGGACCGGCGGGTGGTGCAGGGGTCGAGGTCGCAGGGGGAGCCTCGGGCTGCCTCCGGGATCCAGAACGTCCCCCCATGTGTCTCCCAGGTGAGGTCCGTTTCCCTCTTGATGTGCCTGCCACCCAGAGCCGTCACCGAGGTCTGTGTCACCTGCCCCCTGTGGTGTGGTGTTGGTGTTTGGTGTTGCTCGGCGAGCAGACCTGGAGGAGTGTCACCAGCCTGTGGCCAAGCTGGCAGGAGGCCGCGGTGGGCACACCTCTCCCTGGGGGCCGCGGACACCCTGAGGCCTGCGAGGAGGGGACACTGCGCTCTCCTCCGCCTTGTCCCCGGGGACTCGCTGTCGCAGGGTGGGATCCCAGTGCTGCGGGACCCTGGGCAGCTGGCGCCGCCCTCCTCCTGCAGGTGGGAGGGGGCCCGGGTTCCGGGCGCGGGCGGAGCTCCTGCGCGGGGTCCTGCAGGCCGGGAACGGTTCCAGGGGTTGGCGGAGCCTGGGGCTGTGGCCTGGGGTCCCCTGCTCACTCTGCCAGCCGCGAGCGAGCCCTCAGACCTGCCCTCGCACTTTATGTGTTTATCTGTGTTTATCTGTTTGTTTATTGGTACCAGGGATTGAACCCAGAGGTGCTTTACCCCTAGCCACACCCCAGCCCCTTTTGTATTT
Source organism: Urocitellus parryii (assembly GCF_045843805.1). Lineage (NCBI taxonomy): Eukaryota > Metazoa > Chordata > Mammalia > Rodentia > Sciuridae > Urocitellus > Urocitellus parryii. The sequence continues at coordinate 9,511,244 of NC_135541.1, forward strand.
TATTTGGGGACAGGGTCTCCCTGAGTTGCTTAGGGCTCGCTCAATTCCTGAGGCTGGCTTTGGACGCATAATCCTCCTCCCCCGGCCTCCCGAGCCGCTGGGATCATAGGCCTGGGCCACTGCGCCTGGCAACGTCCTGACCTCCGAGCTGCCTGAGCTTGGAGCCTCCACATTCTGATCTGTCATGTGGGGGTCGTGATGGCACCTGCCTTGGGTTTGGGGGAATAGATGCAATGTCCCTGGGGAGCGCCATCGGCACGCTGCGCTCCTGGCTGTGGTGGCAACCGCTAGGACTTGGCCGCGGGGTGGACGTGCTCAGGGCAGTGGCAGCCGTGGTGGTGCCCCGAGAGCGTGGGGGGCTGGGGACTCTGGAGGCTGGGCGGGCCCAGGGCTGGGCTGGACCTTGGGAATGAGGTTCTGTTCCGGGGCTGGGTGGGGGTCCTTCTCTGCACACGTGGAGGGAGCTGCAGGAGAAGCGGGAGCACCTTGAACCGTCCCCAGAAAACGCTGTGCCAGCACCGCGCTGCCTTCTGACGCTGTCCCCTTCTCCCCTAGGGCTCCTGCGGGAGGAAGTGTCCCGGCTCCAGGAGGAAGTCCACCTTCTCCGGCAGATGAAGGAGATGCTGGCCAAGGACCTGGAGGAGTCGCAGGGTGGCAAGTCCCCCGAGGTCCTCTCGGCCACCGAGCTCCGGGTCCAGCTGGCCCAGAAGGAGCAGGAACTGGCCAGAGCCAAAGAGGCCCTGCAGGGTGAGTCACGCCCGGGCTGCGACTGCCCGCCCCGCTCCGGCCCTTCCTGGGGTGGGATCCCGCTTCTCGCCGGGTTGGCTGTGGCCCTCCTTCCCTCCTGCAGGGTGACCACCACACGTTGTCCATCGTGGCTGGCCGTGGGCACCTCTCTGTGGGGCACGAATCACAGGTGGGCGTCTCTGGTGGCCCAGCCTGCGGTCCCAGCAGCAGGTCTCTCTCCCAGCCCTCGGGGGCTGCAGTGCCCACCCTGACAGGACAGTGTGGCCGGGCTGGTTTCTCTGCTGCAGAAGCATCTGTGTCCCCTGCGTCACTCTGGCTCATGGCGGCGGGCTCTCTAGGAGGGGCTCGGGCCTCTCCTCACACTTCCTGCAGCCCGGGCCCGGGGAGGAGCCGGCAGGTGGCCAGGTGTGGGTGTCCAGGTGGCCTGTTCATCAGATGCCCATGGAACCCCGGCACCATGGGGCAGAGATCTGCTCTACACAGGACGGAGCCAGGGCGCTGTGCACCTGGCCGGGTTCCTTGGAGCTGGTTGGGGACCCGGCGGCACTTGGAGAACTGGGGCCTGAGACCTGGGCGGGGTCTGCCTGGTTCTCTTAAGCCCCTGAGTGTCTCTGCTCCTCCCGGGGTGCGCGTGGGGCACCACACTTGCTTTCTAGGGAGCCCGGGGAGTCGACATCCAGGGGAGCCCACCCCCGAGTGTCCAGTGCTCTTGATTGAAATCTTTCCGGTGTCCACGCTCCTCTCTGCGCTGGGAGTGTGTGTCTGTGGGGATTGCGGGGCCGTGGGGTGGCAGTGGTGTGTCTGTGGCCCCGCCTGGGTGGCATGCTTGGATGCATCTGGCCAGGTACACACGCCTGCTCATGTGCAGCCACCCAGCAGGCCCGATGGGTCTTGTGGGCCACCGCATGCCTGGCTACCAGCATCTCCTCGTGCCTTCCCTGGATGGAACCCCGGGTCCCAGGAGTGTCCGGTGCATGTGTCCCTGGGCCCAGGCTGTGCAGGCTGAAGTCCTGGGTCATTCTGAGTGTGACGGTCCTGCAGAGACTCAGGGCTGTGCAGCAAACTGCCCCACAGCCACCGTCCCCAGACTGTTCTGGGGACAGCAGAGCCTGCCTTCCTGGTCCTTGGCCAGGGTCAGAATCCCACCGTATTTGCTCACGGGGACCTGGAAGGAGGGGGTCCCAGGGGAGTCAGCCCAGGCTCCTGTACCCACCACTCCCAGCCTCTCCGCTGTTCCCAGGCCCGAGCGTGGGCAGCAACGGCTTCACGGGGGGAGGGACGGGAGCTAACCGAGGCTCTATAGAGGGGGGATCACGCACCCTCCTCCCTGTCACCCACAGTGAGCAGATTCGCACATTTGACCCCTTCTGTGCCGGGTGCCTGGACCACAGCCATGGCCAACTGTGTCGTCACCTGCTACCCGTCCGTGCCTACAGTCCTGCACATAGATGGACCGGAACACGATACAACAGAGCAGCCGTGTAACACACTGCATCAAAGTTACTTAAAACCTAGGAATTGTCTGCTTCTAGAATTTTCTACATAGTGTTCTCAGACCAGGCCACTGAAGCCCTGGGATGCAAAGCTGTAGCGGAGCAGGGCCTGCCGGGCACGTGTTCCCTCCAGCTCTGGGCTGAAGGTTTCCTGTCCGTCACCAGAGGCTTGTGGCCTCCCCCGGAGGTCCTGCTGACTGCTGGCAGCTCCTCTGTAGGAGGAATAGCGTGGGCGGCAAGGACTTGTCGGGAGCGCTCTTTATGCCATCGCTCTCCTAAGGGCCTGGTCGGCCACCTCCCCAGTCCTGCTGGGAGCTTTGACCCTCCACCTCCGACATCTGAATGAGGTTCAGGGAGGTTGGGTAACTTGGCCAAGGTCACACAGCTCCTCAGCAGCGGGGACAGAGACGTTTTGCAGGATCCCAGCCCACTTCATCTTGCCTCTGTGTGGGGTCCCCTGAGGCGAAGCTGGTCTGGTGTAGGAGTCGGGCTGTCTGGCTCAGCCGTGGGGATGGCAGGTGAGCGAGAGTGGCACACGGGACACAGAGGCTTCTGCAGCAGAGACCCCAGCTGGACCACTCACTCGCCCCGCGATCTCGTGTAGATTCCTCAGCTTCTCTGAGCCAGTGCTTTGCTGGAGGATAATGACTATGCTTACCACCGGAGCTAATGATAGCCGCTGCTCCCCAGGTCTCGAGGATTAAATGAGATGGAAGGCGCTTGGCTCAGCGCCTGGCACCATCACTAAGGACCATTGTACATACTTAGTGGTGATCAGGGGCAGGGGCTTGGCAGACCTCCCTGGATCTGCTGGGCGCTGTTGGCTGCCTAATTGGCATCAGGGTTGGCCCGGACCTGAGACTCCCTGGTGCCCCTGCAAGCTCAGGATGGCAGTGTTCTCCAAGGCCTGGGAGTGGGCACCTTGGGCCACCTGGAGCCCCCTGCCGGAACTCCCCAGGCATAAGGAAGAGGCCTCCTCCCCAGCCGCGGCCCACGGGGCGTAAATTGCCACCGATGTGGGCAGGAGGAGGGATTTCTGTGCTGGAATGAGGAGAAGGAGAGCAGGGGTGCAAGCAAAGCCGGCAGCAGATGTTGGGGTGATGCCTGCTTACAGCCACTGTCCCTGTGGGGAGGGGGAAGAGGCCACTCGGCATCCCACCCCCATACCCCAGCCTTGCCCTTGTGGTCTGGGCGAAACCTGCATTTTAGACGGGGGCTCAAGCCGACCCCGGAACGGCAGTCCACGTCCAGTGTGGAAGCAATGAAGGGAGGGAGCGGGGAGACCCCCTCGGCCTCCCTGGGGGTGAGTCTGGGGTGTCCGGTTTAGGGACTTGGTCCCCCAGTGAGCCCAGAGCAGAAGCCCTGAGTGACCAACAGGAACAGCGTGGTCACTGTGCCGCCGACCCCGAGTCCCCGCACGACCCCGTGTCACACCTGCGCTGAGCTTGCCCCCGGGGAGCCCCAGGTGTGGTGATGTCCCCCAGCTCCTCCGTTTCATGATTTCCGTGTAAATCAAGGCCTCACGGAAACCACGGTGATGAGAATTCGCTTCTTTCATTTTGTCGTCTCTGAACAGCAGGTTGAATGTGAGGAGCGATTTCCCACAACAATAAATACTCTGTGAAAACATAATTTTTAATGACTGCATAATGTTCTCCCAAATGGAGGGACCATGATTTATTTCACCGTTTTCCTGTTATTGGACATTTAAGTCATTTCCACCGTCTCTCTCTCTGCCATTATATAACATGCGACGCAACCCGCCAAGAAAGGTCGTGTGCGGAGCCTTTTCCTTTCTCCCCGTACCCCCCCCTCCCAGGACAGCCTTTTCAAACTTTCTGACCCCAGGAGCACGTGACATGGTCACAGCATCGAGGGTCCCACAGAGCTTTTGTTTCTGTGTCTAAAACTTCTATTTACCATTCTAAAAATTCAGACAGGGGGGAAATGTGCAACTGTTCAACCATTTCTCTTCAAACAATCATAAGCCCATTATCTGTCGGCATAACTAAGATCATTTGGTAATGAGAAGCCACTGCATTTTCCCACACATGAGCAGGGGCGTGGTCTTCCGCGTTTGGCCAAAGCCCTTGGTGTCTGGCTTCCTGGTGGCTGTCCCCAGCCGCGTCCCCCGACCCCAGTCTGCTGCAGTTGTTGTTTTGGTTGAAAACCTGCCGTCACACAGATCCGTGGTGGAGCCCAGGAGGAAGTTAGTTGCCTTATTACGTAACCCTGGACACCCCCCATGCCATACTAAGCTCACTGAGTGAGAGGGTATTGAAGGCTTGTTGCCCTGTGGAGTCCCAAACCTTTTTTGTTGTTGTTGTTACCGGGGATTGAACTTGGGGGCACTCGACCACTGAGCCCCATCCCCAGCCCTATTTTGTATTTTATTTAGAGACAGGGCCTCATTGAGTTGCTGAGGGCCTCACTTTTACTGAGGCTGGCTTTAAACTCACCATCCTCCTGCCTCAGCCTCCCGAGCCACTGGAATTACAGGTGTATGCCACCGCGCCCAGCCCAAACGGCATGCACTTATGCAGGGCTGCACTGATGTCCAGGCGATCAGTTTTGCTCTTCAAATGGATATTTTATCCCCATGTCATTTCTTTCCCCTCTCTCTCCCTCTCTCCCTCTCTCTCTCTGCAGTAAAGGGAATTAAACCCAGGGTCCTTGCACATACAGGCGCTCTGCCACTGAGTCACGTCTCCAACCCTTTTTATTTTCTATTTTTAGACAGTGTCTCACTAAGTTGCCCCGGCTGGCCTCAAACTTGCAATTCTCCTGCCTCGGTCTCCTGATCACAGGCCTGGGCCACAGTGCCCAACCTCAAACATGATTTTTTAAAACATCGTACATTAATCATGTGGAACATGTGGGCTCTCTGAGTTGTGCAGATCTCCCGGGGTTGATGCATTTCGTTATCCGGTATCAAAAGCGCAGGTGTTAACATCACCACCGGCCCCATCGGAAAGTCGCTAAGAATCGAGAAGCTGTTAAAGTCGGGTGGCAGATCAAGTGTGCCAGAATTCTGGTTTTTTGTTTTTTTTTTTTTGCTCAATTGCCTCAGGTTTATCCTTGAAGACAAACACTGTCCGTTGTTTTCCTAGAGGCAGCCGTTCACCTTAGTTCATTTATGAGTCTAGTTCTTTCCTTTGCCAGATGCTACCGCTAAGGCGTCTCATTCTTTCAAGCACAGATGGAAGAGTGGCTAGTTTAGCTTGCAACTTCAACAGACACACAGAGGTCTTTCAAGCCACCCACTGTTCCTTGGCATACAGCAAAAGAATCAAAAATGGGTATGCCATCTGATTAAAAGGCATGTAGTTGGGCGGTCAACCTTTAACAAAAATATTAATTTTTACTGCTTGGTCAGGGACATCGTCTGTGCGTGCACACGTGCTGCCGCTGCCATGGAACCCGGGGCCTCGTTCTTGCTAGACGTGCGCTGAGCCATATCCCCAGCCCCATGAAAGGCACCTTTGAGTAAAATGCTGGGTTTTTTTTTTTTTTTTTTGGTTTGTTTTTTAATGTTCGTGCTGTTTCACGTAAAGAACATACGGTTACTAACAAAGTTTGATGCAACCATCGTGATTTCCGCTAAGAGGTCAGCCATTGCTTTTGCTCCAACCATGAGATACTAAATGCAGTTTAAAAAGGGAAGGCACCTGCCACCAAAGCTTCTTGGGAAAGCCGTTTTCCTTGCAGCCCCATCTGTGTCCCTCTAGCACATGGACGTACCCTAGCGTCACCTCCCTCTGTCCCCTCACGGTGTTTATACTGGGCCTTCCTTCCCCCGACTCCCTGATGGTCACGGTTCCTTCCAGCCCATTCAGGCTGGGGCTCCTCCAGGAAGATCTGGGCCAACTTCCCCGCCCAGGGGGGAGGGAATGAAGGTGACCTTGAGACGGCCTGGACTATCTGGTGGACCCCGTGTAGTCACAAGGGCCCTTTAGGTGGACGGGCGGGGGGGGGGGGGAGGCAGAAGAGAGAGAAGGCAAGGTGGCAGCCAGCAGAGGCCAGAGCCATTCAGGGTGAGGACACAGGGAGTGGCCGCAGGCCAAGGAGCAAGGGGCGGCCTGCAGCAGCTGGAAAGGACAGGGAGGCCACCTCCCCAAGACCCTCTGAGCCCAAACAGCCTGGGCCACGCCCTGGTGCAGCCCAGCAAGAGCCGTTCTGGGCCTCCCCGAAGCTGCGAGGTCATTCGCCTCGTCCTCAGCCCCTCGATCTGTGACCATTTATCACATCCCAAGTAGAAAACTAATACCAGGCTCCTGTCCACAGGACTTGGCAGCCCTCCGTGCTGGACCACTCAGGGCTTAGCGCACAGGGGTTTCATGGGCCCTTGCAAGGCTGGCGCACTGACATGTGCCTGTCATCCCAGCGGCTCGGGAGGCTGAGGCAGGAGGACCACAAGTTCAAAGCCAGCCTCGGCCACTTAGTGAGTCCTTACGCAACTCAGCAAGGCCCTGTCTCTAAATAAAATATTAAAAAGGGGCTGGAGACATGGCCCAGTGGTTACATGCGGGTCCTTTGTATAAAAAAAAAAAAAACAGGCCCCTGCCGAGTACAGCACACGGAGCAGGGCAACGTGAGTGTGGCGGGCGGAGCAGCGTCTGAGGCTGCGTTTGATGAACCCACCCAAAGTTCTTCATCGGAAACCTAAGCCCCACAGCCGGGTGGTAATTCTTGCGACGCATGGCGGTGTGTTTGGAAGCAGCATCTTTGGGGGAGGATTATGGTTACATGAGGCACGAGGACAGGGTGCCCATGAGGACATCGGTGGCCTTATAAGACCGTGACGAGATGCCTGAGCTGACACATGGGGCCCACCTGACCATGGGCCACCCCGCCATGTCACCATGCAGGATCCCCAGACGCTGCACCATCCACGCACCCGGACATTCCAGCCTCCAGAACCCGGAGCTGAGCAAACCTTTCTTCTTTATAAATTACCCATCAGAGTCACTCGGTTATAGCCACAGAAAATGGACCAGACACCCGAGTGTCCAGGATGTCTGCCGAGGCCTGGCCCCGCCTCACAGTGCGGCACCTGCCCCAGGCCGGCCTCTTTGGCTGAAGGGTGTTTAGATAAATGGCCTCTGGGCTGGAAACCAGAGTCCCTGGGTAGCCAGCCCTGCTTTGAAGGGTTTCAGGTTGCAGCAGACTGGTGGGGGGGGGGGCAGAGGTGGGAAGTCCCTGTCCCTCCAGCCCCAGCAGGTGCACCTTTGGCTCTGCAGACAGGTGGCTGTTGAATGGAGGGACGTGTCACGTGCTGGGACGTCACCACGGCTCTGCGGGTGTGAAAAGCTCCTTTGTGTCTGTGTCCCTGCCCACCCCTGTGCCCTGCTCTTCCTCTCGTGTCTCCCACGGTTCATCCTTGGTGCGGTCGATGGCCTTGGGTGGCGTCCGTGTGTTCCCCGAAGCTGCCACCGTTTTCCTGGGCCCCCAGGTGCAGGTGGTGCCCTGGTGGCCCTCAGGGCTGTGCAGGGAGTCTTCTGCCCCCAGACCTCACGTGGAAGGCTCTTAGTGGTGAGTCTCAGAGCTCAGTGGAAGCTTCCAGAAAGTTTACCTCTGCAGACAGAACGTCTTCCTGACACACTTTCAGCTGATTTTTAATATTGTTAGCAGGTCCCCCCTCCCCCCAGGCTTCTTAAACTCCAGAGGGGTCCAGCTGACCGTGGTTCAGGCGGAGGACGCTCCTAGAGCCTCTGCTTTTCTGTCTTGGCTGTGCGCTGGGCCTGGGTCCCCCTCTTCCCCCGTGGCTGGAACCCCCAAAGGGGCACAGACTGCAATCTACACGGACTTAGTTCACGGTGGTTTTGATATTGGAAACGAGAAGTTTCCAGGCGCGTGCGGAGTTCCCGTAGAGACTGCTGCCCTGTGAGAGGCTACCGTCCTCCTCGGCCTTGGCCTGGTGGGTGCCGCTGAGGCCATCCCTTGCATGGTGTCCGCGGGTGCTCATCGGCCAAAGCAAGTCACGTGGCCAGGCCCAGCCTGGGGTGGGCAGGACCCCTGCAAGGCCGCTTCCTTGTCAGCCCTTCCTGTCCCCATGTGCCGCAGAGATGGCCTTTCAGAATCCGCCCAGTGCAGGGCTCTGGTCCCCGACGGTGGGACGTTCCAGCAAACTGTGGCTCCTTTACTTTTTATGGGACAGGTGTGTTTTCCCCCAATATTTAGATCGATGCATGCTGACGTGACCGCTCAGTTGCGTGCACCTTGTGGGAGGATCCAGTCCGGGTCATGAGCATGGCCCACATCTTAGGCCTGTGTCACTCCTTTGTGGTTGAACGAAGTCCTGTCTAGTGATTTTGAACACGTCACGGTCAGCTCCCCCCCGCTGGGCTGCGGGGAACCTGTCCCTCCTAACACTGGGCCTGGTGACCGGCCTCTCCGTCCCCTCGCCCGCTCCCCCAACCTGTGGTGACCACCCTTCTACTCTTAGATTCTGCATGGGACTGAGGTCACACTATGACTCTAGGGACCGGTGTCCCCGTCCTCCTCTGGGGCTTTTACCCCAGAGTCCGTGACCCCCTGTAAGTTGAAGGCCACCTGTACCGTTCCCTGACCCCTGAGCGTCCCTCTCAACCCCCCACCTGCCGGGCCCGAGTCCCCTCCTCCGGCCTCCGCTTGGACACTTCAGATCCAAGTCTCGGTGGATCCCACGGAGGGTGAAGGTGCTAACGATGGGCGCGCCCTCCGTCCTGAGACCCTGGGGACACTGCGTGGAGAGGAAGCATACCCTCCCGCCCGCCACCCCCACGGGACGCGCATTTTAGAATGGTTCGGTGGACCCCGCCATCTTCCCTGCGGGGGTGGAGGGAAACCCTTGCCCACCGAGGTGTGGACAGTCTTGGGGAATGGCCATTTCAGCCAACGCGGGTCAGCCCTGGCGACGTCCTGGGCGCCCCCCGTGGCGGTGCCTGGGTGCGTTGTCCCTCCCGACAGCCGTGGTTGGGTGGGTCGCTGTTTGTTCGCCTCAGTTTTCCCAGCTGCAAAGTGGGGAGAGGAGAGGGTCAGGACGTTTCCGGGGTCTCCTGGCCGGGGGTTCGCAGCCAGGACTCAGCCCAGCGGATCTGTTGGCTGTTCTTGGAGACATTTGAAAGACCTTCTCTGGCTCTGAAGGAGTGATGCTATCAGGGACAGGAAAACCAGAGGGCAGAGAGGGCCAGCTGGACCTGGGCTGCCTGCGGGGCCCCTGGAGGCCCCAGTGTTGGCTGACCCCTCGCCGGCTGTGCCCTGGAAGGTGTCCCTAGGAGCAGAGGCTGGTCTGGGCCACCGCCCGCTGCCCCCTGTCCTTTGGCAGTTCTGTGAAGCCGCTCGGGCCCCGGGAGATGCCAGCAGCCTCTGTCCAGCCAGCAGGGTCTGCTGACCTTGAACCTCGGCTTTTCCTTAGGGCCCCGGTCCCAGGAGGGGTCAGAGGTGGACCCAGCTGGACAGAACTCAGTCAGAGAGAAGCCAGGTGCTGGAGCTGCCCCCCGTAGGCCTGGACGGAGACCCCCTCAGACCCCCTTCAGAGTGGTCGCCTCCGTCCCACGTGGGCCTTTGGCCAGCCTTGCCGTCGACAGGGCCAGGACACGGCCTGAAACCAAGGCCCACACTGGCCTCTGTCTTGGGAGAAGTGCCTCAGCCTGAGCCTGCATCCTCCGAGTCGGCCTCTGGTGGTGTGGACTCTCTCCACTGGACACCAGGCCCAGCTGGCGTGAGCCCTGGCCCAGCGGGACCATGGACACAGGTCACGTGTCATGGGCTCCGACTCTGCTCTCCTGGGCTGAGAGGGGCACTGGGGGGTGAGCTTTAACGGGGCGGGCCTGGGGAGCGGCTGCGACAGAGCTTTACCCCGAGTCAGCAGACCTCCGTGGGCACCTCCTGGGCCAGCCCTCCCTGGGCTGTCTGAAGGCCTCACACCAGGTCCACTGCAGAGTGAGTTAGCCCGACTCCACAGTGAGGGGAACTGAGTCTCCAACAGAGTCCTGCAGCCTGGCCGTCCCGGCATTCGGATCTGAAGCCCTGAGCCTGACACAGACCCCTCACCACTGCATTGGGGTGAGTTTTTCAGTCTTTAGAAAGTCTTTCTAGCGTGCAGGAAATCCCACAGAGAACGTACTTGTGTGTGGGGCAAATATGGATAAAGGTCCTCTTTGCCAGGCGCTGTTCCGGGCACTGGGAGTGCATCTGGCAGCAGGGATCTATTTCTAAGGAGCTGCGTAACAAACAGGCCCCAGGTCTCAATGGTGTGAAACGGCCACCCGTTTTCTTCACTCCTGGTGATCTGTGTGTGGGCAGGGCTCAGCTGGGCAGTCCTTGGGTTCCACGTGGTGGCCAGGGCTCCCTGAGGTGTTCTGCTGGACAGCCACAGTGGCTTCTCTGAGGCGTCTGGTTCCTTGGCATGATGCTGGGCGCAGCTGGGAGCAGCCCCTTCAGGCCCCCGTGAGCACCCCTAGCACGGGGGTCAGCCTCTCTGCGTGGAGACACGGGGCTCCCCCGGAGGGTTCCAGGAACCGAGTTGCCAGTCACAAGGCTCCGTGACCCGGCCCACAAGTCACTTGGCATCGCTTCCACCAGATTCTATTGGTGACAGGCCAGCAAGACTCCACACCATAAAAACCACGTGGTGAGAGATTTGTCCATTTTTGCAAAAATACCATCTGCCACAGTGGGGAGCAGACAGGCCGTTAACCCAGCGCTAAGTGGACAACCGCAGGTGAGTTAGAGACTTGAATTCTGTGGGAGGAGAAGACCCCCCGGGGGTACGACGCGCTGTAGAGACCGGTCCCCCAGAGCCTCGCGGCCCCCAGGTGAGCAGCCCCATGTCCATCAGCAGATGAGCGAGCGAGGAGACCGGTTCCCCCCACGGTAGAGACAGCAGGACGCGGTTGGGTTTTTCTTTAAATTGTATTTTTTTTAAGTTTTTATTTTTTAAACTTGTTTTATTTTCTATTTCTATTTCTATTTTTTTTTTAATTTGCTGTAATTAGTTACACTTGACAATTGGATGCGTTCTGACACGCTCCTGGTTGTGCGTGACGTAGAGTTACACGGGTCGTGTCATATGCACATAGGATAATCATGTCCGATTCATTCGACCGCCACTCCTACTCCTTTACCCTCCTCTCCCTTCACTCCCCTCTGTCTGATCCAAAGTACCTCTATTCTCCCTCCTCACCCGCCTTGTTGTGAATTAGCATCTGCATGTCACAGAACATATTTGGCCTTTGGTTCTGGCTCGTTTCACTTAGCGTGATAGTCTCCAGTTCCATTCATTTACCAGCAAAGACCGTGATTTCATTCTTCTTTAAGGCTGAGTACTATTCCCTTGTATATCTACCACAGTTTCTTTATTCATTTATCTGTTGAAGGGTACCTAGGTTGGTTCCATAGTTTAGCTTCTGTGAAATGAGCTGCTATAAACACTGATGTGGCCGCGTCACTGTAGTGTACTGATTTTAAGTCCTTTGGGTCTAAATCTAGGAGTGGGATTGCTGGGTCCATGGTGGTTCCATTCCACGTTTTCTAAGGAATCTCCTTACGGCTTTCCAGAGTGGTGGCACCAATTTGCAGTCCCACTAGCAACAAAGGAGTGTCCCTTTCCCCACATCCTTGCCAACATTTAAGCATAAGCTTTTGATACGTGAGAATCATGGAGCGATCTCAACAGCAGAGCCCTGCCCACAGAGGCCTGTACAGATGTCGCTGTTCCCGTAAGAACTTGAGGGAATCAGGCTAGTTTAAAAGGGCAGGAGGGGATTTGGGGTCGTGGGTATGTTCACCCTCTTGACTTGGAGATGTTTTTGCAGGTGTAGCCATAGGCCAGGTCATGACAAGTGGCCCACTATGTATCGTGGGCCATTTATAATTAGAAACGCTGTATTTACAGAGAGTGTGGTGGGCCAGGAGCCCTGGGTGGTGTTTTGGTGCGGGGAGCATCTCAGTACCCTGCAAGTCATGTCACGGAGCAGCTTCCAGCTTTGCCTGCTTTCCCGGCATCTGGCCTTAGTGGATCACAGAGGGGACCCAGCCCCAGGTGGCCAGAGTCCTGGGGGTCAGGCTGAGTGTGCCAGGCAGCCCCCAGGACCAGGGGAAGAGCAGAGGGTCTGAGAGGCCCACCTTCCCAGACCAAGATCAGCAAGGTCTGAGGCTGGGTGTCCCGGGGCCTGGGCTGCAGCCCAGCTTTTGAAATAGCTCCGAGCACGTGAGCTGGCCAGCGGCTGGGCACTGCCCGGCCTCAGTGCCACGGGAGGCAGAGGAGGAGAGGCATTTTGGGCACTGAGCTCAAAGGTCAGACCAGTTTCACAGAGTGTTCCAGTTCCGCCTGGGGCCAGGTACAGTCGCTTAGAAAAGATGTTTCAAGCCAACGGCCTCCTGCGTGCAGTGGGTTTTGAAACCCACTGACACGTGGCGGGTTTGTAACTTGTGTAGTTTATATGTACGTTCTTGGAGTATTGTCATAAGTCAGTCCTGCGTGTGACATGAATCCCAGAATGGTCTCCGTGGTGCTCCTGCTTCCCAGATGAGAAGGTCGAGGCAAGGGCACAGCAGGTCGGGGTGGGACTTAGGTGGAGGAGGCCCTGGCTGGCACGGGGACCCACATGGACGGCAGAGCTGCTGTGGGTGTGTGGACGTGGTCAGCAGTGTTCTCGGTGGTGCATCGTTGGTGACGTGGCTCTCGGGTGGACCGGGCCTGGTGATCAGAGGCGGTGGCGTGGCAGAGCAGCGGTCCGGAGCCTGGCTCTGGCCCAGCGTGCCCCCAGCCCCCGCAGGCCTCACTGGGAAACGGGAAGGTGGGGCCGGGTGCTCTTCAGAGCCCTGGTGATGCCCTGTCCACTCCCGCAGGCTGGGGACAGCAGACCTGTGTGGGGAGAACGAGCTGCCCAGCCTCTGGGGGCCAGATGCCAGCCCGGCTCACGCTGCCCACCTCAGAGGCCTGCCACCCTCCCCCAGCCAAGATGGGGCCTCGGGCTCGCAGAGCCCTGAGCCCCTCCAGGGTCACTCTGTCCACTGACCTGGGCAGCCTGGAGCGGGTGTGAGCACAGGACCGCTGGGCCGTGGCGATCCGGGAGCACAGTTCTGGGTCAGTCCCGCGGGCGGAGCACGCGCCCAGGGACAGGAGGTGGTCAGGAGCCAAGCGCTCAGGCAGGAGCCACGAGCCGGACCCTGACCGTGGCAAAGCCGCAGGAAGAGGCCGACAGGTGCTTCTCTGTGGGCTCTGCTTCTCGTTGCCTTGGAGACGGGGCCCAGCTGGGTGGGGCTGGGGAGGGCGGCCCTCTGGGGCTGTGAACCCGCCCTCTCCCACAGGTGCCTGGCCCTGGGCTGATCACCTGCTGAGGCCCTGGAGAACGCGCCTGGGACAGGAAGCCACACGGGGCCTCCCACTCGCTCCCCGGCCTCCCACTCGCTCCCCGGCCTCCCACTCGCTCCCCGGCCTCCCACTCGCTCCCCGGCCCGCGGCTGCTGGCTCCTAACGCCTGGCCTTTGCCATGCTGGGAGGGACCCAGGGACCCCGACAGCTGGGCAGGCGCTCTGCCTCCGAGCCTCGCGAAGCCTCCTCTTTGAGCAGTTTTAAGGCTGGGGGTGCCTGGGTGAGCTCTGACGGGGTCTGGCTGGGGTTCACCTCTGTTGCTCCTGTTCCTGCCGCTCAGGCATGAGCCAGCCGGGGGGAGAGGGACAGCGGAGGAGAGGCCATGCCAGGCCCTTGGGCTGCACCAAGTAGGTGCTCAAGAAACAGGTGGGGAGCGGAGTGAGGGCACAGGCCCGGGCACAGGCCCACAGTTCTGCCCCAGACTCTGGAAGGCCCTGGTGCATGGGCAGTGTCCCTGGGCCTCGTTTTTCCCGTTATGGGACCTGTGGGCCCTGTCCTGGGCCCGGACCTCTCCCCGCCTCGTGTGCCTGCTGGAGGGACCCGTGGCACGGCGCATCCTGGCCTCTGAGTCATCTGGGGAATCTGTGCTCATTTCCTTGAGGGCAGAGCCGGCTGGGTGGCCTTGGTGGCACTAGGGGAGAGTTCAGCCAGGTGGCTCTGGCCAAGCCACGCTGTGTTCTGGCAGAGCTGCCGAGCGGTGCCCTCCAGAGAACCGGTGGCGAGGCGAAAGCTCACGCTGACCAGGCTCCCAGGGCTGGACTACCAGGCAGGCCGCTGGAAGGCTGGCCTGGGCCGGGCGGGGCTGACCGGGCAGCATCGGCCCATCCTGCACCTGCCACGAGGGACCCGGGCGGTGTCTGTCCCAGGCCAGGGCTGCCCCGAGGCCTCTCCTCCCACCCTCTGCTCTGCCTGGTTCTTACTGAAGGCCCTTCTCTCCTTGGGCCGAGCCCGACTCGGGAAGATTCTTCTGGATCGCCACAGCCCTGAGCGTGTCCCTGGGGAGAGCCGCCTGGGCTCAGGGTGTGGCTGTCGCAAGACCCTTTAGAGCCTGGGAGAGCTGAAGTGGAGGCTGGGCGGCCCGCAGCCGGCCCTCGATGGACGAGACGGCGTGGAGGAGGCTCCTGGTGTGGTCCTGGAGCGGGCCTGGCGGTCCCCTGCGGAGGCTGGTCAGCGGCCCCTCCACCTTGGGGTCTTCCGAGCCTGCGGTGGAGCCCCCGAGCCACCGTCTGCTCTCCACCTGAGGGGGCTTCTTCTTCCTGGGGCAGCTCCTCCTTGGTGACAAGTGGCTGCCACCCATGCCGGGTCCACGCAGGCAGGGGTCCAGGTACGGGGGACTGGCTTTCTGCACTGTCCCCAAAAGGGGGATGTCACACGGAGGCCAGTGGCCTCTGTGCTGCTCAGTTACTAGCAAATGATCCAGAGGGCCAAGGGCTGGGGCTAGGAGGAGACGGGGCCCAGGTGGGAGGCTTTGTCTCTGTCCTGCGCTGCCTGAGCCCGGGGAGGGCGTCCCCAGTCCCTCGGTGGCCAAGCACCTGGGAGATGACAGGGGAGGGAGGGGCCCTCTGGCTCTGGGTTCAGCCCAAGTTCTCAGGGAGGAGGTGAAAGACGGAGGGGGCGCCCTTGCTGACCACCAGCCGTGCCCCGTCAACCAGAGCGCAGCCCTCGGCTTGTCCCCCGCCACCTGCAAGGTCCCCGACCCTTTTTCAGACTGGTCGCGCAACTTGCTCAAGGTCAGGCGGCCAGCGAGCTGCCGGAGTGAGGGTGAGGCTCTGGGCCCGCTGGCCAGTCTCCCAAAAGGAAGGACACGTGGGCGGCAGGCCCCAGGACATCCCCTCGCTCCACTGAGCACGAGGCATTTCCAGCTTCCCTGTGTGTCCCGGGCTGTGGTTTGGTCGTCCCCCCGCCCTGTCCCCTGGCCAGTCTTGACTTGCGGGAGTTCACACGGGTGACTCAGAGATCAGCTCACGCAGGCCACACGAGGGGCAGAGGCTTCCGAGGATCAAGAGGCCTGTGGGTGGGCGCCACCGGGATCAGGAGGCAGCAGGGATGTCCACACCCTGGAATCGGAGCCCTCGGGTTTGAGTCCCGGGCGATTGTCCCCCTGCCCAGTGGCACAGGATTGCTGGTGCCAACACCCGCCCCCAGCTGCGAAGATTGAGGTGATTTGCACAGAGGTTAGAACAGGGAGTCCCTGCGGGTCCGCGGGTGTTTTATTAGGACACCTTCAGTAAACCTAGCGTGGCCGTGTAAATCGTCACTTCCACTGGGACACAGCGAGGGCTGTTTTAAAAGTTTTTTGGGACAATAGGAACCATTCCAGAAACACGGGATCCGTCCCCTGGAGCAGCAGGCCACCAGTGGAGGGCCGGGGTCCAGGCGATGGGGTGGCTTGACCTCATGGTTCACACAGGGGACCTGGAGGCCACCGGGGGCCACCTGCCCTGCTGGACAGGAGACAGGAGGAGGGGCGCCTCCCCGCGCACCCTGACTCCTGTACCCAGGGCTCGTCCTCCCTCTGTTCCCGGCCCATCTGCAGGTTCAGGACCGGCCGCCGCTCAGCCTCGTGATGTACGAGGACACACAGGCCACTCCATTCTTTATGGGCCTGAGACAGACGTGATCTTGATTGTGACAGAGATGCAGGGGCCTCGCAGAAGTCGGAAACTGTTCCAGGCCGCGATGGATGGGGCGGGGGGGAGGGGAGCTCCTAAATCACAGCTCTCCGCAGCCAGCGCGGGGCTCTGTCTCCCGCCTGCGCCCTGCCCCGTGAACCTCAGCAATGCACGCGATTCCCTGCCGGCCGCGTGTCCAGGCAGCCGGCCCTCCCCATCCCAGGTCTCCCAGGGCAGAACCCAGGGAAAGCGGTCACTGGTAGGAGGTGACGGGTCCCACCAGGCTCAGCTGGGAGCTGGGCCTCACTCCCTGGGATGCTTGGTGACGTTTCTTACCGCTCACTGTCTGTTCCCGAGGCCAGTCTTTAAGTTTGTACGTAGACTCTTGGCCGTTAGCAGGGCTCTGTACATCAAAGACCTTGTCCCTGAAGTCAGACCGGTTACAAATCCGTCTTCAGGTGGTGAGGGAGCTCCTCTGGCCCACCCGGAGTCCTTGTGCAAATTAGGAAAGTGGAGAAGGGTAAGGAAAAGGCACATTGAATACCGTCCTGCCAACCCGCAGCCTGGGATCAGGCCATGTCAAGTGCATGTGACCCCATGTCGGAGGGACTAAGCCCCGTGGCAGAGCCTCACCCTGAACATGACAAGGACAATATCAGCTGTGTTTCAGCTCGCCAGCCTGCCTGCCAGGCCCTGTGGGGCGGTGCACACGCCGGGCAGCTGTCCGTGGCAGCCCTGGGTGTGAGTCGCAGTGACCTTTGCCGGTTGTCGTTGGTATAAGGAAACATCCTCTCTTGATTTTTGTCTTAAGATTTTAGGGAGCCAGGCCTGGGGGCCCATGTCTGTAACCCAGGCTACTTGAGAGACGGAGGCAAGAGGATTGTAAGTTGGAAGCCAGCCTGGGCAAGTCAGTGAGAACTTACTTCAAAATGAAATTGCAAAAGGGCTGGGGACATAGCTCAGCGGTAGACTGCGAAACAGGCATGGCGTCCCTCCTGACCAGGTCTGGACCACGCCCCGAGTTCACTGCACCGGAGCCCCCACCTTGCCCAGCATGGCGGCTGCCCGGGTGCTGTTCTCCCTAACCTAAAGCTCTGGTCAGAGGGAACTTGTCCCGGGCAGTAGCCCTGGTGTCACCAGGGCTGTCCCCTGTGTGGTGTTGACACTTATTGAGCACCTCCTGTGTGCAGCTCTCTGCATACGGGTCCCTTTGACCCTACAGTCAGCCTGTGAGTTGGGTCCCGTTACCATCCCGGTGTCACAGGGGGGTCACAGCAGCGTCCTCCCGACACTGTAGGCAAACGGAGGCACCAGGGTCAGCCTGCAGGCCACCTCGTCTCTGTTGTGTGAAAGGCCAGTCACCTGTCCGTGGACGCCTGAGGTTGCCCCGAGTGGTGAAATGCAGGCTTTGGGTGGGGATGGGCAGGCTCGGGCCAGGGAGGGACGGAACGGGCTCCCTGCTTGTCCCCTCTGAGCCTGGGCCGCGGCTCTCAGCACCTTGAGGTCTTGAAGGGAACCCAGGGCCAGGCAGGAGCTGGTGATGTGACCCAGCAGTGACAGGGGCAACTGAGGAACAAAGGTCCCGTGGCTGGCAGTGGGCACCCTGGCCGGCAGCCCTGGCCTCCACTTGGAGCACTGTGGAGGGAGGCTGGTCCTCAGGGCCAGAGACCAGTGAATTGCTCTTGCCTGTCGGAGGCAGCAGGGAGCCTTGGCATTTCAGAGATGAGAAGGGCCCGTCCCTGGGTCTCTAGATACCCAGAGCTCTCCTTCCCCCTGCTGAGAGTTTCCTTGTGCCCACCATCTGGCTGCCAGGTTTCAGCCAGCGCAGGCTGGCAGGTGAGGCTGTGTCCCCCGCCTCCACTGGCAGAGATCTCAGCCCAGCCCAGGCAGGGCCAGCCCTGGACTTGCCCCAGGGCAGAGCCCTGCTGCTAGGCTGCACGTGGACTGAGTCAATCTAAGGGGTTTTTGGAAATGTCGATTAGAATAACCCCGCGACCTTGATACTCACCTCTCAGACTGCCAAGAATCCAGGGTGCACCAGGTCAGCAGGGCTCTCGCACACGGCTGATGGGAACAGACAGTGTCGGGGGACAGCAGAGGGATGTCCAGGGCTACCGGGCAAAATCACCTGTGCAGCTGGGCACACGCCTGTAATCCCAGCGGCTGGGGAGGCTGAGACAGGAGGATTGTGAATTCAAAGCCAGCCTCAACAATTTAGCAAGGCCCTAAGCGATTCAGCAAGACCCTGTCTCAAAATAAAAGATAAAAAGGGCCAGGGCCAGGGCTCAGTGGTTAAGCATCCTTGGGTTCCATCCCTGGTACTAAAAAAATAAATCACCTGTTGAGGGTCAGCACTCAGGCCACCTTGTCCAGGACCAGGCAGCAGCTGGTGGCGTCAGCTCCCTGATCCCCTTCAAGACCTCAAAGTGCTGAGAGCCGTGGCCCAGGCTCGGAGGGGACAAGCAGAGAGCTGTTCCGTCCCTCCCTGTCCCGAGCCTGCCCATCTCCACCCGAGCCTGCATCTCACAGCTCAGGGAAACCTCAGGTGCAGAGGAGCTCTGACCCCACAGTCCTCCCGTAGGATTTACCTGGGACATTCTGCAGCGTCAGAGGGCAGGAAGCCGACCTTGAGGCCACCCAGGAGGCCTGCGGGAGTCATGATTCTGGAACGACTTGTCGTGGAGTGGAGCCGGGGAGCGAGGGCCCCACCAGCCCAGGCTCTCTCCACAAGGGGCCAGGTGCTGGGTCCGGGCCGAAGGCATCCAGTGCTCCTCATGAAGCACTTTTTTTTCCCTGAATATTTTCCACTCATGAGTTGACTTCCGTGGGCACATCATGAGCAGCCACGGAGAGCCAGCTGTTTACAGGATTCACAGGACAAGGGCCAGGCAGCAGTGACCCTCGGGAGCCGTGCGCACGGGGACCCACAGCTCTGCGCTCTCTGATGCCGTCCCCTGAGAAGGAACCAGGGCTCCCGGGACTCCAGGTGTGGGCAGTAAGGAAACCCAGAGAGAGCCGGGCAGGGGGTGCACACCTGCCTCCAGCAGCTTGGGAGGCTGAGGCGGGAGGATCGCAGCTCAAAGCCAGCCTCAGGAAGCCGCGTCCAGCGGCAGCACGCCTCCTGACGCATATGTTAATATGAAAGCAGCAAAGTGCTGACCTCGGTTCCTCTTGGTCTGCGGTTCCGAGCAGCTCCGCTGGCCTGCGTAGTGCCGGCCCAGCGAGGGCCACAGAGGGGACCTGGGATCCTCCGGTGCCGAGACCTGCGTCTGTGTCCCAGCGTCGGGCTCCTTCGAGGGATCTTAGAGGACCTCGGGGGACCACAGACCTGTCGTCCTCTTATTTTGATCATTTCAGGAAAGTGGAGGTCAATTCGGCATCTCAGCAGAGGGTCCACTGTTGGGGAGGGGCCACCTCCCCGGAGGCCGGCCCCAGGCCCTCAGACCCCAGGCACTGGGCCTGCCTCCCCGGCTCCTTAGGGAATTAGTGAGCTGCTGTTTCTCTCTGTTCTCATTCCAGAAACACCTGGGCCCGCCTCAGGCCAGGTCAGGGCCCTTGGAGAGGGTGGGGATCTTGGGGAGCAGAGGAGCTGAGCAGCGTCTCCCAGCCCCGGCAGTTTGGAGGGACAGCAAGGGGCAGATTGGTCATTAGATGGGAAGGACGAGATCTTTGCAGGAGCCACCGCGGGTTCGACAGAGGCGTGGAGGAGCATGGCGTGGAGGAGCGTGGCGTGGAGCACGGGGTGGCCGGAGCAGGGCTCTGGACCGTGGACACGGCCTGGCCCTCCTTTTCTATTTCATTGAATAACTTCAGGGCCACCGGGATTCATTCTTCTCTGTCGAACTCGGCTGAGAACCGTCTGGCCCTGGGCTTTTCTTGGTTGCTGGGCTTTAATGGCGTCTTCTATTTCATTGCTCCAAATTGATCTGTTTACATTGTGAACGTCCTCCCGATCAGTGGGGGCAGATCATCTGTCTCTAGAAGTTTGTCATCGAGATTTTCTACTTTAGTGGAACAGCCTGGTCCCGACGGGGAGGTGCCCAGCAGCAGGCTAGTGCCCGGCGGAGGGCAGGAGTGGGCTCTACATGGGGCCGGGGGGGGGGGCTGCAGGGAAGGGCCCGGCGCTGTTTCCTGTGGGGTCCGCGAGGCCAGGAAGGAGCTAGGATCTGATGAAGGTCCTGGGTCTGATTCTCATGGAGACCAGAAGGGCTGGGAGGTTGGTAGGGTTTGATGGGCTGTCCAGGGAGAGACCCTCGCAGTCCCCAGGACAGACTGGGGTCGGACGCTGATGTAGGGTGTCGAGTACAGACCCCTCTGTGAGCGTGGAGGGGCGGGATGAGAGGCTCCCGTGGGAGGGGCTGCTCCCCACGCCTGGCCTCAGGTCCCTGCCCCTCCCCGTCCCTGCACCTCCTGGCCTCTCAGGGACCCACAGAGGGTGCTCCTCGCTTGCAGGCAGTGAGGCTGAGAGCAGGGCCACCTTCCCAGGCAGAGGGGCCATCTCCGTTTTCTGTCCCCACCTGCAGGCCCAGGGAGAGCAGGATTGAGACTCACTGAAGGAGTGAGGCCGGGCCGGGCCGGGCCTGCTGGAGGACTCTGATAAGGAGCGGGACAGCTGGACTCAGGGCCACCCATGCTGGGCTCAGAGTGGCTTTTTGGGGCTGTGGCCTTCACGAGGCCGGGAAATCCAGTGACCCCAGGTCACATTCGGCAATCGGGACGTGGTGCCCGCTGGACTTCGAAGGGCCAGCCAGCCAGCTGAGTTGTTTGATCATCTCTGTTCTTCTTGTCACTGGAAGAAGTCCCAGGATTCCAGGAGAGGGGGACCTCATCTCAGGCAAGTGGGGTCCTTGACACAGGTGGCAGGAAGGACCCTCAGGCACCAGGATCTGTGCAGGAGCAGGGGCGGGCACACCTGCCGGGGGGTCACGGCCCCTCCAGGGGTCTCAGGTCTTCTCTGACAGTAACCTGGGGAGGGGCGGCCTGGGGAGCAGGCGGGGTTGACGTCGGCCTGGTCACGGGACCGTCTGGGGGTCCAGCCGTCTCAGGACCCTGGGGCTGACGCGGTCCTCATTACCTCATCAGCAGACGGCCCTGGATCGTGGGTTTCCCAAAGCGCTGGGTCCCTCTTCCCTCGTCTGTATGTTACGTGGGCTAATTAACGGTGCCCAGGACGATTTTCCTAAGTGGGTGAATTTCCAGTCGGTTTGTGGTTTATAGATTTCCCAGAGATTTGGGAGCAGGGGCCTGGGAGAGAACTGGCGAGGGTGTGACAGAGGGGACCCCAGGAGCACCCGGGCAGGTCTCGGGTCCACGCTGGCCCCCTGGCCCTCCTTTGTCTGCCTGTAGTGGGCATTTCCTGGGGGCGACCTCGTTACCAGCATCCGTGGGGCTGGGGTCTTACTCTACGGATGGCCACCTCGTCCCCCAGGTTCACTGTGGCCTGGGGGACGGGCAGATGTGAGCTCAGCAGGGACCTCTGTGTTGGGCCAGGACTTGGGGAGAAGGGAAGGGATCCCGGGGACACTGGCCATGGGCCACAGCCCTCGGGGCCTCTCACGCCTGGCCGTTCTGAGCACACTGATGCCCCCTGGGCAAGACCACCTCGCCTCCGTGGGCTGGGGTCCCCGCAGTTCACCCTGCCCCCGCCACACTGGACGGCTCCACCCTTGACAGGTGGGCAGGTGTCCCCGTGGCCCAGGTCCGGTGCAGGGGACCAGGGTGGCCTCTCGCCACCTGGATCAGCAGAGCTCCCCGGAGCTCACGCCCCTCCGTCCGGACGGAGCACAGGGTGGCGTTTCCCAGGGACCCGGGGTCAGCCTGGGAGTGGGGCTCTCTGTGCTTTGGGTGAGGGGTTCACGGTGCTTTTCAACTTCTCCCTGCGGCCTGGGACTGCCACGTCTGCTGTCCCTGCCTTCCCTCTGCGTCCCTGGAGACAGCACCAGAGTGGAGTTTGAACCTTAAGTGTCCCCCACAGGCCCGTGTGTGGGGGCCCGGAGCCCGGCCTGTGGTGCCGTTGGAAGGTGGTGGCCAGGTGGAGGCAGGCTCCCAGGAGTCTTGCAGCCTCCCGAGTGGACACGGGGACCTCTGCTGTTGGCCCCTGGGTCACGGTGCCCCGTAGCCCCCTTCCTCAGAGCCAGAGGTCTGTGCCACCGGAGGTCCGGCCTCCCGTGACTGCATCATGGGACCGTCTGGGGTCCAGCCGTCTCAGGACCCCTGGGGCGGACGCGGTCCTCATTGCCCCATCAGAAGACGGCGTTGGCAAGTCCCTGGGTCGTGGGTTCCTGAAGCGCCGGGCCCTCCCCCCTCGTCTGTCTATTACGTGGGCTGATTATCGGTGCCCAAGGTGGCCAGGGCTGGGAAGGGCAGCTGCCCTCCGAGCGGGGACCTGGGGGAGCACCCAGGGGCGTCCCTGCTGCCAGGCCACGTGGGTCCCAGGAAGCCGTGGCCTCTGAGCTCAGGGGACTGTCTCTCGGGGCTGCACCTGTCCCAACCCTTCGCTGTCAGGAGGAGCCCGGGCACCGTCGTGTCCCCACCTGCCGCTCAGGGCACGGAGCTCAGCAGAAGCTCCAGTCCCACCCTCAGCTCACGCCTGTCGCCTCTGGGAGACCATCCCCGAGTCTCTGCGGTGGCACCCCGGGGACCGCTGCCTCTCTGGACCCGCTGTCCCGGGCCAGCAGCCGGTGGCCCTGGTGCACATGCTTGCGCCCACTGGTGCGTTTTGACTTTCTAAACGTGTTGCCTCCGTGTAGGAGCCAGCAGCCTCACAGCGTGGTCCCCAGGGTGTCCCGGAAAGCCACCAGGCCGGCCACCGCCCCACTGCTGTGAGCAGATCTGGGCGGCCACCGTGCAGGGCTGGTACTGGCCGGGCTGTGGAGAGGCCAGTGTGTGTCCCCCGCTCTGACCCTGGGCAGCGACCACCTGCATCAGGGTGGGGCCTGCAGGGATGTTGGGGGGCTGCCGCTCCCCTGAGGCTGAGGGGTCCCCACTCTCCCGCCGTGCAGGGCGGCTGGCCATTTCTGCAGCCAGCATCCTCCGAGTTCCTGTGTGTTCAGGAGCAGGTGGAGTGGCCGGCTGCCCTCTGTGTCCTTCCTGTGTGACCCAGGGCCGGCCCTGCCCAGTCCCTGGAGGCCCGTCCCTCCGGGCAACCTGTGGTCTCCGTGGCCAGCACCCCGCCGGCCATCTCCCGCCCTCTCCCCTCTCCTGTTCCCAGCTGCCCTGAGGCCATTGGCTCCCCTGGGTGCCCCTGGGCCTTGCTGGGCCCTCAGCCCGGAGTGTCCCTTCCCAGCATCCCCTGCCCTCCTGGCTCCTCCCCGCCCTTCACAGCCACCTGGCGCAGAGGTCCTTCTGGAACGTTCTGTCCCCAGGCCTGCCAGCCTCGCGTGCTTGTCGGGTCCTGGATGCCCGCGTCACCACCTCTGTTTCTGAGTCACGTCACTTATCCCCGTGGGCTGCAGCGGGGCAGGGGCCCCGGGCCCTCAGGGGAGCCACCTGGGCCTCGAGTGGGGAACAGCTCGGAGGCCTTCCCTCAGGGCAGTCCCGAGACTAAGGGCCAGCCGGTGCTCAGGACCTCCGAGGCCATCAGACAGGCCCCTCCAAACCCACCAGGCTGACCACTTTGTTCCCGTGCAGCTTTGGGCAAGTGGCTTGACCTCTCTGTGCAGCTTCCTCGCTTGTAAAACGGCTGCGTTCCCACATCACTGATTCCTATTATTAGCACAGTGGTGGCTGGGCGGTACCTGGGCACAGTACCTGGACAGGCCAAGCACACGGTCAGTCACTGTCCAGCGGTGAGCCTGGCGTGAAGTGTTTCTGGCTCGGAATGCGGCAGGCAGGAAGTGGAGACGTGGGTCGGTTGCCAGGAGTGGGGCAGGCCTGGGACGCTGTCCAGCGCTGGATGCTGGCCCTCTGCCTCCCCAACAAGAGCAGGAACTGCCCCTGGGTTCCTCAGCCAGCGCAGAGCAGGGGAGGAGGCGGCACTTCCAGCTGCTAATTGATCGACTCCCTGATGGTTTTCATAGTTTTGTGGCTAAAAGCTGTTCCAGACTGGCCTGTGTGGGTTGGGGCCTAGCTCTTCCTCTCTCCATCGTCCCCAAAGTAGGTAAGGATGTTGCTGATGTCACCCTGGAGGACAGCCAGGAGGGCTCTGGGGGAGGGCAGACCTCGGGGCCCTGCAGAGGGCGGGAAACTCGGCTCCCCATGCGTGGGGCGCATTCCACACCCCTACAAATGAACTCGGCAGCCTCCCGTGACCCCACAGGAAGGTGAGCTTGTGGGCTTCACTTGAGGTGGGGAGACTGAGGCGCAGAGTTGCAAACCCCCTGACTTGGTGGAGCCTGGATTCAGACCCAGACTGTGGGTTCCAGGACTCAGACTGTCAGCACCTTGCCATCTGGCTGGGGACAACCAGCAGGTGCTTGTCAAGTTCACAGTCAAACCTGATGGTCATTTGGGTGAGAAAGTAGAAAGGACGCTGGCCTTCGCGTCAGGTGGACCTGGCTGAGAATGTGGAGATCTCTGATCTCACTGCTGTGTGGCGCTGGGCAAGTTACTCCACCTCTCTGGGCTTCATTTTACCATGGGACGGACCTCGCAGGGCCGCCTTTGGAAGGGTGTCTGCAGGATAGAGCGGGGGCAGCAGGTGAAGGTTCCGCCCCCAGGGGCGCCTGTAAATCTCTGATTCTCCTTCCTCCCTGGCTTCCTCCCACCAGTGCCTTGAGCCCCAGCCGCTGGCCCCCGTCCAGAGCCTGACCTTGGCCCTGGGCTCCTGAGGCCTTCCTTCCGAAATGGCTTTGGCTGCTGCGCGGAGGGAGCCGCCCGGATCCGCCTGCAGATGGGAATCTCGGGGCGCCCTTGCCAGACCTTTCATGTCATTGCTCTTATTTCCCAGGAGCCCTGGGTGCCGTCAGCGTGCGGTGGCACTTTTAGAACTTACGGGTAACTGTGCT
The DNA here is from genome assembly GCF_045843805.1 of Urocitellus parryii. Classification (NCBI taxonomy): domain Eukaryota; kingdom Metazoa; phylum Chordata; class Mammalia; order Rodentia; family Sciuridae; genus Urocitellus; species Urocitellus parryii. Next base: position 9,536,400 of record NC_135541.1, read on the forward strand.
TCGAGGACCAAGCCCGCGGATGTAGCCAGCGCGGGCCTGTCCCCCCCCCCCCACTCTCCTGCTGGATGCCCACCTGCTGGTCTCCTGCCTGGCCCCACCTGTTCCGCCCTGGGGACCCGTAGGGTGGGCACGATGTTGCGGCCTGGGGCACCGTCCCCAGCGGCCGACCATGGTTCGGGAGGACCGTGAGGGTCGCTCACTGACCCGTGGGGGTGATTCAGGGAGGGACCGGGTTTTCCAGGAGCCACCCACTCAGCCCTGCAGAGCTGAGGTCCTCCAGAGGTCACCTGCCACCTCACACGCCCTGGGGAGGCTCCCGGGAGGTGGCAGGTGGGGAGCAGGAATCCTGCACGGGATGCAGGGGACAATGACCGGGTGGTACCATGCACCAGGCAGAGGGTGAGAAGCCAGGGGTGGGTCCCAGGTGCCCCCGGGGAGGCGGGGCACCAGGTTGAGTCGGGGGACAGACATCTGCAGACGCCCAGCTGGTACCGGTGACGGGTCCCCGGATCCACAGCTCTGTGGCCCCAGAGCTGCGGCACCCAGGTGCACGGGGCTGTTTCTTCTGTCCTAAGAGAGGACGGCCCTGGGGTCAGGAGGCTCCCCGGGTCCTTAGCCTGGCTTGTCACTTCTGAGTGGCCCTAGGGAGTCACTGGGCTTCCAGGAACCGAGGTCTCCCTTCGCGGAAGACACCCAGGTGGGCCGGGCAGAGCTCCGCTGGCCTGGCGTACTCGAGGCCAGTCCCGTCCCCAGCACCCCAGAACACAGTCAGCACCCGGCACTTCCTCACCTAACATCTGGGGGTGGGTGCTCTTTTGTCCCCAGGAGGCAGAGGGCCCAGGGAGGTCAGGGGTCACCCAAGGCCACACGCTGGGAAGGGGCGGAGCTGGACTTGACCCAGGTTGTGTGGCACTTGTTAGCCCTGCATCCCTGCCTCGGAGTGACATAGGTGACAAGAGGCTCCTTCTAGGGCTTCCTGAGGCCAGGTCACACAGGCGCTCCCTGGGGACAAGCAGAGGCCCTGGGGACATGCTTGAGGGCGTGGGTCCAAATCCGCACTCCTGGGGGTTGGGGCATTCATTCTCTGGAGGGCGGTGATAGTGGCCCCGGGTTCCAGACGTGCCACGTCAGGACCTGTGCAGCCAGGCACACCGAGCCACCTGCAGGCTCTCTGTGCCAGTCACAGGCTGAGGTCAAACTGGCTTTAAAAACAGCAGCAAGACAGGAAGCCGTCCGTCTGCCCCGTGGGTTTGGCCAGGGCTGGCCCCTCCCCAGGGCTGACACCCACCCCAGGGCCAGGCCCAGGCAGTGTCCTGGACTCAGCTCCTGGCATGAAAAGGGGTCGGGGAGGCACCAAAGGGTGCCTTTCCCATGAGTGTCACCTGCATGTCACACATCGGTCCCTGCCTTGACACTGGACTCAGGACAGTGCAAACCCCCAGCCCCCGCAGGCAGATGACAACCCCTTCATCTTGTGTGTCCCCAGTGCACCTGTGCCCTGTCCTGTAGACACACAAGTTCACCCTGCCCCCCGGGTCACTCACAGTGTCGCTGCCCACACACCCGGTCTGCTCCAGAAGCTGCCCCTTGGACGTCCACGTCCCGGCCTGTGGCTGGGCTGCTCTCCGCAGCCTAGGCCCAGCCCTGCCGGAGAAGCCACCCAGCCCACCCCCTGCCTCCCCTCCCCCATTACAGAGTCCCTTGTGTCCTGGGCACTGGAAGGTGCTGGGCTTTGCCGAGGTCAAAGGGAGGGAGTGGACAGACCTGGGACCAAGTGACCCAATCCCGGCTCATGCTGGGCTTCGACTCATGTGAGCCGAGTTTCCAGGTTTGCAAACTCAGAGTAAATGCGATGATTTCAGACCTCGGCCTCCTCGGGCTGACTGATGAGGACGTTCTTATTTCATTGATTTTAAATGCGTACCTTTCAGCTGGGCTGCGTGGCACACACCTATAATCCCAATGACTCGGGAGGCTGAGGCAGGAGGACAGCAAGTTTGAGGCCAGCCTCGGCAACTTAGCAAGGTCCTGTCTCAAAAAGAGCTCGGTGGTAGAGCACCCTGGTTCCCTCCCAGTGCCTCAAAAGAAAGAAAATGCTCGCTGCTCGTGGTTTAGCAGCTGGGACATGGGGGTGCAGCCCCCGGGTGACGCATGAGTCCTGCGTCCTTTCCCGGCACAGAGAAGGTCAGCAGCAGAGGCCCCGCGCCGTAGGGTTCATGAGACACGTTTCCACCCAGTTTCTTAAGGGAGGATCCCTGTGGCCCAGAATACGCCTGGCGTCCAGTGGCCACCTCTGCCCAGGGTCAGAGCAGAGTCAGGTGCAGTGGCCGGAGCCTGAAGGGGGTGAGGTCCCCCGGTATTTCCTGAGCACCTACTCTGTTCCAGGCACTGTTCCAGGTGCCAGGGACACAGCAGTTGACAAAAGAGACAATAAAACGGGGTGGGGTGGGGGTTAAAAATAGAATCCGGTGCTAAGTGCTGAGGGAGAAGATTAATCAGGGCAGACGGCTGGGGTGCGCCGGGTTTGCAGTTCTAGAAACTTCCAGGAAGGAACAAGGACACCACAATGGCAGTCGTGGCTCAGCGTGTCCTGGGGCCCGGCCGGGGACTTGGGGACCCTTGGTAAAGACCCTGAGAGGTGGGTGGGGCTGCACTGCGGCAGGACCCCAGGGTGGCAGGACCTCAGGGCCGTGGGGCGCGTGGAGCACCAGGCTCCTGAAGCTGTAAGGGGGAAGGACACAAGTACTCCTGTCACCCTGTCCCCGCTGCCTGGCCTCTGCAGTCTGGCCGGTAATGGCCACAGATGCTGCCCAGGCTCTGCAGGGGGGTGATTCCAGAGCAGAGCTGCCCTGGAGCCCAGAGCCCGGCCCCCTCCTGCGTTGGTTGCCACTGACAGTCTGATTGCGGCCCTCCCCCTCCTCCCTCCTCCCTCCCCCTCCCCCTTCCTCCCTCCCCCTCCCCCTTCCTCCCTCCCCCTCCCCCTTCCTCCCTCCCCCTCCCCTCCCCTTCCTCCCTCCCCCTCCCCCTCCCCACTCCCATCCGCCCTCTGCTGGAGATCTGTCTGGTCAGAGCAGCTCCTGTGAGCAGGAGGCCCTGGCCCCCCTGGGCCCAGCCGTGGGGCAGAGGTGGCCCTGGGAGCGGGAGTCCCTTGGGCCGAGTTCCAGAGCAGAGGGCTCCCCTGCCCTCTTTCCCCTTTTAATAAAATCAGCGTTTTGCTCCGAGGCTGAATGAGGATCCTGGAGGCTTTGTGGCTTAAGCCCTCGCTCGGCCTGCGGAGCCGATCGCTGAGCCTTGGCGGGAGCTCAGCGCGGTGAACCGCACGCGGGCCAGGCCGCGGGGCGTCGGGTGCCCACTGCCAGGCCGGGCCCGGGGCACCAGTGCTGCCGAGGACGACGCTCTCGCCAGCTGGTCCGTGGCCTGAGGTGGCAGGGTCACTGCAGGTCCTGCTGGGTCCTGCAGGCCCTGGGCCACTCTGACAGGCCGTGGCTCCCTCCTGCTGTGTGGCCAGAGCTTTGTGCCCATCGGGGTGGAGATACAGGTCCTCTCCGGGCTGTGACGGCAGTGCTAAAGCCCAGGGCGTCTGCGGAGCACCCCTCGGGTCATCTCACGTGGCCTTCAAACCACCCCGTGGGATGGGCAGAGTCGAAGGTCAGAGGTCAGGCGAACTGCCCAAGGGGTCACAGGGCCTCTGTCGCTGGTGTCCACTCTGCCTTCCGAGGTCAGGGTCTATAGAAGGCACTGCCCAGGACCTCGATAGCCTGAGTCAGAGTGGTGGTGGCAGAGTCACAGTGGTGGTGGCTCCTGCCCCAGCTACAGCCCAGAGTCCCCTCCTCCGTCATCCTGCTCAGGGGGGCTGGATTTCGGCCCATTACTGGCTCTGCTCCGTGACGCCCCCTGGACAGTCAGGAATTCTACACTCGTTTCCTTAAGAGGCTCCGATAAACAGGTCCTGGGTGCTGGGGGACACTTTCTCACAGGTGCCTGCAGCCCCTCCGCTCCTGCCTTAGCCAGCCCTACCCAGGGGGATGAGGGCACCGGGAGCCCCTGGTGACCCAGGCAGCGTCCTGGACGTGATCTGCAAAAGTGGGAAGGCCTTCAGGGCAGACCCCAGGCTGAGCCCAGGATGACGGTCACCCCGTCGTCACCTCTTCTCACAAACCTGGGGTCCCCTGGGAAGAGCGCAGGCACCGTGGGGACACTGTGCCCACAGAGAGCCCGGCAAGTGACCTCCTCAGCTCAGGAGTTGGACAGCCTGGCCAGGCACCGGCAGGACCCACAAGCCCTGGGGGCCCCACCCTTGGGCACCCGAGCAGGCAGGACAGCGCCAGCCACAAAGCAGAGGGGACGCTTTGTCAAGCACTGCCTTGGTGGCAGGTCTTCTTACTATGCAAAGTTCCAGCCATTGACAGAAGTTAGCAAAGTAACGTGACAAACCCAAGCACGTCACCTGGCCGGCCACCCTCCTCCACTCCCTCCCAGATGTGTCATGTGGTCTGCAGGCTTCGGCCTCCCTGGGAGGTGGGGCTCCAAACGGTCATCCACCTGAAGCAAAGCCACCGTCTCCGGGTCCCCGTCTCGGGGTCCCCATCTCGGGGTCCCCGTGCCCCCTGCACTCACCTGCTGTTTTACTTTGTTGGAATCAGAATCCAAAAATGCCCTCCTTGTGAGGAGCCGCGGTCCCTCCCCTGCTCGTCCTTCTTGACGTCTTTCTGTATTTTTATTCTTCTTGCCGGTTTCCTGTTGGGGGCCGCGGTGTCTGTCCGGGCGTCTCTGCGGCGTTTGGAGTTGCTGGTCGCAGACGCGTGGTGTCCTGTATCGGGCCCCTCCGTCCCTTGAATCCCCTGTAAACGGACCCTTCTTGCGGAATTGATCGGGGTCCTTGTGGACTTGACTTTTGCAACAATCTTCCAAGGATGGACGTCTCCCTCATCCTGCCTTTTGTGGTGCTGACGGCCTGCAGGCGCCGTGGTGGTCAGGTGGCCTGCAGAAGTGGGTGTTCTCTCCGGGGGCCCCTCCACGCGGCAGCTGGGGTCCTGCTGCAGGGGACCCCTGTCGTCCAGGACGTGGCTGCACAGGGTGTGGCCGCAGCCCCTGGGCCTGGCAGGTGGAAGCTGGGCGGAGCCTTGTGCACTGCTCTCCTGGTCGGATGGGTCAGCGCCTCTGCTTTTGCCCTGGCCGTCGGGAAACAGCTCAGGCGATGTGCTAAGAACCTGATGCTTCCAGAGCTCCCAGGGCTCAGGCATTTAGAAAGCCAGTAACTCCCGTGGCGTGTCACCCGCACGGCCACAGGTGTCCGGCCGACGTGGATGCTGCCGGGTCATCCGACAGAGCACCTGCCGTGTCCTTGGAGACAGACGGGGCTGTTCTCACTTGGCCAATGAGAGCGCCGAGCCCCACGCACAGGGACCTGCCGGCTTCCTCAGCAGGTGGTGCCGGAGCCCAGGAGCTGGGCCACCAGCAGGGGCAGAGGTGAGGTGGCCCTGTCCCCCGACTCCTGCCAGGCTGGAGACGCGCTCCTGGGAGGTGCCCAGGGCCTGGCAGGAACCCGCTCTGGGAGCGCAGCGTGTTGGCCACCGGGACACGCAGCCGGGGGGTGCTTGGCTGCACCTTGACTCGCTGCCCCCTGGCGCTGCCCCAAGCACTGAGTGGCCCCAGTTCTCTGCCTGCCCCTGGGGTCACTCTGAGAGCCTTCAGGAGCCTTGTTCCTGTCCAGCCTGGGTCTGGCTTCAGGCAGGGCGTGGAGTTTGGCAGAATGCGTGAGCATGGACGTGGGTAGGCCGTCTGTCCCTGGACCTGGCCATAGGCTCTTGAGAGCAGGGACTCCTCTGTCCTCTGTGGCCAACGCTGGGCACTGCATCGGGGGTGGGGACCACTCAGCACCTTTAGGACAGAAGGAGGAAGAGGCCGGGGATGGCCAGTGGTGGGCGGCCGGTGCAGACCCCGGCTCTCCTGTGGGAGGGCCTCAGATGGCACCGTCCTCAGCCTCAGTGGTAATAATGGCAGGTCCCTCCCGAGTCCCGGGACATCCGTCATGCGTCACCCCGTTCCGTTCTCCAGAGGAGCCCGAGGTGGGAGCTGCCACCCTCCAGCTGTAGGCACCCAGAGGCACCAAGAAGTGACGGAGGCCCCTGGGAGTGGAGGAGCAGGACTCGAACCCGGTGGTGGGACACAGACGCCTGCCCCCTTCAGCTGCTCCGGCACCTGCTGTCACACCAGGTGTCCCCCAGAAGCTCGTGCAGGCACCACGGTCATGTTCGGGGGTGACATGTTGGGGTGTGAGAGCCTCAGCTGGCTGGCAGGTGTGGCCGGAGGGCCGTGGGCTGTGCCTTTGGAGTTCGTGTTTGGCCTTGGGGAGTGAGACTCTGGGTCCGGTTGTCCCTCCTGCTTTCCTCCCCCGCCCCCTCTGCCGTGACGCTGCCTCACCTGGGCCCCGAACATCGGAGCTGCCGTCCAGGGACTGAGGCCTCGCGAGCCCCAGATCAACTTTTCCTCCTCTAAAAACCGTTCTCGTCGGGTCTCTGGGTCACCGGGGGACAAGCTGACCAGAGACAGAGGTGCTCAGTTCTTGAGCTTTTGGCCCTCACGGTCAAACAGGGAGGCCCGCTTGTCCCAGGCCCCAGGACGGAGCAGAGGACGGGCATCGGGGGAATGAGAACAGAGATCGGAGGCATTCAGAGACGCCCAGGCAAAAGGAAGTCACGAGCCGCCCTCCCAGCCCCCGGGCCGTGCCCAGAGCCCACAGCCAGCCCCCTGCTGGGGACTGTTCTTCCCGCGTCCACGTAGGCAGGGCTCAGGTGCCTCTGAAGGGAGGGCAGCTCCCAAACACGACGGTTCCCAGTGTCCGCGGCCTAGCAGATGCTGCCCCCTGTCCTACAGTGACCCCAGCCTCCAGCTCCAGGCCTGGCAGCTCCGAGCGACCCTCTGCTGACCCTTCTTCCTCCCGTCCCTTCTGCACCCCACACACAGACACCAAACGCTCCCCTATGCATGGATCTACACCTTCTGTGGTCTAGGACTGTGGCGGTTAAGACGGACAAGTGAGAACAAAACAGATGGAGTCAGACGGGAAAAGAGTGCAGGGGAGAGGGTGTCTGGTGCTACTGCAGTTTTGGGAGGCAGCAGGAGAAGTGAAGTCCTCTCTAGAAAGGTGACAGCAACTGACCCAAAGGAGACAGGGGACGGCACCATGTGCTTAGGATCGGGAAGGGGTCTGAGGTCCCACAAGCAGTAAGTGCAAATGCCCTGTGGCTCCTTAGGGAAATAGTTATTTGGTGGATCAGCACTTCTTTGCCTCCCTGTCCCTCAGTGTCTGCTTCTGTGTCTCACCCCCAGCCCAGGGATCGTCATGGGAGACAGGAGGATGCTCAGGTGACCCGATTGCTGTGAACCTCAGGAAATGGGTGCTCATTTCAGTGGAGGGTTCCGTCTTGGGGTGGACCAGCAACCTGGACAGGTGCTGAGCGGGAACTAGGCTGAAGAACCAGAAAACTGGTCTGAACCCCCAGCGGGGCCTCTGGTTTGAGGTTGAAGTGACTTTGTCTCCGAGCCTCAGGCCCTTCCTGATCGGCATCGGGGGACCGGGGTCCCCACCCAGCCCACCCTGCAGGAGCTCCTAGGAGCACCCAGGAAGTACAAGGGCAGGTGAGGCTGTTCCTGAAGTCCGTCGCCTCCCTCCGTGCCCAGCCCTCTCCAGGCCAAATCCCCTGATGACCAGCCAGGCTGGCCCTGGTGACCTTCCTCTGTAGAATGAGGGGTACAGCAGCACCCTGTGCCGGGCCCATCTTGAGGTTCACGGTGTTCCAAGTCCTTGGAGCGCAGTAGAGGTGCTGTGAGCACTGAGTACAGGACGGGCTGTGGGGGCCAGGGAGGGGTGACGTTTCCTTGCCGCGGTCCCACATTCTGCTGTTCTCACATCGGTCACACCCCCAGAGCCTGACGTCTCACCCACAGTCCAGTCCCTCACTCCTCAGGGAGGAAGGTCACCGCCCGGAGCTCGGGGTGTGCAGACCTCTCACCTGCAGGGAGGGGCCCGCGGTGGCCCTCGGGGACCGCTGGCCTGGTTGGCTGGAGGGACTCACTTCCCTCCCTCCCAGGGAGGCACCTGCTGTGGGGGAGCTGTCAGCGCGGGCAGGTCTGGGCCTGCGTGGGACCGGGCACACCTGGTGGCTCTGCCTCGTGACCCTCTGTCCCTTAGGAGTTTGGGGTGGGCACAGTCCCCTCCTTGGGGTACACAGCTCTGCCTGCTTCTCTGTGGCCACAGGCCACCACCCTCCCGGCAGGTCAGCTGTCGACCCTGGCCGGCCTCCCCGTGTCCACGTGTCCCCCGCTTTCCCCAGGCAGCCGGAGTGAGGGCGCCCCTTCAGCACAGCTGTGGCCTGGGAAAGTGCATTTGGGAAAGGGGAGAGACTTGGACTGTGGCCCTGCCGCCCCGCCATCTCCAGCCCCTCGTCCCCAGAACCGAGGGAGGATTAGAAGCCACTGAGACTGTGCTCCTGTCGCCACAGGAGACCAATTCAGAGCAGATCCAAGGAGGCCGACTGCCCCCAGGAGGGAGCCCCCCCAGCTGTCCCTGACTTCACCACCTGCTCCTGGCTGCCCCAGGGCCTTGGCAGGGGCTGAGCCCTGCTGGAGCTCCTCCCTGCTCTTGGCAAGACTGTCCCAGGCTGCGCCCACCTGCTGCCTGGGGACGTCCCCACCACACGGACCTCAGCTCCCGTGTAAATCATCCTATTTAAATAATCATTAAAAATGTGTCATGGTGACTGTGTCCGTCAAGATAGAGACATTATCTGGTTTCCCCAGCCTCAAGCCTGGTGGGTGCCCAGTGGGTGCTCCGGGTGGGGCTTCCTGTTGGTAACTGCGGCAGGTCCCGCCATCTTGTTCTTGACCAAGGAGACGCTTGACTCTTTTAAAACACCTTTTGTAGATGCCGGGGTCCCCTTAGTCCTGAGGGATTGGCTTTGAAGCCTTAGAGTTCTGGGGGAGACCTAGTGTCACCCCCGTAAGCCGTTCACGCAGTCCTGCCTCTAGGGTGAGACCTGAGAGTTGGAACTGGCCACCCCGGGCAGTAGTGAGCTCCCCGTCTGTGGGGGGGTGCAAATTTCTCACCTGCTCCCTTATTTGATCTTCGCAACCTCTAAGGATCCCAGGGGTCCTCCGGGTCCCCCATCTCCCTGCCTGCTTGTCAGCCTGATGGCTCCATCCCCCCGTCCCTTTCCCGGGCCACCCTTCGGACTTTTTCTCAGTGAGACAAACCAGAGCCCGTCGGCGACGTCGACGTGTGTCCGAGTGCTCACACGTGGGATTCTACAGTGCTGTGGGGTCACCGTCCCTGAGTGTCTGTTTGGCAGGCTTGGCTAATCGCTCATCTAATTATACTCATTAACATTTAAATGTATGGTCATTAACGTCTCTGGACGTGGCGGTCTAAATATTTGATCGAGGTCTTAATTACAGTAGGCTTCCCATCCTGCCGTCAACCCTCGCGCCTCCCAATTAAAGGGACAGCGTCAGGTAGCTCTGGCCTGGGGGGGCCGCGGTGTCTGATTCCCTGAGATGGCGCCTTCGAAGAAGTGGCCATCGGTGGACAGCCCAGGAGAGCTTCCTGCTGCCACTGTGCTCCCGGCTGCCGTCACAAGTCCCTGCAGAGGGGACCTCGGAGGCAGGATCCCAGCTCATTCTTTCTGCCGAGGCCGTGAGGAGTCGGGAAGAAGAGCCCCCCCCCCGTTCTTGTCCCCCCACATCTGGAAGCCCTGGCGGGGCCCTGGGGGAGGAGAGGAGGAAGACGAGGTGTGAGTTTTGTGGCTGCGGAAGCCAACCTGGGCGGCGTGGATCCTTGGCAGCGGGGTCTGCTGACACTCGTGCCGCGGTCACCAGGCCTGTGGGCCCAGGATGCTCTCGCCAGGTGACGGTGTCTGCACAGCCCCCGAGCCTCTGGGGTCTTCCAGCCCGGGTGCAGGTGACTGTCGCCTGAGGCTGCGGGGTCTCCTGGGGTCACGTGGCCACCTGGAGGCGACCGGCATCCTCGGTGTCCTGCTGCAGCTCTGCCTGGACCGAGACTTGGGTTGGCCCAGCAGCCGTCCTGGGAGAAGCGGGCTGTGGCCTGCAGGGGTCGGAACGTCTCGTGGGTGGGGCCACCAGGCTGCTCCCCACAGCCCGGCCGGGCACCGGCCATCTGGACACCGTCACCCTGCCTGGCCCTGCCCCTGCCTCTCCCCAGCCGGGCCAGGCTGACCCGGCCCTGCCTCAGTGTCCTCACAGCCTCTTGCTGCCCGCCCAGGTGGTTCGCCGGCAGCACCTCACCTCCACGTCGGCCCAGGAGCGTGGCGGTCCGTCCATGGGGCCCGTCTATGGGGTCCGTCCTCGCCGTGCGTGACTCTCACCCTCCCTCATTCTCCTGGACCCTGAGGTCCACCGGGTGCCGGGGCCGGCTGTGGCCGGGTCTCGGGAGCACGTCTGGGTTCCTGCAGCCACTGCAGGCTGATGGGTGACGGGACACGGTGCCTGCTCACAGGACACATACCTGGGCGGGGACCCCGTCCCTCCCCTGTGGACACAGATGGGCCTGACGTGATTCACACCGGGTCCCACGGCTAGTGCATGGGGAGCTGGGATTTGAGGCCAGGAGGTCTGGCTCCAGGCTCTGCCCTCTGGACCCTGCTCTCCACTGCCTCTCCTCTCTTCTGAACTCGCCTGGGAAGAAACTGACCGGCCACCAGGCTGTCACCTGCCCTGAAACTTGAACGGCCCTTGGGTGGACAGAGCTGGTGGGACCAGTCTCCACATCACTCGGCACCCAGAGCAGCTTCTTCTACCAAGCACAGAGAGGGACATGAGTTCCCAAAGCCACACAGCATTCCAGCTTGCACCCCGGTGACCCACCTCCCAGTCCTCTGGTTGTCCCCTGCTGCACGTCCCCTCTTCCTCTCTCAGGACGGAGCCAGAGCCATCGTCTTGCCTGAGACTGACCTGACACACCCCGTGAGCCTTTAAAAACAGGCCAGAGCTCACAGGTGTGGGCGTGGGGCCTGTGGCCGGTGGAGCTGTTTCCAGAAGCACCCCTCCCCCAAGCCTAGGGAGTGTGTTCCGGCCTGGCCACGGCCACTATTTTTAGTGTCGATTTGGAGGAAGGAGGACTTTTCCTGGATTCTCCTTCAGAGGCTGGAAAACAAAACTAACCGCCCGCCCGCCCGCCCCACCCATTTCCCTGCTGCTGCTGCTGCTCGGCTCCTGGGGGACTGGAGGGGGGCTGTCCTCCAGGTGAGCCCCTGGTGGGTGGCAGTGCCCCCAGACCCCTCTGCCCTGCTGCCCCCGGCTCTCTCCCCGTGTCCACTGGTCTTCCTGGGGACTGGCCAGCCCTTCCCAGCTAAAACCTGTTGCCCCTGGGGGTCCTGGGCCCTGGGCCCCCACAGGAGGCCGAGGCTTGCCCAGTGGCTGAGTGGCCTACAGCGTCCTCTCCCCAGCCACCAGGCTCCAGGGCAGCGAGCGTCCAGGTGGTCTCACAGCCTCACCTCAGGTGGGAAGTGTCCGCTGGTACCTGGCAGCTTCTGCGCTCAGGTCACGTCCCCAGGGAAGGAGGAGGAGGACGCTGCCTTTCCCTGTCACACACAAGGGTCAGGGGTCTCACCCAGGGACCTGCGACCGGTCAGTGGTGGGGCAGGCTTCCTGCCCAGGTCTCTGCAGCACCCAGCCCTCAGCCCGGGTGTCCCCAGGCCTCCCCTGTGCTTCGCCTCCACAGACGCCTGCCCGGGTCAGGGGCGCCCACCCGTGGCCCGCAGATGCGATGGCCAACACGGAGAAACTAAGTGGCATTTCAGGAATTCAAAAGAACAGGGACGTGGGGCTCGGAATTCTCCGGAACCGGCAGGATGTGGGGCACTGGGTCGTAGACAGCTGGCCCTGCAGGCAGTGGCCTGTTCTGTGTGGGGCATGGGGAGGGCGGGCATGCTGGGGATCCGGAGCCTCGCGCCCCCCAAGCCTGAGCGTCTCCCCGCGCCTCTTCCTTTTCCTGCCACGGGCCAGGATCCGTGCCAGCTCCCGGCTCTGACAGGCCAGGCCCAGGCCCAGCTTTCCAGAGGCTTCTAGGCTCGTCTGGAAGGCTGGGAGGTCCTGAGCATTGGTCTGTCCAGGCCACAGGTGCGATTCCCCTGGGTGGCTGTGGGCCGTGGGCAGGTGGGCCTTGGGCAGGTGGTCATGGGCAGGTGGGCCGTGGGCAGGTGGTCATGGGCAGGTGGGCTGTGAGCCGTGGGCAGGTGGTCATGGGCAGGTGGGCCTTGGACTCTGTGTGCACCAAGTCATGGCAGGAGCTGGGGGCTTGGAAATGGGGAAGAAGCCTCGCTGGGTGGGGGTCAGGGAGCCGGGATTCCTCAGGGGAGAGGAGGCGCTCTCGAGGCCCGGCTGGTACAGCAAACAGAAGGTCAGCGTCCAGGTGGCCAGGTGGGAGGCGCAGGGCACCCGGGAGAGCACAGAGTGGAACTGGGATTAGGAGGGTGGGGGCTGGGGAGGGGAGGGAGGGGCTTCAGGCAGAGGGAGCAGCTGGCACAAGTGTCCTCAGCAGGGACTGTGCCCTCCGGGCGTCAGGGAGCCAGTGTGGGCCCCGCAGAGGAGACGAGGCCAGAGAGGCGCAGGGGCCGTGACCGGGGGGCCCTGTGGGCCTCTGGAGGGATCAACGCAGCCCTGAGGGGAAGAAGCCCCGTGGTCCGACTGGCACATGAGGGGACCGCTGCTCGGCTGCTGGACCCCAGTTAGGTCCAGGAGGCCCCTTGGGGCTACCACGCGGTCCCAGTGTGGGACGGTGATGCCATGGGCCCCCGGAGTGGCCAGGGAGGTGAGGGTGGCCAGACTCTGGCGGGGCTTGCTGGCGAGCTGGGTCTAGGGAAGGGGGTCAAGGAAGGTTCTAGAGTTCGGGACCAGTGCCCTGGAAGGCTGAGACCCCCGTGAGGGAGAGTGGAGCAGGTGAGGAGGGTTTGGGGGCTGGTCAGGGACGTGCTGTGGGACATGTGTGACCCCAGATGCCGTTGGGTGCACACAGGCGGGGGGGAGGGCGTGGAAAACACACCCGGCCCTGCGGGGCGCTGGCCAGGCTGGCCCCAGCGTGAGGTGGGTGAAGTACAGGGTCTCGGGGCCCCGTGACAAAATGACCAAAGGGGCAGCTCGGGGACTGGTGCCTCCAGGGCCTAGAGGTCAGGAGGGATTTCTGTCGAACAGGCCAGAGCTGGCAGGACTCTGGGGACCCTCGGAGGTCACATGTAAATGCAGAGACCTCGATGGCCCAGGGGGCTCTGGAGATGAACGAAGGGGGCTTCAGTCTCCAAACAAAGGGAAGAGAGTACAGCAGACACTAGGCCGATGGCCGGGGACACTAGGAGAGCTGGGTCCCAACGTCCTGGGCCTGGGTGTCACCTGTGTTGGAGAAGTGCAGGATCCGTCCCTGGCACTTAAGATTCTGCTGGTGCCCTCTGTCAGTGGCAGCTGGGGTCCACTGAGTCCTCTTGTGTCCTGCCTGGGTCAGGGGCAGGAGCAACGTGAGCTGGACCTGGGTGCCGTTCACAGAGCAGCTGGGCAGGACCTCCGCCGTACTGTGGCCAGTTCTGAGAGCATACAGCAGGTGCTCAGGGTCCCGGCAGAAGGCACAGGGGAATTACCACGTCCTACCCCACTCCCTGGGAGGGCGGCGGGAGCCAGGCAGAGAGAAACAAGACAGCACAGGTTCCCGCTGTCCCCTGGACTGTCCGCCTCGGTCAGTCCGTCCTCTGACAGCTGGTCATCACAGGTGACTGAGCCATCACGCTGTATTCCAAGGTGTCCCTTCTGCCGGACACTCGGGCACGGTCTCCCGTGCTTGCTTGTGTGATAACTGCGAGTCTGAGTGCACTCCTGTTCATTTCTTCTCGTGGTTTCCTTGGGACGGATTCTCTAAAGCGCGGTTGCCAAGTGAGGAGGCCTTTGGCCAACTCCAGCCACGGCGGGCAGCACGGGCTGCTCCCTGCCCTGCGGGAGCCCGGACAACCAGTCGAGAGCGAGTGGACAGAGACATGTGAGGCCCACCCAGCACCCTTCCCTCGACCTGTCAAGGGACGTCACGCGGCGTGGAGTCCCTTGTCACCTGTCGCTGGTGCAGATATCTGGTTTCCCAGGGTGGACAGTTAATCGCTGCTGGCTCTGTGGCTTCAAGAGTCTGTCTAGGTCCCACGGAGCGTGATGTCGTCGGCACAGCGTTGACCCAGACAAGGGTCCCGGAGCACTTCTCCCACGTGCCAGCCCTGACCTGCCGCTGGGGCATCTGCCTCACCCTCTGAGCCGCCCGGACCCTTCGGCCTCTGGTGCCCGGCAGACATCCTTAATCAACAGCCGGGTTCCCAGAGGGCCTGGTGGATTGGCCATGTCTGCCGTGGCCCGAGGACTGTGAATCAAGGACCTGCTTGGAGACGTCCTGTCCTGCCCGGGCAGCAGGTTGGGGAGGTCTGGGGCTGGCTTTGTAGGGGCACACTGAGAGAGGACTGTGGGGCATCTGTCAAGTCCATGGGCCTGAGCACCCAAGTGCTGGGGTCGGGAGCCAGGCCTGCCTGCCATCTGGCTGTGTGGCCCTCTGCTCATTCAAGGTGACAAAGAGGGGAGGTACATTGTCCCTGGCGTCCACACCAGCCAGGGGCCGTCTCTGGCCGGGCCTGGCTCAGGGGGGCGTTCTCCTTAGCTGCCCTGTGCCCAGGCCCAGTGGCCCTCCTCACCTGAGTGCCACAGGATGGGGCAGAGCCCGGCTCACCCTGCGGGAACCAGGGGACTCCAACCTCCTGAAGGCAGCCACCAGTGCCAGCCAGGACCAGAGACCCGTGGGCCCCTCGCTGCTGCAGGTTCTGCCCTCCCCCTCCCGCCCTGGGGCCTCCCCCAGCCCGGGCTCTCTTAGAGAGCTGAACTGTCCCCCTGCGTCCCCTGGGGCCAGAGCTCAGGCCTGGAAGTGGCAGAGGGGACGCCAGGAAGAGAAGCTGACTGAGCGCCTGCTGCCTCCACCGAGCTCCGCGCTGTCCTCTGTCACCTGCACCTTACAAGGTGGAGCTGGGTCTGTGCTGCCTCACAGCCCAGGAGGCTGGAGGGCCACCTGCCGGGGCTCGGTCCCTCCAGCTGACAGGGGCGAGGAGAGGCTGCCGGCCAGGGCTCCCGGCCTGCGCCCCACAGTTCACTGAAGGCCAGACAGCCTGTCCCCTATGCGCAGGAAGGACGAGACCCTCAGTGACCGCCTGCAGATGAGGAAACCGAGGCTCAGTTAAACTTGAGCAGATCCCCATCTGGTGCTTCTAACCCAGCCGTGTGGCCGGCGGGCTGCTGAGTGACGTCTGCCGTTCTCCCTGCCCCTCGGGCCTCAGTTTCCGCAACTCTAACGGGAAGTTGAGCTGGATCCCATGTGCCCTCTGCCCCGCTGCCTGCCCACCCCTGGTCTCCGTAGAGGCTGAAAGCAGGACTGGTCAGCAGTGTCGGCTGGAAAAGAAAGGGCGTCCCCTGCTGGCCACGGCTGGGATCGTCCTGCACTGGCTGCCATTCACCTGCCTTCCCACCTCTGAACTCAGGTTTGCGGGGGACCCCCAGGCCAGGAAGTTGAACAAGGACCCTGTGTGGAACGTCCAGGCCCACAGTCTCCTGAGCTCATGCTGGTGGGAAGCCTGGTGGTGGCCTGGAATGGGACCCTG
This sequence comes from Urocitellus parryii, assembly GCF_045843805.1. NCBI lineage: Eukaryota > Metazoa > Chordata > Mammalia > Rodentia > Sciuridae > Urocitellus > Urocitellus parryii. Next base: position 9,552,080 of record NC_135541.1, read on the forward strand.
ACGTGCTGCCTGGGGAAGCGGGTGGCCAGGGAGGGTTCCTGAGAGCCGCAGGCACACGCAGGTACACACAGTCCCAGCAGCACGGGGCAGTGGGGTGCACAGAACACAGGACCACCATTGATGACACCCCATCAAGCCTCTCGGGGGTCGGGTGGCCGCAGGAGTGGCATCTTGTCTAGAGCACCTCGTTCCCGGCTGCATGCTGGGTCACGGTGGCCGCGGGTGGCCACGGTCTACAGCCACGTGCCTACACAGCAGGGCGGGCGAGGGGGCCCTCAAGGCCGGGCCTCCTGGGTTTGGGCCCAGGACCTGCTTCTGCCCCGTGGCCTTGGGGAGCAGGTCCGCCCTCGAGTCCCCGATTGCTCCTCCGTCGGGCAGGTACATCCCATCGCACAAAGTCCTTCAGGGCACATGGGGACAAGTGTGTGGTCACCGGCCACGCTGTGGGGGTGGCCTTGGGGTTGGTGATTCTGGAGGCCTCAGGGTAGCGGGTGAGGAGGGCCAGTAATGTGAAGGTGAGGGCCAGCCCTTGCTAAGGGAGCCCCAGGTCAGAGGGGGCAGGCACAGCCCCTGCCCCGCTGCGAAGGTGGCCCACACGTTCATGCACGCACACACACACACACACACACACACACACACACACACACGCGCGCGCGCCACTGCTGGACAGGTGGCCCAGGGTGCAGCAGCAGGGGTCCTTGCAGCCAGCAGGAGGCTCCCGTCACCCTCAAAGACAGAAGCCAGGAAAGGCCGAGGAAGGCCGTGGTTGGGGGCAGCAGGGAACCCCTTCCCAAACCTCCGTCGCCGAGAGTGACTCCAGAGTCTGGCTGTCATCCAGAGGCATCTGTGACGGGGCTCACGGGAGCGCCAGGGATTTGATTTCTAACCGTGGGTCGGAGGCGTGGCTCCCCACCCTTCAGCTGCAAGACTCAGGTAAACCCCCAGAGGGGTCTGTGCCACCTGCCCCGGGGCAGCTGCTCCCCTGGGCAGGAGGGACCATCGGAGCCCTCTCCTGGGTTCCAGTGCCTCCTACTCCTCCTGTCCACCCTCTGAGCCCAGCCGGCCCCAGCACCAGGCAACGGCTGAACCCCAGGCTGTGGCTGCCTAGGGGTCAGCCCTGGTCTCCCGGTCAGAAGCCCAGCCGCCCCCTCTCATGGGAGCCGGAGCGCAGCCTCAGGGGGCAGGTGCCCCATGGCCCTTCCACAGGATGGTCTCCTCTGCAGGATGCCCCTGACCGGGGTCTGTCTTTGCCTGCAGCAGGGTCCCCAGTGTGTGGGTGCAAGGTGTCAGGCACAGGCACAGAGCCCGCCTGGCTGGGGCCGCCCCTGCCTGGGGACGTGAGGCCAGGCGTCCTCCCCTGCAGGCCTGCCGTCCCAGCGGGCAGGTCGGGGTTCCAGCCCTGGGGACGAGGCTGAGCCCAGCTGGCCACGAGGAGGACAGGCCCCGCTGGGGCACTGGCAGCTCAAAGCTGGAATTCAGAAGTGTCCACCCAGGGCCTGGAGTCCCGGGACCCCCTCCCTGCACCTGCTCTACCTGGGCAGGAGGATGAAAGGGCCCAGGGCCAGAAGGACATCAGCCTCTGTGGGCGCTGGGCTGGAGCTCGGGGTCCGCCTCGTCCTGTATACAGAGGGTCTGCAAGTCTGGGGAAGAGCACAGCCGTTGTCTGCCCTGAGTCAAGGCCATCTGCTAGCCACAGGGCCAGGACCCCTCAGATTGGAAGACCTCTCCGCAGCAGAATGTCGGGTCAGGTGTGTGGGCCTTAGGGTCAGATGTGGCTGTGGTGCTTCAGGCAAATGACTTACCCACTCTGGGCCAGCTCAGGCTGGAAGCTTCCAGAGCCCAGGAATTGCACCGCCCACTCCCACCACCTCCACAGCCTCACAATCCCCTCCCTGCTCTACGGTGGGGGGGGGCACGCAGACTGGGGCCTGCTCTGTTCCCAGGGTGCCGTGCCGAGGGGAGGGAACGGAGTCACTGCCCTACAGAGCGGGGACACGTGTCTGAGTCTGTTGTCCGCCATCTGGTCCTTGTGTCCTACAGTTGGCCGTTTAAGGTGTCCACGCTGCTCGAGTTCAGCATCTTCACAGGATTTACATCCAGCAGGACCAATGGGAGGGGACTGCCATGACCTCAAAAATACACTACGACCTTCAGCGTCACCCCATGGCCCGGGCCAGGGCCCCAGTTGATTTCCCTTCTGTCTCCCTAGAGTCCCTTCTTGGGACATTTTGTGTAAATGGCGTCACACGCCTTGTGGCCTTTAGCAACTGGCTTCTGTCGCTCAGCATGATGTTTTCAAGCCCCCCACATGGCAATAGGCGGCAGGTGGGTCCTTCCTGGAGCCGCGTTTCACGTTGGTTGGCGCTCCCTGGTGCTGTCCATCCATCGTCCCTGGGGTGGGATCGTTCCGCCTGTTTAGTTTCTTGAAGATGCTGCTGCAGACACGCTCTTGCCTGGACATGTGTTCGCGTTGCTCTTGGGTGCGCGCCAAGGGGTACGATTTTCGGGTCATGTGGTGACTTACTTGATCTTTTTGAGGAACCGCCTGACTGTTCTCCAAAGCCTCCCCCTCTACACGGGCCGGCAGCAGTGAGGGTTCAGTCCACCCGAGTCCTCGCCAACACTTGTTACTGTCTTTAACCGTAGCCCTTCTAGTGAAGGGGTGCTCTCCCTCCACTGTGCCTTTGGTTTGCGTTTCCCAGATAACTAACGGCATCAAGCGCCTTTTCATGTCCTCGTTGGCCACTTCTTGGGGAACTCTGTTCAGATTCTCCACACGTACTTTAAGTGGGCTGTCTTTGTATTATTGAGTCGTGAGCGCTGTTTACATGTTCCAGACTAAATCCCTAATCAGACAAAGGGCTGGCAGACATGCCCCCACCCCCGCCGTCTCTGGTTTTGAGGACAGGGTTCTTTGAAGCTCAGGTCTCAGTGTTGATGACCCCGGTTCATCTGTTTTGTCCCTGTTGCCCACACATCAGTGTCTTGTCTTACAAGGTTTTAATCAAACTCTTCTCCCCAGGGGAGACCCAGAGTGGATGGGGGACACTTGGGCAGAGCTGAGTCCCTCGGTGGGCTCAGAGTGGCCCTGGGGGTCCCTTCTGCTTTCTGGGCTGAGGGTCAGGAGCTCACCAGGCTCTTCACCCTGGGGACCCCCGAGCCGGCTCAGGGCTGGGAAAGGCCTCAACAAGGCCTGGCCCCTGCCTGGGTGGCGGAGTCCCCGTGGGGAGAAGAGGAGTCAGGCAGAGAAGGCCTGGTCACACCCTGGGGACGCAGTGGGTGGAGCCCGAGAGACACTTGCCCGTCCCAACCCTGGTTTCTCTTCCATTAGAGGCGCTGGGGAGCCCCAGGGTCGGGAGCTAACGCGCTTCTCTGTCCTCAGCCATGAAAGCCGATCGCAAGCGCCTGAAGGGCGAGAAGACGGACCTGGTGAGCCAGATGCAGCAGCTGTACGCCACGCTCGAGAGCCGCGAGGAGCAGCTGCGCGACTTCATCCGCAACTACGAGCAGCACCGCAAGGTCAGGGCCCCTCCGCGCCCCTCTCTGTCGGGTGCACGCGCTGCCTCTCCAACCCCAGAGCACTGGTGGGAGGCTCCTGTGTGCTCAGCCGGTTCTGGGCACTCAGAGGAGACCAGCTGAGCCCCTGGTGGCAGGCCCGTGTCGCCTGGACAGTGAGTCCAGCTGCTTCAGATCCCCACTCCCATGTGTGTGCCCTTGGGCATCCCATGTACCCTCTTAGACCGTCAGTTTCCTCATCTGCAGAGAGTGGAGGTCTCTGGGTAATACACGCCAAGCGCTCAGCACAGCACCCAGCCAGCCCATAATAAGCACTCCGTCCCTATGAGCTCTGCCTCTTAGAACTAACATAAAGAGTGAGGACAAAGACCCCAGCACCTGTGAGACAGCAAGAATCCCGCCTGCAGGGAGGGAGGCTGGGAAGGCTTCCCAGAGGAGGCGACCTATGAGTTGGGCTCTGTGGGATGAGTAGGAGCTTCGTGGGTCAGGTCACTGAGGAATTTGGTGCAGCAATTATCTGCGTGGTCTAGGCGGCATGGGGGTGCCAAAAAGGATGGTGAGACTCAGGATCAGGCCGTGGCTAAGCCGCTTTTCTGCAGGGAGCAGGTGAACCTTCTGGTGCTCAGGGCAGGGAAACTGCTCCCCAGGTACAGGACTCCCTGGGGGGGCTGTGACCACGGTGTGCACCCAGGCTGAAGGCGGAGGTGGGAGGTGCCTCGGCAAGTCCCTGCACAGTTGTTGGTGGCAGGCCAGCTGGATGGGTCCCATCGAGGACCGATGCCTCTGAGCTGTAGTTGAAAAGCCCAATGTCCCCAGGCTTTGTCCCCACATGCACTCTGGTCTTCCCCAGTGACACTCACGGTCACCTCCTGGGCGTGCACATCACTTTATGCCCCATGATGAAAACTGTCCCAGAGAACTCGTGGCTGCTCCCGCAGCTTCCACGTCCCCAGTGCTGTCCCCTCCCCTGCCGGCTGGGTCACCGCTGCCAGCACCCGTCCATGCTGAATGCCCCAGATGAACCAGGGAAGGGCTCGTGCCACCTGAGGGGTCCTGGAGAAAGGCCACAGACATCCCCTGAGCAGTGGCTCTCGAAGCCTTAGAGCTTAAGAGCCCAAGAGCAGATGGTCACTGTGTCGTTTAATGACATGTGACGTCCACTTCTGTGATTTTGCCCTTTCTTGGCAAGAAAAGCCCTGGAGGGACCTTGCCTTCCACAGAACCACAGGTGCGACCCCTGCCCCCAGCCAGCAGCTTCCACCGGCCCCACCTGGGCCCCAGGTGTCACTCTCGTGAGCTGGCTTCACAGTCGGTCCCCTTCGGGTTCATTCAGGAAAATGGAGTTTGGAAAACACCCAGCTTTTTAAATCAGCCTGGATCCTGTTCCCCAGGAGACTCACTCCCCAGCTCCCGCCCATCTGCCGGCAGCAGCGTTAGGACAACCTTTAGTCCTCCGTGGGCCTGACCCTATTTTATAGGTGGGAGGACTGAGGTTCTGTGGGGCCATGTGACCAGGCCAAGCCACGTGGGCTTTTGAAGATGCTGAGGCTACAGGTCCTGGTTCTGTCTGGCCTCTTCCAAGGTCTTGCATCTGGTTACCCAAAAATCATGCATCTTTTTTCTTTTTTTAAAATACATATGTATTTTTAGTTGTGGATGCACCTTTATTTACTTTTGTGTGGTGCTGGGAATCGAACCCTCACATATACTAGGCAAGCACTCCACCTCTGAGCCATGACCCAGCCCCAAATCATGCCTCTTTATTTGCAAAGTAAATGTCCCTGTGGACAGGATTAGAGGCCAGCAGGTCCATCCTGGCTGGCACCACTCGGCCTCCTATGGGGACCGGGCTCCCGGGGAGCCCTGCAGGCTCAGCCAGGGAGGGGCAGGACCCAGCCCAGGGTCCGTGGGAGGCAGGGACAGCAGAGGCACAGGCTGCTGAGAACCAGGGCCCTTGTCTGCCCGGGAAGTTCCCGGGATTGCAACATGTGAGACAGCCGCACACGCCCTGTCCCAGAGCACCGCCGAGGGGGGACTTGGGGACTCTCCAGGAGCCCAGCTGGGGAGGTTCTCACGATAGGACAGGCGGCCAGGCCCCGGATGGACACAGGGTGACCTTGGTGATGAGGTCACGTTGGAAACAGGCCTCCATCCTCCAAATGCCATGGTGTCCCCAGCCAACCTTGTCCCCTGCGGCCTCTCCCTCTGCCTTCTCCCATCCTGCCCTGGCCGTCGGGGAGGACCCCCACTACCCAGCCTCTCCTCCGGGACCCTCACGGTCTGGACAAATCCTGCTCTGTGAATTCCGGCCGCCCCGACCCCGTCCAGTCCCCTTGTTTTCACCTCAGTTATCAGCGGGGACTGAGACCTGGTTTTATTTCTCTGGGCCTCAGTTTTCTTGTCTGTGAAATAGGTTAATGTCAGTCCCCGCCTCGCAGATGGGTGTGAGATTTGAAGGGAGCAGTGCACCCGGAACCCTGTGCAGACACTCCATGAAAGTCCCTGCTGCACCTGCCCCCCGCCCCCTGCCAGGGAACTCCATCCTGGAGGTGGGGGTCCCGGTCTTGAAAGCACTTTGAGTCACTTACTGCCTTCAGTCAGCTCATGACCAGTGGGACCAGCAAAGAGATGGAGATAAAAATGGCCCTGAGGGTCCTAGTGGGTCCCCTCCTAATTCAGAGATACTCCTAGGCAGTCACTTGAGCACCAGGTGTTTCTCAGGGACAGTCCCATAGCCCAGCTGTTCAGCTCCACGCTCTGGGCAGTTTTTTGGCATCCACGCTGCAGGGCAGGGCTCTGTCTGCTTCCTGCCTGCTGGTGGCATCCACGTATCAGATCTGAAGAACAGGTTGGAGCTGGGCGCGGTGGTGCACGCCTGCAGGCCCAGAGGCTCAGGAGGCTGAGGCAGGAGGATCGTGAGTTCAAAGCCAGCCTCAGCAAAAGTGAGGTGCTCAGCAGCTCAGTGAGACCCTGTCTCTAAATAAAACACCAAAAGGGGCTGGGGAGTGGCTCAGTGGTCGAGTGCCCCTGAGTTCAATTTTTGCTACCCAAAACAAGAAGCTGCCCTCTCCCATGGTGGTCAGGAGGGGGCGCTCACCTGCCTCATGCCCACCTCTGCTGATCTCCACGCAGAGCAGCCTCATGGGAACATCCCAAAGTCCCTGAGGGCGGGGGTGGGGAAACCGAGACAGAGGTGACGTGCGGTGACTGCAGAGCCAGGGTTTGGCTGGGCCCCAGCTATTCTGTGACAGCCAGAGAAAGGCCAGTTCCTCCCTGTCTCCTCGTTGCTCACCATCTGGAAGCCAGGCCTTCCACACAGGCTGTCAGGCAGGGCAGGGGGTGGCAGCTCTCCGTGGCCCGGGCCACATGGACACCTGGCTTTGCTGTGGACTTGGCAGCAGGGTGGTGATCCAGCTCCCCCTCTCAAGGACACTTACTGTCCCCAAAGTGCCCTGGCCAACAGGTCAGAGCCAGCTTGGGGCAGCTGCTCCTGCTGCTGGCTTTGCCTGAGGGCTGGCTGGCTGGGGACTGGCCCCAGGGGAGCCTGGACCACGGCAGAGGCTTTGCCTTCAGTACAGACAGCTAGCCAGGGTGGGGGTTGGCCTGTCTGCGCCTCAGCAGCTGTGACCGCCTCTTATAGATGGAGAAGCCCAGACCCTGTGAGGGAGACCACCTCCCAGGGCAGTTATTTTCTCATTTATTCATTTAGTCCTTCATTCACTGAAAAAAAAAAAAAATACTGGTCATCTCCCAGGGACCTGTCCCAGTCTCCCAGCTACTTGGTGGAACATTCGAACCCGGCACTTCCCCACAGCAGAGCTGGGCTGGCCTCCTGCCAGGGCCTCCCCACTTCTCTGTCTGTCCAGGGCCCAGGAGTGCTCCACCCTGGTGGTGACCTGCCGCGCCCTCTCTGGCTCCCCCTCCCCAGGAGAGCGAGGACGCGGTCAAGGCCCTGGCCAAGGAGAAGGACCTCCTGGAGCGAGAGAAGTGGGAGCTGCGGCGCCAGGCCAAGGAGGCCACGGACCACGCTGCTGCCCTGCGCTCCCAGCTGGACCTCAAGGACAACCGGATGAAGGAGCTGGAGGCCGAGCTGGCCATGGTGAGTCCTGCCACCTGGGTCCCCGGGTGTTGGGGGGAGTGATGGACCCGCAGCCCAGGCCAGTGGAGTGGCCTTGGCAGAGGGAGGGGCCCAGGGCCGCAGCCCCCAGAGCTTCCCTCCAGGACCACCTGGCCCAGGGGGCGGGGCTGCCTTCCAGGGGGCGGGGCTGCCTTCCAGGGGGCGGGGCTGCCTTCCAGGGGGCGGGGCTTGGAAGACTCACTTCCTTACCCCTGGCCACTGCTAGAAACAGTATCTTTTTGTTATTTTTCTTGGTTCAAAATGAATATTTAGGGGCTGGGGTTGTGGCTCCGCGGTAGAGTGCTCGCCTCGCACGCCTCGCACGGGCGGGACCTGGGTTCGATCCTCAGCACCACATAAAAATAAAGTCATTTTATTTGTCCATCTACACCTAAAAAATGAATATTTAAAAAATATATATATATTTAGTTTATGTATTATTTATGATATGAATATAAAATAATACATATATTTATTTATAAGATACAAATATAAAACATTTAAGTTTCTATACTTCATAAATAAACAAAACATTTCATATTTCATACATACACAAAACACGGTGTATTCGTAAGTAGCTCCGGGGCAGGGCATACATCAAAACCGTCCATCATCCCGGGGCGGTAGGTTGGCACATGGTGTTTGTCTGTGATGGTCTTAGGTGTGTGCAACAAAATTATCTTGGGTCATCAAGGGGAAAAAAATTTTTTTTTCTAATCCTAAACAAACTCTTTAAATAATGCCGAAAATTTTGTGGTTTGAGAAGGTCCCCAGGGCATGGGGTCTGGGGGCAGAGTGGCCAGGCTGGCCGTGGAGCCCAGGCCCGAGCCCTGCCCTCCGTGCTGCCTGCCCCTGAGCACTACCAGCCGCTCCCTGGGCTTGGGGACCTTCCCGTTGCTGGGCCGGGTGGGGGTCTTGCCCTCCCTGCCTTCCCCACAAGGTGGCTGGGTAAATCCTCAGAGCACGCGGCCAGAAGGGCCTTTGAAAGCCACCAGGGCTGCTGGTGGCCAGGTGCAGGCTGTCGGGGGCTCCTGGGAGGGGGCCACAGGACTCTCTAACAGCCACGTCCTCCTGCTGAGTGCCAGCACCAGCTGGGGTGAGGTCATAGCTGTGGGATCTGGGCTCCAGTCTGCCCCTGTTGCTCCCTAGCTGTGTGTCCTTGGCAGGCTTCCTTATCTCTCTGAGCCTCACTATCATCAGCATAATTAGAGATAACATGGGGCGCTGGTGAGGATGTCAGTGGGATAATGGAAGGCAACCAGCTTAGGGTCCTGGTTGGGTGATGGTTTCCTATAAGTCACTTGCTTCAGGATGAGGCAATACAGGCCGCTCAGGCTCCTGGCACCTCCCCTGGGTCTCCTTGTCCAGTGCTGACCCCTAGTGGTGAGGGGCATGCAGGCCAGGAAGAAGCTGCAGGAAGAAGGTGCAAGTGACGCCCTGTTCTCCCAGGTCCTGCCCTGCCCTGCAGGGGGACAGCAGAGGTGTGGCTTGTGGCCTTGGCACCTCAGGCACCCAGGAGGCTGCGCCCTGGGTCTTTGTGGGCTGGAAGGCAGCTCAGCCACTCCCTGGGCCCAGCCACTCACTGGCAGGGCCCCAGGCTCTTGCCGCCTCCTGTAGGCACCTCCCTCTCTGGCCCTGCGGCTCAGCAGGGGTTTGTTGTAACCAGGCACCCAGGGGCAGGGGGAGGGGCTTCACCGGAGCCACAGGGCACCCAGGGGCAGGGGGAGGGGCTTCACCGGAGCCACAGGGCACCCAGGGGCAGGGGGAGGGGCTTCACCGGAGCCACAGGGCCCGTGTTGCTGGGGCATGTCTGCCCGTGCAGGGCCCCTCTGTCACTCACCACCTGCAGTCTCACAGCCAGGGCGGCTGCTCAGGCCCAGCCCCCAGCAGACCCGGGTTGCAAGCACCAAGCAGCTCAGGCTGGCCAAGCCCCGGGGTGTCCTGGAAGTCGGGATCCCGGGAAGGTGGGGGGCGGGCTCAGAAGTCGGCAAAGCCCAGGCCACCTCGGGGCTAGGGAGCCAGGGCTCCGGGCCCCGGTGTCCAAATGGCCCATCTTGGTCTCTTTGGCACCTTGGCTGGGATGCTGTTGTGGGAGCTGGTCAAGAAGCAGCAGACAGCCCTGGGAGGGCAGGAGGACAAACGTCACTTCATGCCAGCAGGCCCAGGGGGGACAGACTCCAAATGCTGAGCCCAGATCCACAGATTCTCATGACACTTGGAGGTGATCTGCCTCCTCTTGGACCCAGCCTGTCACTGGGCTTTTCCCTCTTTTTGAAAACGTTCCCACTCTGCGGCTGCAGGCCTGTGCAGGGTCCCTAACATGAAGCCTGCTCACAGAAGCAGAGAAGAGAAAAGAGGGGCTGTCCTCACAGGCACCTGTGGCATTTCCGGGGCAGCAGCCAGATCCCAGGGCAGCTGTGTCCAGTCCAGGAGGCAGGGCCCAGGTTCACAGGGCCTCCTGGACAAGGCTGAGAGGGGAGCTGACCCTCCCCCGGGCTTTGGTGTTGCCTTAGTGTTTCTCTGATCTCGTTTCACACCCAGGCCTGGCTTGGCCACCGTGCGCTGTCCTGGGTGATTTCATAAGTGACCCTGAGGCGCTGCCACGGAGCTGGGCAGACAGAGTCCCCCTGCCCCGGGCACTGAGGCTGCCGGGAAGCAGGGTACTGGGAGGGGCTGGGCCTCATCTCCTCAGGGGTGTCCAGGCCAGTGAGTCCAGGCCCCGGCCGTCACACGTCCTGGAGCAGGGAGAAGCCAGAGGGAGCCCGGGTCACAGAGAACTCGCCCCCCACCTGCCCGGTGCCACGAAGCAGGGAGCAGCTCTTGTGTCCCATGACGGCTCCAGGCAGGGCCTCCCACCGCACTGTTGACACTCAGGCCAGGTGGCTGTGTGGTGAGGTGTCCCCTGCGCTGCAGGATGTGGAGCGCCACCCCGTCTCCACCCACCACATGCCACACTTGGTCTGGAGACCAAAAAAATCTCCAGACATTGCCAATTGCCCCCCGGAGAGTGAAATCACCCAAGTTGAGAATCGGCCTCCCACAGAGTCAGATACTGTTCCCAGAGTCAAGCATCCGTGACGGCTGAGCCTGGCGGTTCAGGTCTGATAGAGGCCCAGCTTCAGGCCTGTCCTTTTCCAGCTGTGTGACCTTTGGCAAGAGACGAACCTCTCTGAGCCCCATTCCCTCCTGTATGGAACTGAAACCATGCAGACCTTCCTCCCAGGCTTTGTGCAGAGACCCAGACGCTGGGTGAATCGGGCAGGCACTGGAGACGCTCAGTCAACCGGAGCCGTCATTCCCTGAGCTCGTCCTAGACCTGGCCCCATCCTGACTCCCCAGGGCTGAGCCAGGGGTTCCTCATCGTCACTGTGGACCATCCCTTCCAACCTCTCCGGGCCTCAGTTTCCTCACCTGTCAAAACGACCTTCGCCACAGGCCGGGAGAGCTGGGAACGCAGAGGGCCGGGGGGAGGCGGGCGGCTGAGCCTCGCGCCCCCTTCAAGGGTGGCACCGCCCCAGCACTCAGCTCTGAGGCCATCGCCTGTCCCTCAAGCTCCACCTCCAGGCCCTGGCCACTGCCTCCCTGGACTTCCCGGCAGCCCTCTGCGGGGCCAGTTCCCGGCCTTGGCCTCATCCTGAGGGTCCACCGTCCCCCCGGGTAGAGTCGTCCATTGTGGCACAAGGGCACTGGGCCGTTCTGCAGCCCGGCCGCGCGGGACCCACCAGGACATGAGCCTGCGGGGTTCGCCCAGGGTCCCACCGCCCTGTCTCCCCCTCTCTCTCCAGGCCAAGCAGTCCTTAGCCACGCTGACCAAGGACGTCCCCAAGCGGCATTCACTCGCCATGCCGGGCGAAACGGTGCTCAACGGCAACCAGGAGTGGGTGGTGCAGGCGGACCTCCCGCTGACCGCGGCCATCCGCCAGAGCCAGCAGACTCTCTACCACTCACACCCGCCCCACCCTGCGGACCGGCAAGGTGAGTCCTGCCCGGCGGCCCAGCGTAGCTCCCAGGGGCTTCCCAGGAGGCCACCGTACCCAGTGGGTGGGACAGTCTCTGATCACAACCTGGGACGATGGCGGGCCCAGATCCTTTGGCTCTGGACACTGAAAAGGCCAAGAGGTGGACTGCAGGCATAGCTGGATCCAGAGGTTCAAGCCAAAGCCGACTCTGACCCTTTCTTTCCATCTGGGGGCCCTGCCCACTTGCACTTGGCCTCATTTTTAGAGATCCTCTTCCTGCAAAGTGGCAAAACAGGCTGCTCCCATAAAATGAGTAGCTTGTTGTTAAGTGTTTCGCTCTTTGCTCTTCCAGCCGACTTTAAATTCCAGATCTCAACTCAAAAGCTGGAAAGTGAAAAAAGGAAAAAATAGAAGAGTGTATGTCAGATCTCAGAAGTAGCGAATCGTCATCAGGCTGGTCCTGATTTTTAACCCGTCTGAACCGTCACACTCCCAGTTAGATGAGTCCCTCCCTGGGTCGCCGCGCGTGAGGGCAAACGGCGTCCCAGAAAGAGAGACTCTTCTCCCAGTAGCCACATCCAGCTCCAAAGAAAGAGTCTGATTGGTGGCCAGGGCCACACGCCCAGCCCTGAGCCCTTCCCTGTGTGTGGGGACACAGGTCCCCGCTGGCTGGCCTGGTCACACAGGCGTCCGCAGAGCTCCCTGATTGACAGCTCAGCCACCCACCGGGCCAGCGGGAAGGCCAGGGGCAGGCTCAGACACCGCAGGGGCCTGGCGTTGGGCAGCGACTGCGCCCACTGCCCGTGGGGGAGGCTGTGCCTCGTCACCAAGAGCCTGTCTCCATGCTCTGTCCCTCCTGAGCAGCTGCCCTTATGTGACAGGCACAGGCTGGGAAAGACAGCTGCTGGCAGCGGGGACCCTCGGGGACTCCCTGTGCCATGGGCAGGGTGCGCCCTGGAGGCTGTGGGCAGCGCCGGCCTCTGGAGCTGGCCTCTGGAGCTGGCGGGAGTCACGAGGCTGGGCCCTCCGGGGGCTGGTGGTTGGTGGGGGAGGCACCGTGGGCCCTGCGTCCTACCGTGAGGGCAGGTGAGTCCCCAGTTGGGGGGCACAGGCTCGGGGTTCACTGTGGGGTTCAAATCCTGTTCCCTGCTGCTTCCCGGGGACCTGACCGTGACCTTGGCCAGGTCCTGGGCTTCCACATGGAAGGGGTGTCCGGTCCGTGGTGCCCAGTGTGTATCCACGTCGGCACCACACTGGGTTGTCGTGAAGGTGGGACATACGACAATCCTGAAAGGGGCCTGGGGAGCTTGGAGCTGCTGTCCTCGGCAGGGACTTGGTCGTCATCGTGAGGGACAGGTGACGCGCAGGACTTTAGAACCCTGAGCGGAAACTAACCCCGAGTCCTCCCTCCACTCTCTGACCCAGGGAGGGGCGACTCTGGGGGGACAGGGTGGGGGGCTCTGTCCTCTGGAGCCGGCAGAGCTTCTCGTGAACCTGCTGTGGTCCGGCCCCTGCCAGTTAGGGAGACCGGGACCCCAGAGGGCTGCCCCGTCCCTCCTCGCCGCCCAGGTTCAGGGCAGGGCTGGGAGCGGGGCGACCTGAGCCGTGACCACGGCGGCTCATGACGGCTGCACGTCTGGGGTGGGCTGGACGGGCCACGGGTCTGCAGCAGCAGGACTGTCATTCAGCCACTCTGTGGGAGAGCTGCCTGCACCGTCCCCACTGTACGGAGGACAGAACTGGCCCAGGGAGGGTGGACAGCACGCCCGAGGCCCACAGCCCCGAGGATGAACTCACTAAATAGGAACAGATTCGAATCACGCACCCCCAGCACCCGTCTCCCTACTAATGTGTGAGGGGTCACTGGGGGCAGGGACTGTCTTCAGGAAGGGCAGCGCATAGTAGGCACCTGTGTTAACAGAAAACCCTCCCCACAGTGCTGCCCCCGCAGACAGGAGAGCAGGCTGCTGGGGGTCCTGGGAGGGCTTCCCGGCTGTAGCTTCTGATGGGCCTTTCATGCCTCCACTGTTTATTGAGCACCTACTGTGTGCCAGGCACCGCGAGCTCTGGGATTGACTGGGGATGAGCGACCCAGGTGCCTGCGCTCTCGGAGCCCACACTGTCCGTGTGAAGACCCCAGCCCCTAGGATGCTTGCAGATTGGAATTGGCACCCAGACAGGGGGTGTCAGGGGAAGTGAGACTGGGGACTCCTGGGATTGCTGGCAGGACAGTGACAGGCAACGGGATCCGCAGAGGCTGGGGCAGGAGGCAGACAGGGAGCCGCAGGCCAGGCTGGAAGAGCATGATTGGAACACAGTGACGGGAAGCCCCTGAGCCCAGGCCGCCGGGGGACAGGGTCTCCCCACGTGATGCTCAGAGACCAGAGGGGAGATGCCTGTGGCTCTGGCTGCAGGAAGAGGAGTGGAGGCAGGGAGGCCCAGGGGGAGGCCAGAGCCCAGAGGGGCAGTGGTTCCTCTGGGGTGGGAGGGAAGTGGATGGGGCTGTTCCGGGCCCTGGTCGTGATGTGTGGGGGTGGGGGAGAGGACTTGGTGGGGGCCTCGGGACAGGACTGGGGTGTGGGGTGGAGCAGCCATTGGTGGTACTGGGTCTGGGACGGTCCAGGTGAGACCTGCTGGCCGAGGGGGAGGGAACAGGAGGCTGTGGAAGAGGGAGGAGCCCGGCGAGACCGCACCTTCCTGGCCTCAGCGCCCCCTCTGTGCCGGGCGCGGGGTGGACTCGCCTGGGCCGCGCCCACTCACAGCTGCCCTCCTTTCCAGCGGTCAGGGTGAGCCCCTGCCACTCGCGGCAGCCTTCCGTCATCTCGGACGCGTCGGCTGCGGAAGGTGACCGGTCGTCCACGCCCAGCGACATCAACTCCCCGCGACACCGGACGCACTCCCTCTGCAACGTAAGGCCAGCCGCCGGGGGCCGGGGCGCCTGGGCCCTGCCCACGGGAGGGGCGGGGACAGCGCTGTTTCCTCTCGTCCCCGCAGGGAGCTCTGCGGCGAGCAGTGGTGGATGTGGGGACACAGAATGAGGCCCGTTGGCTCCTGGTGTCCGGGAGGGTGAGGAAAACCCCGAGGAAGGCAGGCCGGTCCGCAGGGTCTGTGCAGCTGCGTTCCTCGCGGTGGGCCGTCGGGTCGGCCTGCGGGGCCAGGGCTTCCCTCCCAGATCTTGCTCTGCAGAACGCAGGGCCTCACCAGAACCCCTGCTCCCCCGAGCACCAGCTCATCCTTCATCCAGGAATGGAGCCAGGCTATTTAGGTGCTTTTGTTTTTGAACCTTTAATCGTTTGAGCATGTACTGCCCCTGGAGGGGCGTCCTGTGAATGTGTTTAACTTGTCTAATCAAACACTGCAGACTGGGCCCAAGTCCCTGACCATCTCTTGATGGTGGGGCAGGCATCTGGGCTCTGGGATGGTCTGCTTTCTGTGACTATAACAAAATACCCGAGGCTGGGTTACTTACAAAGAAAAGAGGTTGACTTAGCTCACAGTTTTGGAGGCTTGAAAATCCACATAGCTTGGGGCCAGCTTTGGCAAGGAGCCCCCCTCCCGCTCCTCCATCTGTATCACATCATGGCTGATGGCATCATGGGCAGGAGCGCATGCAAGAGGGAGATCAGGGTCTCGGGGTCAGGAGGCAGGAAGCCATGGCAGGGAGGGGCAGTCTTGCTCTCAAGGACTCTTACTAGGTGCCACAACCTCACGCATCGCCACACTGGGGACCAAGCTTCTGACAGGTGAACCCTCAAGGGCACACTTGAACCACAGCCCAGCCCAGCACTTTCTCGAGCCTGAAGGAGTGGACGGAGGGATCTGTCATCTTAGGATGTCCAGAAGCCACACTGGGGCCCTAACACGATGCAGGGGGTCAGGGTGCGGAGACCCCTGGGGATTTTGGTTCCTTCACACGTCTGTGACTCAGAAAGCCCCCTCCCTGTCCTGAAGACAGAGACACCATGGGGAGAAGTCTCCAGATGCACAGGAAGCCTTCTTCAAAACCTGCTTTGTTAACCCACTAAACACAAGGAGGAGAGGAGGCGGACACGTTGGGCAACAGACAGGCGTTGCCCGCTGACCATGGGACCGTCCCCTGGGGCTGGAGCTTGGCCTGAGAGGCCATCGAGCTCAGAAGCAAGCGCAGGCGGTGTGGTTGGAAGTCGTTTATGGCAACCAGTGACTTTCCCCCGTGAGCGTGGTCCTGGTGGACAGAGGCTGCCCGTCCACAACAGCAATGAAAAGCACTTGCAGAAACAGCAGGAGCTGAAACGAAGCCGGCTGGGCCTGGAGACGGGGCCGGGGCAGCACGTGAGGCAGGGCGTGGGGCTGGGGTGTGTTCTCCTCTTGTCCCCAGAAAAGAATCCTGGTGACAAAGGCTGTCTTGAGCGACAGAACCAAGGCAAAGACAGCAGGCACTCGGGGCCCTGTGACGTCCATCTCTGGCCCCTGGGCAGCCAGGCCTGGAGCCAGAGCCCCGTCCTTACACACAGGTCGACCCCATAGCATCCATCACCTCCTGCATGACAGCACCTTCCCACAGCCGTATTTAAAATTCTCCTGGTGGACCCAAGGGGGACTGGACAGCAGAAGCGCTACGGGACATCCCCTCCCCGAGGGCTCTCTGAGGCCTCCTGACACGCTGTGGACACAGCCAGCCTTCCGCTTGGAGACCCAGGAGGCCCCTGCGCTCCCTGGACCTGCATCAGCAGGACAGCAGACAGGACCAAGGACCGCCTCGTCCTCTCACACTCTGGCCACTGACTTAGAGCAGAGGCAGGGACTTGGCACCGAGAGCCTGGAGGAGGCTGATGGACGCTGGCCCAAGTGACACTCGCTTGTTCCTTCCTGGGCCTCGTGGCTGAAGTCAAGACCCGAGTAGTGACGTGGTCGGGCACATGATCTGCTGGCCCAGCAGGGCAGCGAGGGTCTGGGATGCGGCAGAGGCTTTCGCACATCCAGACTGTGACAAGTCCCCTCCCCACACACACACACCTGGAGCAAGACTGGTGACAGTGGAAATGTCCCCCTGCCCTTCCCTAGGAGCAAGGAGGAGCTCAGACCCATGGGTAGAGCCCAGGGGCCCAGGCTCGGGGCCAGGTGTGCGGTTGCCCGCCGGGAGCCCTGGGCTAGGAGGACTCAGACCGTCCCTGGTAGGAGGTGTAGCTCTGCCGGTCATCGGGCCCGTGACACTGGACTGTCGGGGCCTTTCCTTGTATCTGTAGACTGGGCCGAGTCCCGCCCACCCCTCTGCAAAATCACAGATTCCTATCTGGGGGAAGCTAGCAGCGACCTAGTCTCTCTCTTCATTATCACGCCTTTCCTACAACAGTAGGTTTCTCTATGAAAACCACCCAGTAGGACCGACCTCTGGTTCAAACACAGTGGACCAGCCAGGCCAGGGACGCAGACGCCCTTGAGCGGCTGATTTGCTGGTCAGAGGGTGCTGGGGGTGGGGGAGGCCAGAGTTGCTGAACGCTGGGCCCCGTCAGTGAGCCCTCTGGGAACGTCAGCTTCAGGAGGTGGAGGCAGGCACCCCACTGCAGAGGCAAGGTGGCCCCTGGGGTGGCTTCTTCCACGGAAGGCCCCACGGGCCACCTGTGCCCCCGTGTGTCATCTGAACCTGCCAGTTCATCCTCCTCTTCTCCTTTGGCTGTAGGGCGACAGTCCCGGCCCAGTTCAGAAGAACCTGCACAACCCTATTGTACAGGTAGGCACGGCTTCCCGGCACTGCGTCCCCCACATCCCCCTCCTGAGCGCGACCTCATCCCTCCCTCCCCGGGCTGCCCATCGTCCCTGTGGCCATTCTGGGGCTTCCAAAACGGAGTCACTCTGAGTCTCACAAGGGCTGGCACCCGGACCGCCTCTGCTGTGCCTCCCCCCAGACCTTCAGACCTACTATGCACCCAGCGTCCCTGTGTCCTGCTGCCCAGGCCAGCACCTTCCCCTGGGTTTGGGGGCCCTGTGCTGCTAGAAACTTGATCCATTCTTAGTTTCAACATGTCGTCAGAGGGGAACAGGCTACAAGGAAAACGGTCTGAATCTGGGGGTCAGCGGGGGCCTCCAGGTCACCTCTCTGGTCCTGTGGCCCCCTTAGGCTGGTCTTTGCCCTGCCCCTCTGCACTGGGGTTCTCTAGGGAAAGCGGTTCAAATGCAGGTTCCTTGGCGGGAGGCGGGGTCTGGACTCCAAGGCGTTCTGAAGTGTTCTGGGAGCCCGGTCCCCACGGGCCTGTTTGTGGATGTGCCACCCCACGTCTTTGTCTAACGCCCTGGGCAGTCTGCAGACCTCCTGCTGACCCACCCCCTGCCCTGCAGTCCCCGTTAGGAGGGTCGCCACCCCTGTGGCCATCCCCACATCAGAGACAGGAAACTGGGCTCAGAGGGGCTGGGTGCCCCCCAGGGTTCCAAAGGGAGGGACAAATTAGGACCCGCCTTTAGCCCCAGCCCCTCCCTGTTCCCCAGCGGCCAGTCCTGCTTCCTGTCCAGGGCTCTTGGGCGCGGGTGGCTGCCTCTGCCCACTCCTGGGCAGGTTTGCCCCGCGTCTCCCAGAATCTCCCGCCCCCTTCCATGTACACAGGGGGCCCCGGGCACTGCAGCACCGGCTCCCAGGCCCCCGGACTGACCCGGGCAGGGGTCCAGCTTTCCACGCCAGGGGGCCGTGGGCAGATTTAAAGAACAAGACAACCAACGCAGCTCCTGATTTATTCAATGCCGTCCTGGCTTCAGGGGTGCCCTGGAGACCATCCTGGGTGGGTCATATTGTCCCCAGGAGGCTCCAAAAGGCCCAGGCTTGCTCAGTGGGTGAGGCGCCGGCACTGTCATTCTGGTCCCCAAGCCCAGCTTCTGACTGCCCTTGTCCAGTCCCTGCCCCTGCCCCTGCCCGCTGGCCTGAGCAGTGCCCACGGGCTAAGCTTCTCTCTGCTCTTCTCCCCTCTCCCCCATCCCCCAGTCACTAGAGGATCTTGAAGACCAAAAACGGAAAAAGAAGAAAGAGAAGATGGGATTCGGCTCCATCTCGCGCGTCTTCGCCCGAGGGAAGCAGCGGAAGTCCCTCGACCCCGGCCTCTTTGATGGTACCGCCCCTGATTATTACATAGAGGAGGACGCGGACTGGTGATGCCCGCCGGGCGCCGGGCTGTCTGTGCGTGTGGACGTGCGGGCGGGCGGGGGGTGCGCCGCGGGCGCAGTGCGCAGCGCGGGGCTGCGGCCGGGCCTCCCGCGCCTCTGTAATTGATGTACATACCGCAAACCGTGTGTGACCCTGTCAACTGTCCTCTCCGGAGCGAGGCCGTCGTGTTTGTTAATCTGTTTTTGTTTTTGTTTTTTTTTCCATGTTGGTTTGTTCTTTCGTTTTATTTTTTTCCTTCGGTTCGTGGGTTTCCCTCCCTTTTTCCTCCCCTCCTTTTTAATGAAACTTGAAAACTTGAAGGATTGCTATGTATTTGTAAATAACACGACTATTGTGCACTCCGTGCTTGTACATGTCGCTGTCCTAACCACCGCTCCGGAGCCCGTCTCCCCGAGGGTGTGGTCTGTGTCCTTGTCCCCTCCCCTGACCCCCGTGTCCACGTGCAGGACCAGACCCTGTCCTCGGGGTGCGCCCAAGTCACTTTAGCCACAGAATGCCATCGTCGTCAGGGTAAGGTCGCTCTCCGTCAAGGCTCCCCAGCCCGCCGGCCAGGGCGCCTGGGTCAGGGGCTCCGGGGTCCGGTGGGCCCTTTTTAATGGCCTGCCTGTTTTTAAATTGCGTTGCGTTTCTTTCTTTACGGAAAAAAAAGAAAAAGAAGAGGAGATCGTTTGGTTTAATTTATTTGCACAAATGCAGAAGACAGAATATTCTATCTAAATTATTACGTAAATATTGGGGTGTATATTTTTCCACGGGGCGGGGCGGGCGGGGGTCTCTGTGACTTGTCTGTTCTCTGTTCATGCTGCTGCCAAGCCGCCAGCCGGTCCAGGTAGGGTGCAGGTGGCTAGACCCAGGACCACCCGGTTCAGCTTGCTATTCCTCCTCTGTCTCCCCCCTCTCCTGGCTGCATGCAGGGCCTGGGCCGCCTCCCACCTCCTCCTCAGCCTCCCCTCTGTGTGTATCTGAGTACAGAACCCGGCCTCCGTGAGCTGTCACCATCCCCTCCTCTTGGGCCTGTCTTTTGAGAGAGGGTGAAGCCAGAGAGAGAGAGCCCGGGGCTCGTCCCCAGGGTCAACCAAAGGGACCCTGGGCCTGCGTGGGTTCCCCAAGGGGCCCCTGCAGCACCTGCTCCTCCCAGGCTGTCTCTCACCCTGAGTTTATAGACCAGGCAGGTGGAGGGCTGTCGGGGACATGGTGTCCAGCCCTGAGCCCTCTGCCCTGCCCTTTCCTGTTGGTCCCTGCAGCCACACTTAGGATCTCTGAGGATTCCTAAGACTCAGTCTCCAGCTTGCCTGACCCCTCCTCCCAGGAGTGGAGGGCTGGCAGGAGCACCCGCCTGTCTGGGGACTAGCACTGGCCACAGCGAGGTGTCACCAGCCAAGGGGACCCCGCTGTGGGTTCCAACAGGGGGGCGGGGAAAATGGGTGCTTGCAGCCAGGCCCACCCCGCGCTGGAAGTCCACCTCTCCTCTCCCTGGCCCTGGCCCCTGGCCCTCCACCTTCATGACTAACAGCTCGGTCACTGTGCAGACCACGTCGTGGCGCTTCTGCTAACAGTAACGTCTCAGCTCTTAGAAAGCAGCAGGGAGGGTCTCAAATGCTGGAGCATCTGGAATGGACGGGGCATTTTGTCCAGAGTCTCTAAAACCAACCGAGAAGCCCCCAGTCAGCTTCCCCTTGCCCTCCGACCCCGGCCAGGCGTGGGGAGAGGTGGGCACCGTGCCTCTGGGCTCTGGCTGCCCTCGTGGGCTAAGCTGTTGACCGAGCCCATTGGGAGGGAGAGCGGCTGGAGCTGGCATCATAGAGATTTTAGAGAATATTTCCCCATGATTATTTTTTGTTATTGTTGATTTTTACGGCTTTTCCCCTTTACTTACAAGAACATCAGATTGCGAACTCCTGGTAATGATTTAGTAGTTCCTTTTCATTTCAGATTTTTGTAAATTAGGAGATAATTCTAAGAGTTACTAAGGATGATTTATTTAAGAGAACTACGTCAAATAGCAAATGAGTTATGGGCTACGTTAGATGAAAACGAGCTTTCCCGTGGGAAAGGTTCTCCAAGGCATGGATGCAAATATAAAATATTAAAAAAACCTAAATAAAGCTTATTTTAAAATATGATGGAATTCTATGTTATTTGAGTGCTTCGATGTTGCTCCGGGTGGGAGGCTGTGCCCCACTGGGGAGGCCCAACCCAGCACCACCTTCTCCTGGGAACTCCAGGGCTGGGTCCTCAGGGGGACGGGGAGGGGCCGAGGAAAGCTGGCTGGACTCTGGGCCCGCGGAGGGGCCGAGCCCGGGTGGCCTCCCAGAGACACCTGGCCTTGCCGCCCACCTGTAACTTGGAGGAGCGGTCGGCACCCAGGGCCGCCCCGTGGTCCTGACCAACACCTCCGTGCCCAGCACCCTCAGCTTTCATCTGCTTCCTCCCATCCCGGGCCCAGAGAGGGGGCCTGCGACCCCGGGGCATGTTACTTGCTGCGGGCCCCAGCAGGCCTCTGCCCCATCCCAGGTCCCCCCTCCCTGGGGACAGAGAGTAGCTTAAGGGCAAGTGAGAGGCCACGGGACTTCCTCGGCTGAAGCCAGAGTGCGAGCGCCGGGCTTTCTGAGCCCCATGAGGTCCCCAGGTCTCCCCCCTGAGAGACCCACTGTGTGTCTCAGGAAGGGGCCACCTGATAACCCAAACCTGACTACAGCCAGGGCCCCCAACCTCCACCTCCCACCTGGAAAGAAACATTCTCCCCGCAATAAGTCGGATGGGTTCCCGGGGCGTTAGCGCCTGCCATCCTGCTGGGAGAAAGCGCCAAGCTATCTAAGACACAAACTAAGACTTCCCACTTTATGAGGCCTCAGATGGTCACCCCAGACAGAGTTGGCATGCAAGGATTAAACTTGTTTAATCCTGGAACTTACCCACCGACTCCCAGTGGGAAACACAGGGGGAAACTGGCCCAGAGAGGAAAGGCTTGGCTGGGCCCTGGGTTCCAACCTGCAATCCCGGGACCCTCTCAGGAGCAGGGCCTCCCCTCCTCCCGATCTCAGTAGCTGTACTCAAAAGCCGCTGTACCTCCCTTATGCGTCTTTTTTGTCAATGCTAGGGATCAAACCCAGGGCCTTGTGCCTGCTCAGGAAGGCTACCACTGGGCTATGTCCCATCTCCAAAGAGATCTTGCTGTAAACAGTCCAGCTCGCAGTGACGTCTGTTAGTCAGAAACTAGAGTAGGGCTGTCAGAGCATCCAGGCCAGTGTCCAGCTGCCCAGCTTGTGCACTGCACTACTCTAGAAGGTTCCATTCTCCAGACTACTATGTGAATGGTGCCCTGAGTTGCACAGTGTGTGGCCTGCAGGGCTGTCCTTGGTGCTTCTTCCGAGGGCTCTCCCACCTGTGCCAGCAGACTCCAACCTGTGTGACCAACAACAGTTACAACCATATTAATATCTAACACTTATTAAGCATTTCCCATAGGCCAGGCTCTGTGCTGTGCATTCTCCCTGATTAACTCAGTTAACCCTCCCACAGACCTGTTAATCAGTGAGAAAAGCCCACCCTGCCCTGCCCTCCTCTCCCTAGCCAGATGGCCGCAGCATGGTGACGCCATGTGCC
Organism: Urocitellus parryii; assembly: GCF_045843805.1. Taxonomy (NCBI): domain Eukaryota; kingdom Metazoa; phylum Chordata; class Mammalia; order Rodentia; family Sciuridae; genus Urocitellus; species Urocitellus parryii. The sequence goes on from NC_135541.1 coordinate 9,574,407, forward strand.
TGCCTTGGAGGTGCGCCTGCAACAGAGCTGTGGTCCTGAGGGCACAGGCCCTCCCACCCCTCACCACCCACCACCCGGTGAGGTTGTGACCAGGAGCTGCTCCTGTTTTCTCAGCCCCAAAGAGGAAGAGAGTAGAATAAATAGTAGGTTCGCAAACTGTGTTCCGTGGAACCCCAAGGGGTTCCTTGGAATGTCCTCAGTGTTGCCGTGGCTCACGCTGCAGACCACCTCCAGCCGGAAGGAAGCCCCACGCTGGACTCTGTAGGAGTGCAGTTGAAGGGTCCCCTGATAGACCCTTCAAAAAAGAGAAAAAGGAGGTTTGAGAACCACCATAGATGGGTAGTTGTCCCCTGACCCCTCCTGGGGTTTGGGGACAGAGACTCCCAGCCCCTCCACACCCACTGACTCAGGGGTCCCTGGCTGAGGCCTGGGGTCTGACTGTGCCCCTGCCGTCAGCAGGCCTGAGGCCAGACTGTGCAGGCTACGGCGCCATGTCTCACGGGGCCAGGGCAGAGTGGGCCACACCGTGGGGACAGCCCTGTGGCAATGTGACTTTTAAGTCACTGTGAGTCCTCTCTGGGAAACTTCCACTTTAACAAATCAGACCCCCCCACACTCCTGGGACAAAGGGCCCTGAAGCCGCGTCAGCTGGGAGCCCCGTGGGTGAGCTCCAACGTGCCCTGGTCCCCCACCTCCCCAAGACTCCCTGGGGCGCCTATTCCCAGATTCACTTTGTAAAAGGACAGACCCGTGACTTTACAAATAAGGCCCTGTAAACAAACCTGAGGTATGCAGGGTAGAAGTTATAAAGTCATGGCTGTCACCTGTGAAGTGTCACTTTGCAGGAAATTTGAGGGTGTCCGTCCGTCTAGGGTGGCAGCGGGGTGTGGAGATTTCAGGCCAAAGCCACACTCGTATGGTATCCTAAGGCCCAGTTCCCAGGAGCGCGGCCAATATGCAGCCCTCTGCCCTGGTGGCCCTGCCCGCTGTCCCCCACAGCCACGGAGGACCCGCCCCCGTGAGCACTCATCTTTAGGCAACAGCAGCAGCAGCTGAGCCCCTGCCCACTCTTCCTGGGCACAGCGGGACTTCCGCCCAGCAGCAGGTGCCCCGGGGAGCCTTGCCACACTGCCAGGCAGAGTCGGAGCCCAGGAAGTGCCCTGCTGGCCTGACACCTCCCTGAATTTCAGGGTTGGAAACCCCTGGTTGCTTTCTAGAGTGTCACCCGTAAGTGCCCGTTCCTTGCATGAGGAAGGGAGCCTGTGAAGTTGCACGCCACACCCCCAGAATCTTCCAGGCTACAGGGATGTGCCTCATGCGATCCTTGGGGACCCATCCAGGGACCCTTGCAGCCCACCAGCGGGTTCCAGGCCACGCCCACGCTGTCCCTCCCAGCTCTGACCCTGCATGCGATTTCCAGCAAGTTCTGCAACCCGTAAGCCTTGGTGTCCTCGGCTGTCAAGTGGGTCAGTAGCCGCCCCCCCCCCCCCACAGAGACTCAAATGTGAAGGCTCCATGAGCTTCAGAGACCGGAAAGGGCCGCCCTGTGACCTGTGACCTGTGGCTTGTGACATGTTTTAACGGGATGTTTCGGGGAAAAGTTGGAAGCAGCTTGATGTACCTTGAACCTGAAGTGACTCATTGAAGACTTGTCCCCGGGGGAATCGGGGCCTTGGTTGTGTGAGCCTCAGGTCCCTCCCACTGCCGTGCCAGGGCTGCGAGCCCCTGTCCCTGGTCCCAGCTCAGCTCTGGGGTTGCTGTGGAGGAGAACCGGGCTTCTCTGTCTTGGAACAGGGAGTTTGAGACCTGTGACCTGAAGCCATCAGCCCAACGTCTCTGTCCCTTAGAATCCAGGTAGAAGAGGGCTCCCTGCTGTGGTTACCTGGTGACCTATGGACCGAGGGAGGCAGCCGGGTGCCAGGGCCTGAAGCAGAAACACCCCCCCAGCACCCCGGGGAGTGGAGTCCTTTTGAGGAGATGTGCCCAAGGCCAAGGCCAGACCAGGTGGGCAGTGCTGAGGCCTGCCCCACTCCCCTCCCAACAACACAGAGGAACAGACCAAGGCACAGAGAAGCGACTCCTTGTCCAAGGTCACACAGCCAGGAAGGGGCATCACCAGGCTCACCCCCGCTGTCTGGAGACCCACCACGGTCCCAAGTTCCCCTCAGGGTCAGCACGTCCACAGAGAGCTCCAGGGAGTCTCTCCAGCAGGACGGGACACCAGCCTTAAGCAGGCAACTCTGTGGGGCTCCGTTTCTCAACCCCAAAGAGGAAGAGAGTGGAGTCGTTAGGAAGTTTGCAAACTGCGTTCCGTGGAACCCTGAGGGGTCCCTCACTGTGGCCACGGCTGCTGCAGACCACCTCCAGCCGGAAGCCCCCCGCTTCTCGGTTACACCTGGACTTCTGTGGGGGAGTCCAGTTGAAGGGTCTCATGATAGACCCTTCAAAAAGGAGAAAAGGGGTTGGAGAACCACCGTAGATGGGTGGCTGTCAAACCTGTCCCCGCCTGGGGCTTGGGGACAGAGACTCCCGTCCCCCCACACCTGCTGACTCAGGAGGTCCCAGGCTGAGGCCTGGCGTCTGGTATAACAGACGTCCCTAGCAGGACTCAGTGACAGGGGGTGACCTGGGGCAGAGGCCAAGGGGGCAGCACTGAGTCCTTGAGATGCAGTGTCAACCTGCCAAGGCCACCATAAGGAAGCCACCTTCTTGGGACAGCCCAGGGTCCTGCAGGGGGAGGAAACCCCAGCCCCCCCCCCCCACAGCTGCCTCTAGGGGCCTCTCCAGGCTGCAGAGCAGAGAGCAAAGGGGGGTGCAATGCATCGCCACCTCAAGCCAGCCTCAGAAGACCACAGCACCTCCTGTCCCTGCCCCTAGAGTCACAGAGTCACAGAGAGGGTCCCCGACTTCCCTGGAGGTGCACAGCCGGGAGGTGGGGGCCAGGTGTCAAGGCTGGGTGAAGTCAGAGTTCTGTGTGTGACATCTGTCACCTCAGACTCCTGAAGTGTGGCCCACCTCCTGCTGAGCATCAGGTAGACCTGCTGGCCTTGGTCAGGAGCCTGTGGTACCCCATGGACACTGGACAGTGAGCCCGAAGTTGGAAGTAAGCTGCCTGGACCGTGTTTGGGGGGCACTGGGGCTTGGTCAGTCAGACCCCTGTTCCAGGTCCCTGAGGAGGCTGGTCTTCCCACCCCTGAAGCCCGGGGAGCGGATCTGGCCCCTCCTGGCCTCCAGGGCCCTGGTCACTCTCTGGAAGCTCTGAGCCGCCTAATCGCTGGCCCTGGGACAGATCGGAGATGGCAGTCACACCCAGGTTGGCCCCGTGCCTGCACAGGGACAGCTTCCTTCCTTGTTAGGAGGCTGATGTCCCTGGGGTGGCATGGAGCCCAAGGTCTGGGCCAGGGAGAGGAGCAGGCAGCCCTGACAGCTGTCACCGTAGGGACAAGAGCCACAGAGATGGGGAGGAGAGTGTCGGAAGCCAGGGGACACTGAGGGTGTGTCCCCAGGTGGAGGGTCGGAGATAACAGGCCGGATCAGGGGCTGCAGCTGGGCTGTGCGAGTCCAGCCAGGTCCCTGTCTCTTCCTGCAGGGGGCACCCAGCCGCTCGGGCAGCTGAGCAGATGGAAACCAGCCCGCTGCAGGGAGGGGCTGGGGGTGCCAGGGTGCCACCCTGAGGCAGTGCCAAGGGCCCTGTGACCCTCGGCCTTCACTCCAGCCTCCGTTTCCCCCTCTTTAGAATTAAGGTAAACCCTTGGCTGTGGCAGAGAAGAAATCCCACAGGGAGAGAGGTGTCAAGGACATCTAGCTGCATGCCCAGGGCTGCGGGAGACCGAGAGAGGAGGCCTGGGCTGGTGGGCAAAGCCAGGCTCCGCACCCTGAGGGGCTCTCCTGAGCGCACTTCCCTCCTCTGTCACTTGGGTCTTCCGGGGCCTTGAGTCAGCCCCGCAGGGGGGACACAGTGAGCTCAGGCGTGCAGCTGTCGATCACCAGGCCAGGGTGAGGCTCAGGGGGCCTGGTGGTGAGGCTCAGGGGGCCTGGTGGTGAGGCTCAGGGGGCCTGGTGGTGAGGCCCGGGAGGCCTGGCGGTGAGGCCCGGGAGGCCTGGCGGTGTGCCCTGGGATTACCTTGAACCTGTGCAGTGCCAGGCGAGCTCTGACAGGCCCCAGGACAGAGTGCACAGTGAAGGACCGTCCCCCACCAGCTCTCCCCTGTGCCACACGCTGGCACTGAGGTGCCTCCTGTCAACTGTGCTTCAAACGCAGCGGCAGACAGGCGGATCAGTGGAGGGGCCCGTGGGGACCCTGGGAAAGAAGGGCACCCCCGTTCAGTCCCAGCAAGCAGGCCCAGGCTAGGGGGGGCAGCCTGGCGTGTCCAGAGCTCCTGGTTTTTCAAGAAGCCAAAATTGCAATGGGCTGTATCTGATTCTTTCATATTAACAACTGATGTGCGTTGGGGGGAACCCCATGGCTGGGTTGTCAGGACTCACAGCTCCGCCGCCCCATCTGGATTGTCCCTGAGGGTTGCTGGGTGCTGCCGGCCCAGCTCCCCCCTGCTCGCCCACAGGCGCTCACCTGGGCCAAGCACCTCCTTTCCGGTCCCTCGCCCTCGGCTCCCAGGTGCTGGGCAGCAAGGGGCCTGCCCTTGTCTCTGAGCCCAGATTGAAGGCATCCAACATGACGGCCATCACGGGGCCACCGCAGGTCAGCGTTCACATTACAGAGCAGGAGCAGGGCTTAAAAATGAGACTCAGCTGTTGGCTCTGAAAGTGCTGACGGGGTTCCCCTGCCACCTCCCAGGGGCAGGAAGAGCTGACCTTGGTGGGCTGCTGGGCAGAGCTGGTCTGAGCACTGAGGGCTGGGCAGGGCAGGGCAGGGCAGGGGACCAGTGTCCCTGAGAAGGACGGGCACCTCCCACGCTCACTGGCCCCTGGTGAGTGGAGGCCAGGGAGCTGCTGCACAGCTCAGTGCACAGGACAGTCCCCGCAGCAGAGAACGACCCAGCCCCATGTGTCGGAGTGCAGCGGCAGGGACAGCTTGCCACAGGCAGAGAGGACAGGACAGGTGGCGTGGCAGGCCGCCCAGGGGTGCAGGAGGCGCAGCCGGGAGAAGATGGACCTGCTCCCTGCCCTGCCGCCCTGCTCCCGTCCTTTAACCAACCCCAGGCAGCAGGTGCCCGGGCCACTCATGCAGCTGCCCATCTCCTCCCCACCCAGGGACAGCCACTGGGGTGTGATTATGCCACAGAAACCGGCAAATAAATGCCACAGACTCACGCACTTTGTAAAACACTGGCTCAGGGTCTTGCTAGGTACTAGAGATGGCGGGGGTAGGGTGAAAACAGGCCCAGCTGCTGCCCCCGTGGGCTGGACAGCGAGTGGGAGAGGCAGATGTTCAAGTAAGGATCCGACTGGAATCCACCGCGGCTGGGAGAGGCGCTGTGCAGAGCAGTTCTTGAATGAATGAGCTGGTGGGAGCATGAGTGTGTGCGCACGTGTGTGTGTGTGTGTGTGTGTGTGTGTGTGTTGGGGGCGGGGCCACCTACTCTAGTGACCAGGAGAGGACTCCCTGGAGCAGAGCTGAGGACTGTGAGCAGCAGCCTCCATGCAGGCCGAGAAGTGGGGTGTATTGGAGGCGGGTGTCGGGACCACCGGGAAACGCAGGACCCCAGGGTGCCGGCCCACGGGGAGAGACCCGGGAAGGTGGGCAGGGCTGGGCACACAGGGCCTGAGGAGGAGCCGGGACGCCACCAGGGTTGAGCGAGGAGGTCCCCAGGCCGGGGCGCTTTGCTTTGTGTCTTAATGACCTTGGGCCCAAGGAGGACGGAATGGGAGGGAGGGTGAGGCAGGTGTCAGAGGTGGCGATGACTCCAGGCGGGAGTCCAGGGACAGGAGGAGACTCCCAAGGGAGGGGATTCAGCCAGGAGCCTTGGGCCCCTCGCCCGGCCTCACCACTCCCTGGCCTCAGCGGCAGCAGGGCCAGGTGCTTGGCCACCATTGGAGGTCTAGCCCCAGGGGGCAGTGGCCGATCAGACGGGGACTGGACACATCTGCCACCTCCCTCCAGGGAAGCCTGTTTCTCTGCCACCCCGGCCTAGGCACACAGAATGTCACTTGTGACTGATGCTTCCCTGCCAAGCTCCAGGGGGCTCCACTTCTAGTCCCAAATTTTAACTCCAGAGAAGTAGGAGCCAAGTCAGTGGAGCTGAGGGCACCAGAAGGAGCTGTGGGAGCCCTGGGCATGGGTCACAGCTGGGGAAAGGCTCAAAGATTCATATATATAAACATGATGTTTGGCACCAGGGATGGAACCTAGGGTGCCTCATCCGGTGGGCACATCCCCAGCCCCCTATATATGCATATATATATATATTTTTTTTTTTTTTTTGAGACAGGGTCTTCCCAGGTTGCTTAGGGCCTCCCTAAGTTGGGAAGGAAGGAAGGAAGGAAGGAAGGAAGGAAGGAAGGAAGGAAGGAAGGAAGGAAGGGAGGGAGGGAGGGAGGGAGGGAGGGAGGGAGGAAACCCTTGGTGCTAGACCACGCCTTGTTGTCCCTGTGGGCTGGACAGCGAGGGGGAGAGACAGATGTGTAAGTTAGGATCCACAGGTGTGGCCAGTGGTGCTCAGAGGTCACAGGCATGGGGACAAGGGTGCAGCATGCCACCTCCCGGGGCTGGGCCACCAGCAGTGGGGCTGACCCCCGCTCTCCGGGCAGGCGAAGGACCAGCAGGTTCCCTCCCCTCTAAGCTCCCCTGCAGGGGACGTCCTGGTCCTACGACCACTCAGGGATGCCGACTATGCTGGTCCTCACGACAGATGGGCCAAACACCCTCGAGAGCACCCTCCAGTCCTAGGATCTGCACGCGCCCCGTGGGGGCCCCGCAAACTTCCCATGACCCTGGTAAAGTGGGCCTCTGGGCCAAGGCTGACCTCATTCAGATGCAGATGTCAAGCTGGGGGGGGGGGGTGAGGAGGCACTGTCCTGGGGCAAAGGTGGAGGAAAGGGGGTGAAGCAGAGGTTTCTCAAAGCCTCTGCCAGGTGCCCGGGTCTGGCGCTTGGGCATCACGCTGTGTCCGCTCTGTCAGCCCAGGGCTCACCGCCACCAGAGCCGCCATCCTGCTGCGGTGCCCTTCACACCAGCTGACCTGTCAGAGGCCCCAGTGGCTTAGTGAGAGTGTCCTAGGTGTCCCCGATTGTGGAATTAGTGCTCAGGTGCTTGGGCTTTTGGGAGATTGTCCTAAAATACAGGCAGACGTAGAGAACCCCAAGACACAGCTGGGCACCCATGTCTACATCAACTCTATCTGTCCCTATTCTAGGCCTTTGGATCACATCACGTAAAGTCTGTCTCTCTGTCTCTCGTCAGTCTGTCTGTCTGTTCGAATCTCACTCTGACCCACGAGAAGGCTTCTAGCTCTGCAGCTCAGCAGGCAGGGCCAACAGCAATTTCCCAGGCTCAGAGAGCAAGTCCCCACTCCTACTCACCATCCCATCTCTTGCCAGGGTGAGCAATCCTGGCCAGCATCTCCATGACAAAGCACTGAGTGTCACCATGTGCCAGTTTGAGTAATAAAAACATAAACAGGCCTGTCTTCTGACCTAAGGGACTCACAGTGGGGTAGGGTACCTTCCCAAGGCAGCAGAGCAGCAGAATGTGCAGAGTGTGTGTGGGGGCCGGACAGTGCCTGTGGCAAGAGGATGGCCACTTGGGGCATGGTGAGGAAGGCACACACCAAACTTTTTAGAACCATAAAATATAGTTGATAACATTTAGAAAATAAATAAATAAGTGCTTGGATGAATGAGTTAAAACAGTGGACTAAATAGCTGAAGAGAGAATTTATAAAATGGAAAACAGACCTAAGGAAATTACATACCAAGGATGTGATGTAGAGAGATGAAGGAGAAACTATGAAGGAGAAATTTAAGCTGTCCAGTCAAATACAAAAGCCACTAGCCACATGTTGCTTTCTACATTTATATTTGAATTGATTAAAATTAAATAAAAGTAAAAATCAGTTCCTCTGTTGCACAGTCACATCACTGATGCTCACAGCCATGTGTGACTAGCAGCTGTCAGGTCAGATAGGGAAGATCAAGTCACATTTCCATCATCACAGAAAGCTCTGCTGGGCAACACTAGGCTACAAAGTAGCAAAGACAGAATTTTAAAATCCATCTAATGTTTAATTGTATCCCAAAGGGGAGCACAGAAAAAAAAATGGAGAAGAGGTAATATTTTAAGAGACAATGGTTGAGCCGGGCACAGTGTGCACACTTGTAATCTGAGCAACTTGGGAGGCTGAGGCAGGAAGATCGTGAGTTCAAAACCAGCCTCAGGGACTTAGTGAGGCCCTGTCTCAAAATAAAACATAAAAAGGGCTGGTGATGTGGCTTAGTGGCTAAGTGTCCCTGGGTTCAATCCCTGGTACAAGGAGAGAGAGAGAGAGAGAGAGAGAGAGAGAGAGAGAGAGAGAGAGAGAGAGAGAATATCCCAATAATGAACACATAGATGCAGACAGAATTGATAAAAAGAAATTCACATCTAGCCTCACTGTCAGGACACGGAAACACCAAAGACAAAGAGAAAATCTTAAGGGTAGCCAACCAGAGTGCAGCAGTGAGATGGGCTTCTCTTTAGCAAGAGGAAGACAGGGGACTGTGGAGCAGCGCCGTCCAAGTGCTACAAGACAGTAACTGTCAACTCCAAATGGAGTCCCCAGCAAAACTCTTGAAGAAAAGGACAAAAGAGAGACTGTTTTCAGACAGATGAAACTTGTAAGACCTTAGCAGTTAAGTATTTTTCATCAAAGAAGACTTTTAATAATGATCTTCAGAAATAAGAAAAATGAGTCCAGAAGGAACAGGCAGTTATGATCAGAGAAACTGGTAAACGTGGCTGAATTGTTTTCAGCAACGATTATCATAAAATAATCATGATGACAATATCCAAATGATGGAATTTATTTATTTATTTATTTTTTGAATTTTTTAAAAAAGAACAGAATTAAAATACTGGACACAGTAGCATGTGGGTCAGCAGGAGGATGGGGATCACTCCTTTAAATAATTCTGACAGTTTAGCACAGGGCATTAAGACGATGATCAGCCCTAGGTTTTGGTAAGTTAAACAGGCATAGTAACTTTTAGGGGTGAGCATGAAGGCAGTGGTTCTAGAATTCAAGCTGCCAGTCACCTGGAGGGCTGGTTAGACAGCTGGACGCCCTCCCTCAGCACCCCGCCTTAGAACCTTGGCATGCAGGCCTAGAACGTTCTTCCCTACCAAGTTCCCAAGATCTGTTGCTACTGCTGGTCCAGGGACCACACTTTGAGATCCACTGCACTAAAAGCAGAAATAGTTTAACTCCAACTCAATGGAACAGGGGGAACAGCTAAGACCCATCTTCAGTTCAGGCCAGCCCTGTCCGGGAGACACAGTGGCAGTCACAGGTGTCGTTTTAGATCTTCTGGTAGCCACATTAAAAAAGTAAGAAACAGGTGCAATGAATCTTTTTTTGTTTTTATTGTTCTACTTAGTTGTACCTGACAGCAGAATGCATGTCCACTCATCGTACACAAATGGAGCGCAACTTTTCAATGCTCTGTCCGTACGTGGTGTAGAGACGCATCATTTGTGCAATCGTATGTGCGCCTAGGGTAATGACGTCCGTCTCATTCCACCATCTTTCCTACCCCACAGCCCCTCCCTGCCACGAATCCCTGCGTTTCACTTCCAACCAATATCTCCCAAGGCCGTTTCAGTAAGTGATGGATGTAGAAATTATGAATGAGACACTTTATAGTCTTCCCCGCCCCCAGCTGTGTCTTCAAAATCCAGGGTGTATTTGTACTTACACCAGGGCTCTGAGGACACAGCTCTAGCCCATAAGTGACAGTCACTTGCCCAGGATCCTCCAGCTGATCCACAGACCTGAGGCCAGCAGGGCCTCTCCTCCCCGGTGCCCACCTCTGAACCTCTGGGCTGGGGCTTTCTGCAGGGGCTTTTGGTTGGGTTTGGTTTTTGCGATAGTCGGGTCGTCATTATTCTAGGTTTTGAGGCCACACCCCTCTGCCACAACCACTCAGCGCTGCCACCACCATGGCATGAAACCTGCCTTAGGCAAAACTCTAAGTAGAAACCTCGCAAAGGACTGGATTTAGGCTCGGGGTTGGAGTTTGCAGACCCCTCTCCTGGGCTGGGCGCTGGAGGGGGTGGTGCTGAAGGGCCGTCCTATGGAGAAGGCCAAAAGTGGGGGCTGCAGGAGGTCAGCCCGGCCCCAGCGCTCCTGGCCCTGGACTCCATGAGCGAGGGCCGAGTGAGGCCAGCTTGTTCCTAGGTGGCCGCTGCCCAGGCCAGGCTCCAGCCACCCACCCAGTCGGCACACGGCCCTTATCTGCCACCCCCACCCCTCCTCCCTCACCTCACTTCACCACTCTCCCCCAGCCTGCTTCCCCCTCCCCCTCTCTTTCCCTCCTCATTCCCCCCACAGCCCCGCCCTGGACCCCCTGCACACCACCTGGCCCCGGCTGCAGTGGAGCTGGGCAGAGGAGGACCAGGGTCCCCGCTAGGCACCTGAGCAGAACTTGAGACGCATTTTATCCCAGAAATGCGTGGGGCCGAGGCCACTGCAGCTGCTGGGTGTGTCCCCAATGTGCCCAAGCCCCAGGGAGGGGCCCCTGGTAACCAGAGCCGCCATCTTGACCTAGGGCTCCTGTGGCTTCATATTCAGAGTTCAAAATATCGCTCTCAACCCCGGAGGCAGACATTGTTATTATATCCATTTTATAGATGAAGAAACTGAGGCTCTGTGAAGTTTGCCCAAAGCTCAGTTCTCTTCAGCCCCAAAGCCTGGTCCAAATGAAAACGACGAAGACCACGTCTTGCCATTCTGAGCGACCAGGTTCAGCCACCCTGCGAGTATCATTTCCCCAGAAGCCTGTGACAGATGTGGAAGGCCCTGCCCGGGTTCCCGAGGTCCAACCCTGTGGAACTTGGAGTCCTGGCCCTACTGGAAGGACTTCCCTGCAAGCCACGCAGCACCAGCAAGAGGGGCCCTGGGCCTGGGCAGCCCTTCAGAGCCCTGGGCCCAGGGGCGGCAGCTGTTGTGGCCACATCACGGAGACACACATACGGCAACAAGACTGCCCAGAGCTCTGTGCCCCTCTGCCATCTCCCAGGCTGGAAAGAGGCCTCCAACCACCCAGGAAGGGAATCCAATCAGGCCGGCCGTAGCCTCTCAGCCCCCGTGTGCCCCAGCAGCCCGGGGCGGAGGAGGGAGGCAGAGAGCAGCACTGGGCTGTTCACGGTGGGGAGACTGAGGCACGAGGCCCTGGGAGGAAGCAGCCCGGGGAGATGGGCTCCCGGATGCGTGTGAGGTCACCGTGTGGGCACAGTGGCTTTCAGAGTCCCTGGAGGAGTATGAATCAGGGAGGGAAGGTGCTGGGGAAGGGCCGTAAAACCTGGGAGAGACTTCTAGACTGTGGGCTTTTCTGGATTTCAAGTGTAAGACAGCTTGAGCATCCCTAATCCCCAAAGCCAAACTATTCCCAGATCCGACCTGTGTTGAGTGCCCAGGTAATGCCAAGATGGAAAATCCCACCCGGTGAAACTCTGCTCCATGCACAGAGTTACATTGTATGAAATCACCTCAATCCCTGTGTATAGGGTGCACTCGAAATAGGACTGAGGGTCACCTTTAGACCTGTGTCCAGCCCCAGGGCCTCTCATTATGAACGTGCAATATTCCAAAGGCGAAATTCCAAACATGGCTCCCAACGTTTCAGATCAGGGATACTCAGCCCATCCCCGATTGTTGCAAAAAAACTTTTGGAACAGAAAATTAGGCGTGTGCTCACAGACCCTCCCAACACGTGTGTGAACTCACACACGCTCGTACTCGGGCAATTACCCATCCCGCCTCCAGAGACCGACTCCACATCATCCACTGGGAACTAGGGACTCTGTATACATACGGGAGCATAATTATGGTGCCTGCAAGTTTTTCCCTTTTTCACTTGGAAACAGAAGATGGAGCGTTTTCCCACGTCAAAAATATCCTTCCATTACGGACTTTCAAATTAACTGCATTGATTGCGTGAATTCCAACACGAATGCGCATCTTTCATTCACACGAGCCTTCATCAATGGCCAGGTCACTGCTTCCTGGCTTTGAATCTTTCCATATTTTTTCATAGTCAGACTATGCACGTTTATGATGGAACTTTGATACTAACAAAGGAATAGCGGGCAGAAGAAAGCCTGTTCTCCCCAGCACTCAGTAGCTCACCCTGAACACGGGTGTGCCTTAGGGACCCACAGTTTCAACTGTGCCCTGTTTGTTCTGATGAATCAGCATTTTGACATCATCATGATGATTTATGACATAGCATGTAGGGCAGGGGTATTTCTAATCAGGGTTGTGTTTTTAATGTTTGTTATTTCTCCAGGTGTCGAATCTGCCCCACCCCTTTTTTAAGCCTATTTTAGAGAGATGTCTTGATGGATTGGGTCCATCCGACCTGCATCTTACGTATTTACTGGGATCGTCCCAGCAGATAGATTGCAGAGTGGGGCTGGGGTGTTGATGGAGGGACTTATTTCTTTTCCTCTCCGTGAGCGCCACTCCAGACACTGGCGTGAGCGTGTTTGGGGTGCAGCCCGGTCACATTTCTTCCCAGAAAGTCAATCACACCCGTTGCCCAAAGATAACGGCCGCCGTGTTGTTTACAATAGAGAAAAATTGGAAACGGCCCCTGTGCCCCTCCGTAGGAGGCAGGTGCAATCAATGACAGGGGAGCCTTCCAGTGAGTCCCCGGCCGTCCCAAGGTGCTGCAGGTGGCTGTTGTGAGTGGCAGCATCAGTGCTGGCATGTGTGTCTGTGTGTGTGTGTGTGGGGGGGGCGTCTGTGTCTCCCAAAGAACGTTGAGCTCAGCGGTCACAGCTGCTGCCTCCGGGTGGCAGGGAGGTCCCCACTCCTTCCTGAAACCAGTTCTTCATTTTTCTCCTTTTCTTTGGAGGGGGCCGAGATGACTTTTGTCATGGGGGAGAGATGGCAGACACAAACCCACCAAAGCCATTTTGATGTTGAAGACCAGAGAGGCGCGGGGAAGAGAGGCCTGCCCAGCCGGTCCCTGAGGCCCTGTCCCCAGCGTGGCCGCGTGTGCTTGTGTGTTGCAGACTCCGACAGCCAGTGCAGCCCCACGCGGCAGAGCCTCAGCCTGTCGGAGGGCGAGGAGCAGGTGGACCGGCTGCAGCAGGTGGAGCTGGTCAGGAGCACGCCCATGTCCCACTGGAAGGCGGGCGCCGTCCAGGCCTGGCTGGAGGTGGTCATGGCCATGCCCATGTACGTCAAGGCCTGCGCGGAGAACGTCAAGAGCGGGAAGGTAGGCGGCTCCGGCCCACGGTGGCCCGGCCCACGCCCTCCCACCAGCTTCCCCTGTGCGGTCAGGAGCAGGGCCCGTCCAGGGGCGGCCACTCAGTGCTGGGACACCGGGGTCCCTGCGAAATCAGTGTCTCCCTTGCAAAACACACACAGTCTTTGGGGACCTCAGCCACTTTACCTTTAAAATGGGGCCAATCTTCCTGGCCTGGTGGGAGGGAGGTGGGACTGGCTGGAGGGAGCCACTCAAGCCCTGTGGTCCTCTCTCATGATGGGCAGCAGCCAGGGAGGCTGCGGGGAGACTTGGGTGTCCGACTGGCAGGGGAGGCCAGCAGGGGGACAAGGGGAGGGCCCTCTCCAACAGACCCCTCCCCGTGGTCCCAACCAGCAGCAAGCAGGGCCGGGGACACCCTGGGCGCCCAGGACAGTCCCTGCTCCCCGCCCTGCCCCTCCCCTGGTGCTCAGTGTCCTCTCCCGGGAGCAGGTGCTGCTGAGCCTGAGTGACGAGGACCTGGAGCTGGGCCTGGGCGTGTGCAGCTCCCTGCACCGGCGCAAGCTCCGCCTGGCCATCGAGGACTACCGCGACGCAGAGGCGGGCAGGAGGTGAGTGGCGCTCGGGGAGGGGCGGCCGTCCACCGGCCTCAGCACACAGCCGCGGGGCGTTCAGGGCTCTGTGAGCTGCCCCAGGCGGGGTGTCGGGGTGTGACCGAGAGGCCCAGACACACCCCGGTCACTGCACGGAGATGAACATGCAAGGAAGGTGGTGGCCGCTCCCCAAGCGCCCAGGACACCCCACTGCGGGGCAGGGTCCTGGGCACTCTCCGCTTCCCCGAGCAGCGACTGGTCTGCAGAGCGTCTGCCTCCCCTCCTGCCGCTCAGACCTCGGCTCTCACCACTGTGAAGTGAGGACAGCTCCGCTCTCCCGTTCCAGGGCGGGGGACAGCACAGGGAGGTCACCCCCCAGAGGAGGGGGCACCCGGGGGTCTGGCCGCCCCCCCATCAGGTGTCTTCCCCGGAGCCCACCTGCCCTCCCTGCTCACCCGCCCGGCTTCCTGTCCCCTCTCTCCTGAGGGGCCCTTCGCTGACCCCGCAGCACCAGGGAGAAGGGAAGGACCCCCGTGGGTCTCAGCCTGCGGAGGAGGAGGACCAGGCTTTAAATGTGACACTTTCTGTTTTGCATAATTATCTCCTTCACTGGGCCCCATCATTTTTGTGCCGTTAATTCATCAAACCTGGTGGCGTGTGCTGTTGTTTGCAGAAGCAGCTTCATGGGTGAAAGAGAGAGGGGCTGGGGGTGGAGAATCCGGCCGGTCTGCACACAGGAAAACCAGGTCCCGTGTGTCCAGGAGCGGGCTCCTTGGCCTGCGGGATTCTGAGGTGGCGGGAAATGCCGAGACTGGGTCAGAATCTAGGGCGGCCACTCTCAGCAAGCATCCAGAAGGCGCTGGGTCTTGTCAGCAGGCAGGAGCTGGTGGCCCGTCCTACAGGCCAGGGCTGGGGCTGAGGCAAGGGGGCGGGGTGATCCATAGGACCAGGGGTGCCCCCACGGGGTTCCCCTCCTGAGCTCCCGAGGGTCCCAGGCCCTCCTCGCTCACCACCTGCCTCCCGCCGCCCCCTCACCCCACAGAGTCCGTCAATGTGGCCTGTGTCCACTGACCAAGCAGGGTGGCCTGCTTCAGCCCTGGAACACGGCCGCCTTAGCTGGAGCTGGGTCTCCAGTGGCCGGTGTGGGACAGCAGAGCCCCACAGTTCTGGCTCTGCTGGGGCCTGTGCCTGGTGACCGACGAGGTGGCCTCACACACCAGGACCAGGAGACAGACAGGCAGAGGAGGGCGGGCCAGGGAGAGAGCAACTGCTCACCTGGGCCTCACATGACCCTGACCATCTCCCAAAGGCCCGGCCTCCAAATCCCAGCACACTAAGGTCACGGAGGACCAACATCTGTCATCCATGAGTCCCAACAGTCCTGACTGAGGATGTCCAGGAGCCCACAGTCTGACGTGAACCAGAGCAGAGCAGACTGGCCCCGGGTCCGCCAGCCGCAGCACAGGGCACCCCGGGCCTCCCTGAGACAGACCTTACTGTGGTTTCCCGTCCCCGGGGAAGTCGAGCCTGTCCTGAACTGGCCTTGTGACCTCACCTCCTCTGGGACTCAGGTTCCCCACCTGTAAAAGGAAATGGGTGAATTAGGACAGTGGTTTTTAGACCTTTGAGGATCTCGGCCCCTTGGAGAATCTATTAAGAGCCCTCGGGCCTTCCCCAGAGGAAACATAGGCGACACGAACTTTGCATTCCCAGAAACCTCTTTCTGCCCACAGAACTTTTAGGAGCTCGAGGATTAGAACCCCAAATAAGGTCACCTCTGAGAACATTTCCACCTGGGACTTCCTGTGTGACTATGGGCATGATATTACCCTCTCTGGGCCCAGTTTCCCAAAATAGTGACAACGAACCCCATCGGCCCCTTACCAATCCATCACCTGAAACTCTGTGAATGCGGTTCTGTTTACCCATCAGACATCAGACGGACGTTCATACCCCACTGTGAAGACGGAAACAGCCCTGCATTTTTTGCGTTGAGTGAGGACCCAGACTGTGTCCCTCCTGTGCCTGTCCTTGGGTTCCAGGGTCTAATCCGGCCCTGGCTCAGGGAGGAGGTGGTGACAAATTCTGTAAAGTGTCAGAATCACTTTCTGAGCCTTGCCGTTTGGTTGACTTGGGCTCTTACAATAGCTCCTCCCAGCAGCTGGGAGGTGTCACCCGCTGAGGCCCCGTGGGGACAACTTTAATGAAAAGAGGACCCTCTGCAGGGCAGGGGCACATTAGCTGTCAGCGTGGGGGTGGACGTGGCTGAGGATGAATGGGCCTCTCTGGAGCAGGTTGGGAGAGGCCCCTCCCCGCCCGCCCCCCCAGCCCCCGCCATCGAGCAGCTGGGCAAACCCTTGCTTCAGGGGGGAGAGGAGGCCGCTCGGTTTCCATGGGGGACAGCCTGGCCCCACGGCATCCAGTTTAGAGCCACGAAGCCTGGCCCAGGAAGGCCCCTCTGTGAGAGCCAGGCTGGCCCTGGAGCGGGGAGGGTCTGCCCGGCCTCCTCTTCCCACTGGAGCCCACACCCCACGCCCAGCCCTGCCCCGTGACACTGTGGGCTGCCACCAACACCGGCCGGCGGGAAGCCCAAGTTAGGCGGGACTCGGCTGGGTCCTGCCCTGCAGGAGCTGACGGCCTCGGGGGGCAGTGGACTGGGCCAGCAGAGGGCAGGCGGGTGGCTGGGAACTTGGGTGGGGCGTGGTGGGGCGCGGGGAGGCCTCACCCAGCCATGAGTCCCGGGGGCCAGCGGAGTCGGCAGGAGTCCCCCAAGAGGGCAGGGGTGACACAGGTCCAGAGGAGCCCAGGAGCCCTGGGAGGCCAGGGGCACAGGGAGGTAGAGGGAGGCGGCCTGCCCGAGTGGCCCCGCTCCAGGCTCACGGCTCTGCAGAGACTCAGCCCTTGGCGTGGCTTGTCCCTGGGGGCGGGCAGCAGGGAAAGCTGGTGGCCAGACCCATGATGCGTGACAAGTGCCCTGGACGGCAGTAGAAACAGGACAGCAGGATTGGGGGTGACTTCAGACAGTGAGCGGGGGACAGAGCCCACCTCGCAGGGCTGGAAGGAGCGGGCTGGGAGGTCGGCAAGTGCCGTGTGGGCAGCACCCGGAGGCCACTCAGAGGACCCTGGTTGTGCTGCCACGAGGACAGCCACCCAGGGGTTAGGCCTGGAGCTACATGTCCAGTCGATGCTGTCACAGGGCCAGCTGTGGCCACAGGGACGGGGACAAGCAGGGGTGAGGCTGCGGCAGGGGCCCACAGCAGAGGCGCTGCCGTCCCGAGGCTGGGAAAGCAGGGAGGGGACCATGACCGCGGACCCGGGAAACCAGCAGGAAGTCGGGGGTGGGGGTCAGGCAGGTGAGGAGGGGCTGCTGGCCCATGGCTCACCTGTGTGGTGCCTGTGACTGGGAGAGGAGACGGTGGATGCCATCAGAGCCCTGGGGACAGTGTCACCCAGAGAGGAGAGCACCCAGGCTGGGTGCTCAGGAGACACGCCCCAGGTCCTGGTGGGAAGAAGGCAGGACAGTGAGGGGCCACCAGCAGCTGGCAGGCAGCCTGACCCGCTTCCTGGGCAGGGCACTGTGTAAGCCCACCACCACTTTCCCTGGCACTCGGCCTCCCTCCTGTCCCCTGGGCTCCCTGGCTCCTGCCTGGCAGCTCCTGGTCCTTTCTGGGTCCCTGCAGGTGGGACCCGCAGACCTCATTCCTTCTGCGAGGCTGCCACCATGTGGCGGGCAGAGGGATGACAGCCAAGAGCGCCCCACGGCCGACCAGCCCGAGACCCACTGGAAGCGTTGGTTGTGGACCTACTGTGTGTGGCCCTGAGGTTTATTCTGTGGGGGACACGGAGAAGCCTGACCTATGGCAGAGAGGTGGCAGGAGAGAGGGGGTTCTTGAATAAGAAAAACGCACAGCACCTCTGTGTGGCTCTGGGGAGAAGGAAGGACGGTGCCACCTTCTCACACCAGAGCCGCCCAGGACCAGGACCTGTGTGGCACACCGGGAGGGGACACTCCGTGAGGGCCACCTCAGGGCTTTTCATAGTCTCCAAACAGGAGAACAGACAGAGTGTCATCAAGGGGCCGGGCAGAGGGGACGTGCCTCTGGTGGGTCACACGAGGCTCTGGGGTCTCGGGGCCCCGCAGAGTCCCCGAGAAGCAAAAGTGGCCCAGGCATGGGGGCTCCTGGTGGCACTGCTTCCTGCTGCGTCCTTCTGCCCGCTGTCAGGGTCCCTGTCACTCATGGTACATAGGATGGGTCCCCTCCATCCCTAGTCCTCGGGCCTCCACTGGCCCCTGTCCTGGTCCTTAACCCTTGACCCCGCCCCTTCCCTCCTCCTCTCTCACTCCGTCCCTGTCCCTGGCTGACTCGGTGGCCTTCTGGGTCCCGCTGCCCTGTTGCTGTCCTCCCTGCCCACTGCCGCTCTTCCTCCCGCTGGACCTCGGGTCCTGACACCTGCCCCCCGCCCTCTCTCTGGCTGTCCCCTCACAGCCTGTCGAAAGCCGCCGACCTGGACCATCACTGGGTGGCCAAGGCCTGGCTGAAGGACATCGGCCTGTCCCAGTACTCCCAGGCCTTCCAAAACCACCTGGTGGACGGGCGGATGCTCCTCTCCCTCGTGAAGCGGGACCTGGAGAAGCACCTGAGCGTGTCCAAGAAGTTCCACCAGGTCAGCATCCTGCTGGGCATCGAGCTGCTGTACCAAGTGAACTTCAGCAGGGAGGTGAGGCCCTCCCCCGAAGCCCCGTCTTCTCCTGCGTGTCCACTGTCTGGCCACCCGCCTGGCGCCCATGCCTCGCTCCCTCCACCCATCCTCCTGTCCATTCTCCCACCCATCCTCCCATCCAACCTCCCATCCAACCTCCCACCCATCCTCCCATCCATCCTCCCATCCATCCTCCCATCCAACCTCCCACCCATCCTCCATCCAACCTCCCATCCATCCTCCCATCCATCCTCCCATCCATCTTCCCATCCATCCTCCCATCCAAACTCCCATCTATCCCCCCATCTATCCCCCCATCTATCCTCCCATCCAAACTCCCATCCATCCCCTATCCATCCTCCCATCCATCCTCCCATCCATCCTCCCATCCATCCTCCCATCCATCCTCCCATCCAAATTCCCATCTATCCCCCATCTATCCCCCCATCTATCCTCCCATCCATCCTCCCATCCATCTTCCCATCTATCCTCCCATCCAAACTCCCATCCATCCTCCCATCCTTCCCCCATCCATCCTCCCATCCACCCTTCTATCCATCCTCCCATCCATCCTCCCATCCAAACTCCCATCCATCTTCCCATCCATCCCCCATCCATCCTCCCATCCACCCTTCTATCCATCCTCCCATCCATCCTCCCTTCCAAACTCCCATCTATCCCCATCCATCCTCCCATCCATCCCCCATCCATCCTCCCATCCATCCTCCCATCCATCCCCCATCCATCCTCCCATCCATCCTCCCATCCATCCTCCAACCAATCCTCCCATCCATTCTCCAGTACATCCCCCCATCCATCCCCCCATCCATCCCCCATCCATCCCCCCATCCATCCTCCCATCCAAACTCCCATCATCCTCCCGACAACTGCTTATTTGGCTGGATTCAGGGGAAATGGGGACCCTCACCCTCAGAGAGCCCACTGCTCCTGCAGGACACCCACAAAGAGGCCAGGGATGACCACACCAAGGGACACTGTCCCTGGGAGAGAAGCCGGGGTATTTATGAAAACCAGAGAAGGAGCCTCTGGGGTCAGGAAGGGCTTCCAGAGAGAGTGAGGCTCAAGGAGGAGCTCGAGAGACCCAGGGCGGATAACAGGAGGGAAGAACGCACAGAGGGACAGCAGGCCGGAGGGCAGAGGCCTGGTCTGCGGCAGCGCAAGAGCCGAGTCCTGCGTGGGCGTGAGGAGGGCAGTGGCCAGGGCCTGTGCCCGCCGTGGAGTCTGGCCTGTGCAGCCCCTTGATTCTGAGCTCTGCCAAGAGCACGGGGCAGTGACTTCAGCCCAAGGGCCTCTGCACGGACCCCCAGAGGCAGAGGCCCCTGGCTGCTGGGCCCGGCCCAGATGGCTTTCCTGAAAGCAGTACCAGAAGACAAGCTGTCCAGGGTCTGCAGAGAGCGGCAGAGGGGACTGTCCACCCTCCAACTCCTCCCACAGCCTCTGCAGGGGCCTGGGCACAGGGGACATGAGAACACGGGCCCTGGTCTCTGGGAGCCCCAGTGACAGAGTGACAGTGTGACAGGGTCAGTCATGACAGTGATGGGTAGAAAAGGACACAGAGGGTCAGGGGAGCTGGTCAGGGCACACGGGGGGCAGTGTGCAGTTGGGGAGCCCCAGTGAGGGAGCGTCCCCACGGGAACACGTTGACCAGGTGTCCATCCCCCAGGGGACCTCTGAGGGGCAGCAGGCCCTCATGGGTGGCATTTGATGCTGTGTCCTTCTCCACCCAGAGGCCAGGCAGGTCCCCTGGAGCCCTGTCCCCAGAGGAAAGACCACACAGATACTCACTGGGCCCTGCTCCTGTCATGGGGGGCTGGGGGTGGGGCAGCTGGGGACGCGGGATCAGAACCCGGAGCCGTGGCCTCGCTGCCCCGCACCCCGGGGAGCCACAGGATGGCCTGGTGGGGCAGTGCGCATGGCCCTCCTCACACGGCTCGCTGAGACCCCTGCAGCCCAGGGGACCCTCCCTCCACATGGGCCCCTGGTCCCCTCACTGGGCCCCTCTGTCCCCAAAGGCTCTGCAGGAGCGCCGGGCCCGCTGCGAGACACAGAACACCGACCCCGTGGTGTGGACCAACCAGCGCGTGCTCCAGTGGGTGCGAGACATTGACCTGAAGGTGGGCACGTGGCGGGCGGCGGGTGGCAGGTGGCGGGCCAGGCGGGGGCTCCAGCGCGGGCAGACCCCGGGTGCATTTGTGTACAAATCGATATCCGTTTTTGTGTGACCGCGGCCTCATCTCCAAGGCCTGCAAGAAAGCCACCCCTCCTGTCACTCAGAGGCAGCCACTCACTCCCAGCCCTGGGGACCCTGTGGTGACGCTCATGTCACGAGGGGCACTGAGCCAGCTGCACCCACCTAAGCACGTGTGGGTCCAGATCCAGGTGCATCTTGAACTCCACAAATTATCAGGAGCCCCTGCTGGGGTCAGGGGCCTGTGGGTGACGAGAGCCGCCCCTCGGGGCTCTGAGGGTCGGGGAGGTCCCCTCCAGGCCCCGCCTCGCGCTCTGCCCCCAGGAGTACGCGGACAACCTGACCAACAGCGGTGTGCACGGCGCGGTGTTGGTCCTGGAGCCCACGTTCAACGCCGAGGCCATGGCCACGGCCCTGGGCATCCCCAGCGGGAAGCACATCCTCCGGAGACACCTGGCCGAGGAGATGAGCGCCGTCTTCCACCCGGCCAAGTGAGTGCCCAGGACACTGGGGTCAGGGGCTGGGAGGAGGGAAGTCCACCTCCCGGGGTGAGATGGCAGCTCCAGCTGCGGGCAAGGGCCTGGGCAGGAGGGGCCACGTTAATGGAGCTTGTGGCCCAGGGAGCAGGGCACTGGGCACCTGCCTGCTCCAGCGTCCTCACCTGGAAGATGCCCGGCTCCACCCACAGGCACTGCCCTCCCCTCCCTGCACCTTAGCCCAGGTGGTCATCCACGGGGCACTTGCTGGGCATGCTGAGTCCACCCTCCTGGCGCCAACCAGATCCCCGTCCGTCCTCCACTCATGAGAAATTCGTTCTAAGGGGCCGTGCCGCCTGCCCAGGGTCAGCAGCCAGCAGGGGCAGGGCCTCGGGGGTCTTGTAGTCTACCGTGTGGCGAACTGGACGGCTGGTCGGTCACGGATGGAGCCATCCTTGCATGTCCGGGGCGACCTCGCCTGGTCAGAGTGTGCCATCCTTTTGCATGAGGCTGGGTTGGGTTTGTAATGCTCCACTCAGGATTTCTGCATTTCTATTTAGAAAGGCCGTGGGCCCCCAGTTCTTGTCTGATGGTGCTTCTGTCTGGTTTGGGTGTCCGGGCAATGCTGGCTCCTGGAGTGGGTTGGGAACTTGTGTTGCTTGGAAGGGTCTGTAGGTCTGTAGGTCCTGTTCCTTATTCTTGGAACATTTAGGAGAATTCACCGTGAAGCCGTCTGTCGCTAGGTTTCTCTCTGTGAAAAGCGTTTTGATGACTGATTCTCCCTCTTTACTTATTAGCGGCTTATTTAGATTTTCTGTTTCTTTTGGAGTCAGCGTCAGTGGTCCACACCCCCCGCCCCCAGGAATGCGTCCACTTCATCTAGAATTGCTCATTCGCGCAATGAATCCTACAATATTCCCTCATGGCCTCTCTGCAAGGCTGCTCCGGAAGCCCCCTGTCCTTCCTGGGGCTGGTCACTGGACTCCTCTCTTTCATGGCTGGTCTAGCTAAGGTTTGTCAGCTGAGAAGACAGAGCCCAGATTGACCCTGGGCTCTCTGACTTGGACCTGAGAACGGAAACCCAGACCCTCGGAGCCTTGGGAGCCGCTGGCCTCTCCCTGTGCCTCGCAGGCGCAGAAACAGGCTCCGGAGAGTGTCGTACGTCTGGGGCGGGTCCCGAGCCCTGGGCTGCCCTTCCCCATCAGCCCCAGAGGCCCACGCGGTTCTCGGGGTGGATCCTACACCTGCCGATTCTTGGTCCGTCTCAGACCGTGGCCCTGTGCCTGGCGGAGCCCGCGGACCTACATTTTGAGCCGTTTCGGGTAGTGGCAAAGTCGGATGGGACTCTGTTCTGTGAACCTGGGATCCATAGGAAAGGGCTTCCCTTCTCCAGGTCACCGTCCCCCCTGACCACCTACGTGTGACCCTTAAATCTTGACCACCACGGGGTAACGGGTGGGCTCGGGGCTGTCCAGGACTAGTGGGTGAGCACGGAAGGTCCTTGGTCTTGGGAGGCCAGGGAGTCCCAGTGGACCTCGTGCAGACAGGGTCAGAGGAGGGGACGGGACTTGGTCCAGGCTCCACACTTCACACACGTGGAGCCTGATGCTGGTGGCTGGGGACAGAGGCAGTGCCAGCCCCTGGCCCAAGCCAGATGCCTTGTCATCACCCTGTCCTCACCCTGCTGTCCCCCACATGTCTAGCATGGCTCCCGAGTCAAGGTCCCCGTGTGGGATTTCAAATCCCCTTGGTTGAGACCCTGACCCGCAGTCCAGGGGAACAGGCTTGGGTCAGCTGAGGGACACAGAGTCCCAGGGCATTTAGAGACACTTCTCAGCTGGGACAATCCTCAGCTAAGCCAACACGGGGGGTGGGGGACAGTGATCCGCAGCTTGTGGAGGGACACTTGGAAGGTGGACGGGGTGCTGCTCACCGAGAGCTCCGGGCAGGACGTCTCTGCTGTGGTCCACGCGGGGAGTCCCCGTCCGCTGCCCTGTGGCCCTGCTCCTCTTCCAGCTTTCTGGAGTAGGGGGACAGAACGGGAAGGGGAGGTGGCCTGGCCCTCTGGGGTGAGTCCTTCCGGAACACTCTCCTTGCTCTTGAGTCAGGGTCCCACTAAGTCACCAAGGCTGGCTTTGAACCCATGACCTCCTGCCTCGGCCCCCAGAGTGGCTGGCCACGGGTGTGCCCCTACGCCCGGCTCCGGGATGCTGCTGACGGGGGTGCCAGGTTCTGACACACCCCGAGTCATCGGGTTGGACATCGGGGCTCCCCCAGGACGCCCCAGACTGAGCTCCCGGGAGGTGACCACAGCAAGCCTCCCACTCTGTCACAAATGCTGATGTCAGAAGGTGTTGGGGACAAAGGTGTCACACCCCCATGAGGAGGGGTTGTCGCCCCATCTTACGGGTGAGAATCGGAGGCCCCAGGGAGGGACGGTGACTTCCCAAGATGTGACAGGGTCAGAGGCAGCGCTGGCTTCTGCCACCAAGGAGTCCTCGTCCAGTGACCTTCCTCCAGGCAGATGAGGCCAGGTCCTACCCCTAGCAGGTGTGTCCCCTGAGGGCCTGTGGTCACGCACAGCAGGGGGAGGGGCACAGCGGTGGCTCCGAGCCTCTTGGGGGACGACAAGCCTGACCCCAGGGACACACAGTCACCAAGAGTCTCTGGGTCCCATGACGCCATCCTCCCACCTCCATCACCATGACAACGCACGGGCCCCGGTGAGCCGCGTCTGACGGGGTCCCCTGCCCTCTGCCAAGCCCCCTCAGCGCCAGCCGCGGGTCCCCCACAGGACTCTGCGTCACAGATGAGGAGAAGCGAAGCCCAGGACCAACAGCAGGAGGGACAGGACGGGCAGCCGGGGGCCACCTGCGGCCTCGCTTCCTGGCTCCTCCAGCCCTTGCCGTCCCGCCCCTCGGGCAGAGGCTGAGCTGCGGACACAGGAGTCCAGGCCTCCCCTTCCTCCCTGCTTCTCCTGCTTTCCATCTCTGTCTCTCCACCCCCGACTCCAGCTCTCTGTCCCTGTCATCTGTCTGTCAGCTCTGCGGCCGGGCCCAGCCAGTCCTGGGGCTCATGTCGGGCTTCTCCACCATCTTCTGTGTGATTTCAGGCAGATGCTTGCCCTCTCTGAGCCTCTGTCCTCAGTGTGCAATGGGGATGATTTCACTCCTGCCTCCTGGGTGTTGAGAGGGTGCTGTGGGCTCCGGGCGCAGGGGCAGCGGGTGCCGCTCTCTCCCCCACCTCATCTGTCCCCACCACAGTCCCGCACATGGAGAGCCCTGAGAGTCCCTGTCCAACAGCTCGCAGGCCGGCCACCACCCCTCCTGCCCCATGGCTCCTCTCCTGGGCCCGGCTGCCGTACACTGGCTCGGGAAACCCAGGGGTGATGGCTTGTGCCCAGGCCACCACTGAGTGTCGTAAGCTTGGAAGCAGGTCACTGAGGTTTGTCGGTTCACAGCTGCAAGAGTCGGTGAGTCTCAGATGAGACCTTGGAACCACTGGGGACGGGGACTGTGGTTTACGTGACCCGAGGACGTGAGTTTCGGGGACAGGGCACAGTGCTGTGGTCTGAGTGTGACTTGTCCCCATGAGCTCAAGCAGGACCCTAATCCCCAAGCTCTCAGGACACTGAATCCAGCCGCAGTGTTTCGAGGTGGGGCCTCGGGAAGTGATCGTGACAGATGAGGTCACTAGGGTGGAGTCCCCTGGCTGGCTCCTGGTGGCTTAAGAAGCAGAGGGACAGAGACCCCACAGAGAGATACATACAGTCTTCCACCACGATGTGATGCAGCCAGCGGGGACCTCGCAAGAGCCTGCACCATGCTGTTGGGCCTTCCCACCTCCCAAACTGAGCTGAATAAACCTCTTTTCCCTATAAGGTGGCCTGCCTCGGGAATTTCACGATAGTAACAAGAAACAGTGATCTAGCCAGGATGCCCCTTCTCCAGAACTGTCCACAAAACTTACCCCCCAACATCCCTTTGCTCAAAGCCTGAGTGACTAGAAGTATTTCCTGGGTCCATCAGAGCCTCCAAAGACCTTTGCCTTGTGCTTGGCCGATTCCCGGGCACTATTATGTTTTCATGGGTTTTGACCCAAAATTATGTCTGGGGGGGGGGTGGATTTCAGCCCCTGTGGGAAAAGCCAGGAGGAAAAAGCCAGTGTAACCACGGCTCAGTGGTGACAACAGCCTACTGGGCCCTGCTGTTCAGGCGAGGACGCTGAGGCCCAGGCCACACCCTACACAAGGACACAGCCAGGGGACAGCTGAGCAGGGACTCAAACCAGCTCTGTCCTCAAACCTGTGACACGTGGTCGCAGCAGTGGTCCTCACGCAGCACTTCTCAGAGCTTAGTGCCTCTCTTAGTGCCTCGTGGGGATGTGCGTCACGAACCCCGCCCAGCCCAGGTGACCCGAATGCTCGGGGACCAAGCCAGGCCACGCTCACCTGCCCTGAACCCAGGGTGACAAGACCCCGTCTAACTTGATCCTAGAGCCCAACTCAACTTCCATCCCCGCCCCTTTGGGCGCTGGGTGTCCTTGGACAAGGGCACACCCACTCTGGACTTCGGTCTCTTCTTCAGGAAGAGCAGGGTAAGGGACCCAGGGCTCTTCCCACGTCACCCATGCTCCACGAGTCGGGAGAATTTAGGGCCAACAGGTGGCTGTGGGGCTGAGATCTTCGTGGCTCCTCTCGGGAGAACTGCTCCCTCCCACTGACCCCCGGGATCTCATCCCCCGGTGCAGAGTGAGGGCGGTCACCCGTGAAGCCCTCCACCCCACGCTGGTGGGTGGCAGCCCGGGCCGTGGTTTAGGACTTCGCCCCGTTTGCCATCACCCTGTCACCACCGTCTCCGAGGTGCCCCTCCCGCCCTGGAACTTTCCCAGAAACGTGCCCCAGATCAGCAGAAGCTCTGAGCGGCTCAGTCCATCGGTTTCCCGCTACTGGGAAAAATGCCCGGCGGTCACCTCACGGGTGGGAGGGGGTGGCCTGGCCCACAGGTCTCACCACCTCCGAGTGGCACCAAGCTGGGACCCCAAACCTATAGTACACGGGCCTTTGGGGACACTTCAGATCCAAACTATAGCAGCAGCTTAAAAGGTGCTCGAGGGCACTTCTCGCGAGGCCCGTGGCGCACGCCTGTAAGCCCAGCCGCTAGGGAGGCTGAGGCAGGAGGATCTCAACTTCAAAGCCAGCCCTCTGCAATTGAGTGAGGCCCTAAGCAGCTCAGTGAGACTCTGTCCCTAATAAAATACAGAAAAGGGCTGGGGATGGGGCTCCGTGGTCCAGTGCCCCTGAGTTCAATCCCCAGTAACCAAAAAATAAATTTAAAAAATATAAAATATAAAGAAGTGCACTTCTCTTAATGAGCCACCTCCGCGGTGGCCTGAACCAGGACACAGACTCTGGCCAAGCAGACCCCTGAGCGCCTGCTGGCCAGAGCCGATGCCCTGGTAATGACCTGTCTCTGGGGTCCAGCTGCCTAGGGACCCACGGGGCTCTGAGCGCCAAACCCCGCAACTCCAGGATGGGAGAGGTGGCTGGAGGCTGTCGAGACGCCGCTCAGGGTCACCTGGCCAGCAGCAGACCCGGCTCGGCCACACCAGCCTGGGAAGGCCCTGGACACATCCCAGACACAGGGGCTGGGGCCCGCGAGCTGGACAGGTGCCGTGGCCCTCGGTCACCGCAGGGCCACCCCCGCTGCCAGAGAAAGCAAGGGCCGAGTGAGCCCGGGGCCTGGGGCGGCTGGACCCAGAGGCAGGTGGGCACTGGAGCCCAGGACGCGGGCCGCCGGCCAGCTCCGCCCCAGGAGCCCTGGTTTCTGTCTCCAGGGACAGGCAGCTGGCACAGGGGCCGGCACACCTCCCCAGGAAGTCAGAAGAGGGGAGACTGGGAGCCACAGCAAGAAAGGCCCAGGAACGGGGCACTGACCACTGGGCGCGGTCTGCAAGTGGGAGGACTTACACACAGACCAGGGCCAGCTGTCGGGGCCAGGCCGCCGTCGGCCAAACGGACTCTACGGCGTCTCGATGCTTTTTCACAAAAAAATGAATGGAGGAGTGGGGGGAGGGGGCTGGCTTTCAGTCAGATCAGGAACAGCTTCCTGTGCTTCTCAGGTCACCCCTGATTCAGCTCAGCTCTTGGGATTCTTCCCTCCAGTCCTCCATTCCCTGTAAGTGTTTCGGCTTATGAAGAGTCCAGAAATTTCGGAGTCTCAGAGACTCGGGGACTTGGGTTTGGATCTTGGCTCTGCTGGTGGCAGCTGTGTGACCTTGGGCAGATGGGTCACCCTCTCTGTGCCTGCTTCTCCTCCTCTGTAACGTGATGGGCAGGCCGTCCCTGTGTAGGCGCTCGGTGCCCCTGGGAGGTGCCCAGGGAGTCCCAGCAGCCGTGACCCTTGTCACCGCTGTGCACGTCCCTGGGTGGCACTGGTGCCTGAGCCTCTCCTGCTGATGCACAGTGCTGTGTCCCCAGCTCCACAGGCACCCGCGAGGCCGAGCGCTTTGGAACGCCACCGGGCAGGGCCTCCAGCGTCACCCGGGCGGGGAAGGAGGACAGCAGCGGGGGCAGCGGCAGGTACAAGACTGGCCGGGTAAGTCGCTGGTGGCCACCCGGGGGCCGCTCCTGCGAGGGCGCTCTGTCCTCCGGCCCCACTGTCCACTCCCGGCCTCCCTCTGCGGCCTGTGACGGGGCAGCGGGGGGCAGGGTCTCGGGGGCTTTGGGGACCACCCCGGAGGCCACTTCCCAGGACCCGTGGGACCCCTCGGCCTGGTGACAAGAGTCCCCACGGTCCCCACGGGGCTCAGAGTGCAGTCTCGCCCGCCTGCCCTGTGCCTGGGCCCGGGAGGGGAGGCAGGTGCGGCCTTCGCCCTGGAGGGAGGCCCGGCTGGCCTGGGGTCTGAGGCCAGCACTGACCAGTGCAGGTGATGACCTTTGGCGACACCGGCCACGTGGCCCGGAAGCTCCTGCAGCCAGGGTGTGTCCTAAGGGGACCCTGAGGACACAGGTCACCCGGGCGACACAGGGCCATCTGCTCAGCAGCACCGCCCAGTGTGAACTGTCCCACCGCCACCCTGGGGACAGGATCGAGTCACCCCCCAGGACGCTCAGTCTAGAACACGCCTGCAGCGGGGTGACACCCTCCCCAAAGGGGTCAGAACTTGTCCTTGGGGGCGGGTTCGGAAAACCCCACCTGTGCACCGTCACCCGACCTCAGGCCTCACGCAGGGACGAGTTAGGAAAACCGTCTGCAGAATCTCCTTCGGGGAGGAATGTTATTTTTTAAGTGGACAAACCGTGGTCTAGAGGGAAAGGCCGCTGTGCAGTGGCCCACGCCTGTAATCCCAGCACTCCGGAGGCCGAGGCAGGAGGACACATTGGAGGCCAGCCTCAGCAACTTAGCGAGACCCTGTCTCAAAATCTCAAAGTGAAAAGGGCTGGAGAGGGGTCGGGGGCAGAGCATTCGCCTGGTGTGCACGAGGCCCTGGGAGGAGGAGGAGGAGGAGGAGGAGGAGGAGGAGGAGGAGGAGGAGGAGGAGGAGGAGGAGGAGGAAAGGGGGGTGGAGAGGGAGGGCGGGCCACATCAGGCAATGAACAATACTAACCACCTTCGCCAGGGAGGACAGAGACGTTGACAGAAGAGCACGCTGGGGGCCTACTGTGCGTGGTAACAGCTCCCACTGTGCGCCCGCACCGCTCCGTGCTCGGCAGACAAGATTTCTACCTAAATGACCTTCAGAGGTGGCTGGGTCTCCCATTTTCTAGCTGAGAAAACTGAGATTCAGAGAGAGGCGGTGACAATCCGAGGTCACCCAACAGCAAGTGGCAGAGCAGGGACCCAATGCCAGTCTGAGTCTCCAAAACCGGTTCCTGCCACGCCAGGCGGTCTAGAATGTTCCCTCTGGCCCTGGGGAGGCGGTCAGACCCGCGCCCCTGCTGAACTGTCCTCACAGGGGCTTTCCGTGCCCCTGTTCCCAACGCTCTTCCTCCTGAGCCGGGGGAGGAGGTTCTCAGGAATCGATGTGATAAAACTTGTCCTGACCCCTTGTAACCCCCTGAGTCCTCCCGCTGGGAACAGGGAACCGTCTCCTGATGTTGACTCACACAGGGGTCTCTGGAGCACTCAGGTAGAATGACTCACAGGAGGAGCACAGAGAAGTCAAGGCAGTTACTCAAGGTCACACAGCGAGACTAGAGACACCACATTCCCCAGGCCTCGGACACTCAGCTCTTGTCTCTCTTCCTCCTGTCCCTTGCCCTGTCCTCAGCTGCCCCTCGGGAAGATAGGAAGGGGCTTCAGCAGCAAAGACCCGGATTTCCATGACGACTACGGCTCTCTTCAGAACGAGGAGTGCGGTGACGATGACGCGCAGGCCGGGCCGGAGCAGTACCGTCTGGACGGCTACAGCAGCCCAGAGGTCACCAATGTGTAGGGAGCCTGCGTGGACAGAGGCCACCCCGGCCCCAGGTGCTGACCTGTACAGAGCCACCTGGGGCCGAGGAGCGCCTCTGCTCCGGGCGGATCCCCACAGACTGCGGCCAGGGACACGGGCACGGGGCCCAGGAGACCCGTGGCCCTCGGCCAGGCGAGGCGGAGCCCGGGCTGACCACACACCCACGTGCCAGCAGAGAGCAGGGCCAGGCAGGGCCACCGGAGGCACCAGGGAGGGGCCACCAAGAACCTGGGCTCCGACCTGGGTCAGGACTCCCGGCAGACGGGGCGGGGCACTGGGTCCAGTCGCGGGCTCCGTGTCGTTGGACCTGCAAAACGCTGGTCCCCTGGGCCACCGCGGACACCCTGCCTCGTGACCACAGGAGCAGGACTGAGTTCAGTGACAACGGCACAGCATGGTGACGAGTTTAGGATCTGGTGTGGGAAACGTTGTCACTGCTGACCAGACAGCTATGATGTCCCTGTCACCTGAAACAGGTGTGCTCACCGATGCGCTGGAGGAGCCACAGACCCCACAGACTGAAATCAGTGGGCGCTGGGGGGACCCTGCAGCCCTTCTCCTGACCCTCCCTGTGCCTCAACGTCTTCATCTTAATACTTCTGAGGATTAACCTTTGCTAATGTCCGTAACACACTTTGAACCCTCGCAGGAGACAGCCGGAAGTGACGGGGTGGGCCGGGGTCTGATTCCCCAGCCACAGCTCGAGGACCTGACCCTGGACTGCTTCTCTCCTGCTCTGCTCCAGGGAACACTGCCACGGTGCTCCACCTCCTGTGAGGTCTTTGCACCAGGAGCCAATGAAAAGTTCATGTTCCAAGGTTTGCCACAGGCGCAGGCCTCTGAGGACCAACCAGCGCCTGTTCTTCCACCCAACAAATCACTTCCCCTCGTGGAAAAGCACAAGCAGAGCCAGGATGGACCCGAGATGCACTCCTCCCCGAGGCTGCCAGGGCTCCAGCCATCTCCATAACCCTCAGCCATCCCCACTACCGGAGACCAAATGCCTACGTGTGAGCAGGTGGCTGTTCCCCCTTTCATCTGAATCCTGGGCCTTCTGGGGACACATTTCTGATCGCAGGACCCAAGGGAGAGATGAATCCCTGGTGTGTGGCTTGGCTTTTTGAGGTTCCAAACCCCAGGGTCTGTAGGACACTCCAAGTCGGGAGCCCAGAGAGGAGGGGACCTCCCTGTAGCCTGGCGTCCACCCAGCTGGGCGCTCTGAGGATCCGGTCGGCCCTGGGGAGCAGGGAGGGGCCCGAGCGCAGACCTGAGGCCACATTGACCCCAGCCATCGGCAAGGACAGCCGCCCGCGTCCCAGGCTCCATCCCCTTGGGGACAAGGACAAGTAGACACTTGGGAAGGCTCTGGCAGAGACAGCATGCCCAGCAGGCCAGCAGCCTGGGGCGACCCCGAATGCCCCTGGGGGTCCCCACGATGCCACCACCTGGGGCTCCCCATCCCTGGAGACCCCTCACTCCATGCGGGCAGTGGGGAGTCCCAGTGGGGACAAGCTAGCCAGGCCACCACACAGGACGAGGACCTGCCACCTCCCCTCCTGACAGCCAGTGTGGTGACAGTCCCCTAAGGGTGGCCTGGGGACCCGGGAGCCCCTGTGACGTGCTTCTCAGAGCTTTGCCGTCTGTGCCGCCCGGGAACATGGGCACGGGGCTCGGGGACGGGGCGCAGGCCCCCTGTGCCTCCTGGGACCGGGGTCCAGCAGCAGTGGGCTCTGCCGGGCGACTCTCCGGCTTTCTCCTGAGCACCCTCCACCCGTCCTCAGCCCTGGGTCCAGGTGGTGGTGGCAGGTGGCAGGGACCCCAGGCCAGAGGGAGGGGACAGGACACTGGGCAGGCCTGACTTCCACGCGGGGACCCCTCGCCTGGGGACAAGCGCCCAGCTCAGCCCCGAGGCCCGTCCCGTGAGCCCTGGTGCCCCGTGTCCCCCGCCTCCGCCCGCGTCCGAGGCTCTTCTCCGTGGCGCAGCGAGGACCAGAACCCCGCGGCCTGGGGACTCCTGGATGGCCGGTGCCACCAGCCTGTGGCCACAAGGAGACTGTCCTGAGCCCCGCCCCCGAGGGGAGTCTGTGGCCACCAAGGAGGTGACTGTGACAGGGACAGGTTCCCGCCATGGCCACGGTCCTCCCTGGAGTGGACTCTAACACCAATAATAAACACCAGCGCCTGGCGCTCAGCCCGCGGTGGCTCTGGTCAGTGTCCCCAGCAGCCCCTGAGGGGGCTGGGAGCCCATTTCACCGAGGGGGACATTGGGACAGGGACGAGGGGTTCGCACGGCTCCTCAGGCTGAGAAGCCACAGGTGGGGACTCAGACCCGATCCCAGGGCCTGCAGACCCCAGGCTCCGTGTCCCCTGGACGCTGACCCCCTGCCCACCCTCCTGCATGACCCACAGGGCCAGACAGGTAGGAGTGGACTTGGGTGCCCTCTGTCTGCTGGCCGGTGTCTGCAGGGACACTGCCTCTGTCCTGCACGGGGGAGGGGAGGCCTGGCCAGTGACCGCCCCGGTGTCACCTGTTACCTGCCCCCTGTCACCTCCACCTTCAGGTGGCCGGTGGGTCTCAGGGGTGGGTTCTTGGGCCCAGCTCAGGGCGTCTCAGACTTTCACACGGACCAGCAGGTGGGGGCCTGGGGTCTGTGTGAACGGCCTGGGCTGGTCCCCAGGGTCCCACAGGCGCCCAAGCCACCTGCTGGGCCGGGGCCAGCACGTCCGGGCTGCCGAGGGCCTCCCGGCCGGGCTCTTCACCTGGGGAGGTGGTGCCCCTGGTGTCCAGCCACCAGACTTCTGCCTCGGTGGAGGGAACCGGCTCCCTGGATGCCACGAGGCAGGAGGACAGGGAGGCCCCGGCTCCGAGTGGGGAGGGTGGAGGCGGGAGCCACCACGAGGCTGGGTGGGGACCCGGTGTCAGTGGGCTGGCCACAGACATGACTTACGGAGACCCCCGGGGGCCAGGGCCAGGTGGTGCTGGGGACGCCGAGGCTGGAGATGAGAAAGTGCCCCTGACCCGGCCATCCGGTCCAGTGTGGTGGCGGGGTAGCCTGGGGACGGAGAGGGACTCCTGAGCTGAGACCCGGGTTCTGAGACGCCTTCCTGCAGGCTCAGGGTGAGTCCCCAGAACCCACTCAGATCCCAGCACCTGTGGCGAGTCTGGAGCACAGAGGCCGCTGGCGTCAGGACTTCCCACGTGAGGTGACTGGTCAGGAAGAGGCCAGGTCAGGCAGAGTTCAGCTGGCAGAAAGGACCCCAGACCAGAGCAGCAGGTGCCAACGTCCTGTGGCAGGAGGAGCAGAGCCTGAGGTTGGAAAGAGCCCCACAGGGCGGAGTGCAGGGAGGGGCCGCCTCAGGTGCTCAGGGGCAGCGGAACCTGCTGGCCTCGGCCTGCTCCCAGGGCCCCCTGGGCCCTGCCTTCTGTCACCCCAGGTGCACTTAGTGCAGCCCAGGGTCCAACCAGACGTGGGCCCTGCCTTCTGCAGATGCCTCGCTCCTCCCCTGGCTCTGGCTCAGGGCTCACTGGAGGTTATGAGGCCTAGGGCTGATGTGGAGGGCCCATGAGGTGGCACCTGGGTGGCACCTAGGTGGCCAGGGCACAGCTGACCTGGGCCACCTCAGGCCTGGGGCCTCAAATAGGAAGCCAGCCGTCTGCATGAGCGAGCTGCTGCCCAGCCCCAGGGGCCAGCCTCCCCTGCCCCCTTCCAGGGTCCTTCAGGCACCCGGGGAGAGCGGGAGGCCCGGGCTGTCTCCCTGACCCCTGTCCCCGGGCGGGCGGCTCTCAGCAAGGTCTCACTGGAGCTTGTTCTGGGCGCCCAGTGTCCTGGGGTCTGCAGGTCCAACCCCCGAGGGGCAGCGGCCAGCGACCACCAACAGCACTCACAGGGGAGACAGACGGGCGCAGGAGGCGCCCGAGCCTTGGCCAGAGGCCTCCCCCCGCCCTTCGAGGCCCCGCTGCCCCGGCCCCTCAGAGGCTCCTTGGCACCTGCAGGTGGGCTCCATGGTCCGAGTTTGGCCTCTGGAGTGGCCGGTGTGTCCAGCCCCGAACCTTTAGCTTCGCCTCCCGTGGCGGGCGGACAGGGCGGACCAGGGTGGCCACCCCCGCAGACACTTCTGTGGCCGCCCTGCAGGGTCCAGGGGAACGTGGCTGAGGGGCAGCGCCATCCCGGGGGCTTCCAGTGACACACCCCGCCTGGGGCAGGGACCAGAGCCCGCGGCCAGATGGTTCAAGGCCCTAAGGGCGTCGCTGACTCACGGACAGCCTGGCGGGGACCTGGGGGCTCTGGGACGCCTGGACCCAGGGTCCACCCTCTGCGGCTCTTAGGTTCACTCCCCTTTGGGTCGGTTCCTTCTCAGACAGACCCGTCCCCGCTGTTGGCTCAGTGGCCTGGCGACACACTGTCCCCGGCTGGCACCCGTGCACAGGACACGGCCTCTTGCCGGATGGTCCTAGCCAGTCACGAGTGGAGTCTCGTCTTCTGGGACAGGAGAGGGCGGCCAGCACGCGGGGGCAGGTCAGCTGGCCCGGGCCCCCTGCCCCGGGGACACTGCGTGCCCCAAGGCTGCAGCCACCCAGAGGCGAGAAAGCAGCCCCCCTCGGGACCCCCGGGGGAGGGGGCCCAGCACCCGAGGGTACCGGATCCGAGGGACCTCAAGTGCCTTACGCGAAACGACACAGTATTCACAGGTGACCCACGGTGTCCCCTCCCAGACACGCGAAGCCATTTCTAACGCCTTCTAGCACACAAGGCGACGTGGGGCCGGGGACCCACGCTCCCCTGTCCTGTGTGTTTGGTTCCAGGGCTTGAACCTGGGGCGCTCACCACTGAGGGTCTCACTGAGCTGCATAGGGCCTCCCTCCGTTGTCCAGACTGGCCTCAAACTTGCAGTCCTCCTGCCTCAGCCTCCTGAGTCACTGGCATTGGGGCGTGGGCCACTGTCCCAGGCTCTGCGGCATGATCTGGGGAGGAAGGGGGAGGGTAAAGAAGTCTGTGTTCAGAAGACTCCAGGGTCTTTCTGAACATTTCCAGGTCCTTGGCGGATCCTTCAGCTGTAGCCGAGGTGCCGAGGGCCAGCTGTCCAGGAAGACCTGGACCCTCCCACGCCCCCCCTCCAGGGGGCAGGGCAGCCAGACCCCGGGAGAGAGGAGCCCTGGTATTCAGTAGGGGACAGCCTGGACTCTGGGCCCCAGCAGTGGCAGGAGTGCCAGAGGGAATTGAGAATCTGGGGACATCCGAGGTTCAGGGCCCAGAGCCGCCGACGTCGAGTGGCCCGTGTGCCATGATCCGCTGCAGCCGCTCTGAGCCTCCGTGTGGGGACGTCCCGGCCGGACGCTCTTGGAAGGATGTTCAGTAGCGTCCTGGCCTTGCTCCATGCCCCCCGAGCCCCCTGACACCCCAGAGCTTCTCCAGACACGGCCAGACGTCCCTTGAGGGAGGGACAATGTCACCTTCAACCGAGTCACGACCACGACTCTCTCTCGGGTTGGCATTGCTCTTCTGATTGACAGATGGGGACACTGAGGCCCCGGGTGGCTTGTGGGGGTCTCCTCCTGAGCAGGGGCTGGGCCTCAGCCCAAGATCCCTTCCATTCTGGCCAGTCCCACAGCTGGGTGCACCTGGTCTGTGCACTCAGCTGTGACGGTGCAGCGTCCCCACCCCGGGAACAGAGGTGTCCTTGCTAGACACTCCCCCACCTGAGGGGAGGGCTCTGTCCCTGCAGGTCTGAGGGCGGAGACTTGGAAAGGTCCCAAGAACTCCTCTCACTCCCTCCGCCGTCTGTCCCCATCAGGAAACAAGCAGGACACCCAGGGGACTCGCCCACAGACTCACAGCAAGTCAGGGGCAGAGCCTGGCTCAGCCAGGGGACCAGCCCGTCTGGCCTCTCTGATCAAGTTCTAGGTCGGGAACTTGGTTCCACGGTTTCACAGACCCAGGGCTGGGCAATTCCGGGCCAGTGCCTCACCCTCTCTGGGCGTCAGCGGGGCTGGAGCACATGTTTTTTCTTGGCTCTGAGGTTGGAGGTGGTGGTGGGAAATGGGGGGACAGAGAGGACCATCAGGGGGAGCATCCATTCCTTCCATGTCCTGCCTCAATCCTAGACAAAGAAACTGAACACACGTCCTGCCAGCAGCGTGGTCCACACCATGGCCACCTGCCTCCACCTCTCCACACTCATGGGAGCCCACGAGGTGGGAGCTCACAGGGACATCTGGGCGGAAACCAGTCGGCCCAGAGAAGCGAAGGTCCCCGCCCAGCAGCTGCTCTTGCTGGCCTTGGGGAGTTGCTCTGTCCCCCCATGAAGTCCCTGCCCCCATCCTACTGCTCCCCTCCTGTCCCCACAGCCACCCCTTCCACCATCTCCACGCCCAGCGCCCCCTGCAGGGACGTCAGCACAGGGGACTGGATCAAGCCCAGCCTGCAGCCCTGCCCTTGAGAAAGGGCCCCAGGTGGGAGGGGACATCGAGGTCCTCACCTACAATCCCACGTGAAGCTCAACGCTCCTGTCCTTCTGGTCCTCAGGCTGTACAATGTGTCCCCAAGCTGCAGGCTGCCATGTCCCTCCCAAGGAGCTGCCTGAGCGAACGGGGCCAACCCTGAGCCAGGAAACTAGTGGGAGTCCTCAGACCTGCTCCCTGAGGGGGCATCCACTGGCCTTCTGTGGCTCGGTTAAGTGACACCTGCAGGCCACAGTGCTACCGCCCGGCTCACCAGGTGCCACAGACCAGGCACAACAGAAATCTCCTCTCCTGGAGGCTGGAGGCCAAGGTCAAGTCGGGGGCAGGGGGCCTCTCTCCTTGGCCTGCTGATGGCCCTCTTTTCCCTGTGGCCTCTGCGTGTTCCTGTCCCCATCTGTCTTCAAAGTGTGCAGGTCACACTGGAATCCCCCTTTAAAGAGCCTCCTCCCGACCCAGTGGCATCCTTCAGTCCCGGGGTCAGGGCCCAGCTGATGGATTTTGAAGGACCTGGTCCACCTGGTGACAGTCCCACACCCCCCACCTGCCTCAGTCCAGGGGACCTGGGTTTCAGCCACTTGACTCACGAAGGTCCCACCTCAGTTTCCCGCGGTCAGCTGGGCTCCCCCCGACCACGGTGGCCCCAGCCCGCCGACTCCCCAGGCCACACACCTCCCCGCTCTGGCCCCAGGGAATGTGTCACAGAGCAGGTGCTTCCAGGAAGGACACGCGAAAGAGGCCAGGCCAGGGAGGAGGCAGGACACGCTCGCAGCCACCCCCGCGGAACCTCTGTGCCACCCACCACCCAATGAGCTGAGGGCAGGGGTCCCTGGGGCTTGGGCTGGTTCTCCAGAGCTGGATTCCTTCCGCTGAGGGTCCCGGCCAGCGGTCCAGCACTCAAACAGATCCCCGAGGTCAGCAGCTGGCCAGGACAAGGGTTGATTTTGATTCCAGTTTCAGAGCCTGCAGCCCACGCGCCTGGCCCACTGACCTGGGTCTGCAGCCGGACGGTGCGTCTGGGCGGGACGGGGTGGAAGGAGCTGCTCACCTGTGACTCCAATGACAGACGGAAGCGGAGGGGCTGGGTCCCCCGTCCCCTGCAAGGGCAGCCTGATGACCTAAGGTCCTCCTGCTATTTTCCACCTCTTAAAGCTTCACTCCCAACAGTGCCACCAACAGTGCCACCAAACAGTACCACCCAACAGTGCCTCCCAACAGTGCCACCAAACAGTGCCACCCAACAGTGCCTCCCAACAGTGCCACCCAACAGTGCCACCCAACAGCACCACTCAACAGCACCACCCCACAGTGCCACCCTACAGTGCCACCCCATAGTGCCACCTAACAGCACTTCCCAACGGCACCACTCAACAGTGCCACCCCACAGTGCCTCCTAATAGTGCCACCCAACAGTGCCACCCAACAGCACCACTCAACAGTGCTACCTCACAGTGCCACCCCACAGTGCCACCCCTGGGCCTGCAGCCAAGCTTCAGCCAGTCGTGGTGGGGCAGGTGGTGGATGTGGCTGGGCGGTGAGGCTGGCCTTGGGGACCAGCTACTCACAAGAGCCGCTGAAGAACTCTGGCCCAAACCCCCAGATCCTGCTCAAAGCTGGCACTTTAGAATCCTGGGCAGGGCCTGCGACCCCCACTCAAAACCTGAAACTCACATTAGACCCGAGAGGCGCACAGTAGGGAGGGCGTCTGCAGCATATTTAGACTCCGCGGGTGATTCTGGGGCTGGGATCCCCCCGGGGGTGACCTGCCCCTGGGGAAGCCTCCAGGACAGCCTGCAGTCCCCCCACTCACCACTAGATGGCGGGACAGCACGGGCCTCATTCGTCGGCAGGCTCCATCCAGGGCCGCTGGGCAGTCAGGCCCAAGGCCACCCTGAGGTCCCGCCACCCTGGGACCCGGCCACCCTGAGACCCGGCCACTCCGAGGTCCGGGCCCCTGAGATTCAGGCCCCTGGGACCCAGGGCCACCCTGAGACCTGACCACCCTGAGATCCGGCCACCCTGGGACCCAGGGCCACCCTGAGACGTGGCCACCCTGAGTCCCGGCCCGAAATTTCCCGGGGGTGGGGATTCGGATCCAACCCCCGAGGGCAGCTCCTGGGGGGCAAATGTCCCTGTCCTTTCCCCAACGAAGGCCGGAGACCGTCTCCTGTGGGGCAGGCTACACCCGCAGCAGGCTTCCGGGTGGATCAGACCTGTTGGCCACCCAGATCCCCTGCCCGCTGGGAGGCCCGGATCCTGAGCCCCCGCCCACCCCCTGCGAGGACAGCCTGCCCAAGGGAGGCCAGCTGAGGACGGTCCCGTGGCCCCAGGAGCACTGGCTGTTGGTCCAGCGGTTTCCCTTCCCAGGAGGGTGGCTGGACACCCCCCACCCCGGGCAAGGCGGCTGGAGGGCAGCAGGCATTCCCCAGGTGTCCAGGGGACCATGTGGGCAGCCCCAAGGGAAAAGGACACACACTGAGGGGCCCTGAAACCTGGCCTTAGACGTCACCTCTTCCAGCCACCTGCCCCCTCTTCACGGTCCCACAGAATAAATGGCCTTGGACCCCTCACACCCCGTGAGTGACACCCGAGCTCTGGAGCCAGCCTTCCTGGGCACAAATGGTCCCTTGCCTGCCGCCTACTAGCTGTGTGACCTCAGGCACACACGTAACCTCTCTGGGCCTCAGCTTCCTTGTCTGACAAGTGGAGGGGCAGTTACCCTCTGTAGGGTGGTCCCGAGGCTGGTGGCAGGTGAGCATGATGAGCACCTGGTGGGTCTGAGGGGTGTCCTCACTTATGGGCTGTCATTCTTTCACCCTCTGTGCACTTAGCGTTGTCCTCGGGAGACTTCAGCCCCCTGTGATCCTGCTGCCTCTCAGGGTGGAGGCCACCTCCAGGGTGAGGCCAAGGGCCAGGTGAGGTGACACTAGGGAGCTGCTCCCTGGATCCTCAGTGATCTGCTGTGAGGCTGCAGCTGGGAAGCGGGAGCAGAGGGGCCGAGGGACGGGGACAGCTTCTTCTGTGCCACCCTGCGCTGGCCTCCCTTCCGGCTGCATCCTCACCTCCTGAGCCTCCCCAGCAGAAGGGACAGAATGCTGCCCAGGAATCTTCCAGAAGAGCCCAAGCAGGGAGACTCTGCCGACTAGAGGAAGCATCAGGGTGTCCCCGGGACCAGTGCTCAGGCCACGGGATCTGCTGGGGACCCCCATCTTTCCCGTGGACCGTGGGTTGTCTCATCTGTCAAGCCCAGGTCACAGCTGAGACACGGAGGCCAAGAGGGGACAGCTTGCTGGGTCAGAGCCAGGCCTGGAGCTAGGATGGGGACCGGGTCTTCTTAGTGCTAGCAGAGAGAAGCTCATGGCTGTAAGAGGGAATCCTCCAGTGGGTGGCGGTCAAACTCTGCCCCATGGAACCCCAAAGGGTTCCCAGGAACACCTCAGACTCCTGAGATCCACAGCTGATCCCCAACCAGAAGGAACTTCTGCACGGGCCACAGGTGTCCTCTCACCATCTGCCGCTGGCCCAGAGGCCTGCCTCCAGGGCTGGTGCCCCTGTACTCCGTGGACGACCCTGAGAGAGGACTGGCCTTCCTGTCCCTGGGAAACATGAGCAGAGCACCCCCAGCTCACCTGCTCTGAACCCCACACTCCCCTGCCTCTGGGCGGGGCAGCTGCCTCTGGGTGAAGTCCTGTCCAGCCCAGCCTGGCCGCCTCCCTGTGCAGTGGACTCTCCAGCGCTCGGCCTCCCACTTCATTTTACCAAAACACCTCTTGGTCCAACTGCCAGAGGGCATGCGAGTCACGGGAGAGCGGGAATGTCCTGGAAAGTTCACCTGTTTCATCCCCAGCTGTGCCAGAGCCTAGAACGGTGCCTGGCGTGTTGCGGGTGGTCAGCGAGAGTTCTTTTCTCTTCCTCCACCCCCCCACCCCCGCCCCAGCCAGCTTTCTTGGATGCTGAATAAGATAAACCTAAACCCTGCACCCAATAATCATGGAGGGATGACTTCTTAAAGGCTCTGGGGACAGTGGCTCTCCAGTGTAGCCCAGTGTCACTGTGATCCTGGGACCTCCCAATTTGCAGATGAGCTGCTAAAGGCCCGTGGTCCCCGCGGTGGCTTCAGGCAAGCCCCTTTCCCTCTCGGGATGCGGGTTTCCCTATCTACAAAACGGACACTGGACTAACTCCAGTGTACCCAGGTGCCACCAGGAAGGGACGGGCACCTCCTCCAGGGCCCAGGAAACCTCTCAGCTCGGATGAGAGTCTGCTGCTGGCAGGGGCTTCCATCTCCTGCGGCAGGAAGTCCTCTCTCTTACCCGCTTCTCAACTCCCGGGTCAGCAGCCACAGCCAGGTCAGGGGCCAGTACAGGGTGGAGGAGGTGAGGACACCCACTTGTCCCCTTTCCCCTTATCTCGAAGCGCTCCCCTCCCTCCCTTCCTCCCTCCCTCCCTCTCCCCTCTCAGCGCTGGGATAGAAGCAGGTTTGGGCCTTGCTCTCCACCACTGAGCTACCCTCCAGACCCCCTGGAGCATTTTCAAATAGTGTCCCCCAAGCTCGGTGCCCGGCAGAAGTGAGCACTCCTGGGTCCCAAAAGACACATGCAAAAATAGTTGCTTTAGTTACCATAAATTTGAGCTGCACCAAACTCAAACCAACCCTCAAGTCTGTCAGTAGGAGAATGGAAACATGAATTATGGCAGATTCAATGTACCCTAGGCTTTCACACCGCAGTAAAGAGGAATGAAGCCCCGCTATACGCAGCACCCGGGCGACTCTCCCAGATCAATGTGGAATGAAAGAAGTTAGACACCCAGGAGCACTGGCTGAGTGATTCTGTTTATTTGAAGTTCAAAAACAGGCATCACTAATGTATGCTAATGAAAGAGCTGAGGTCACAGTTGGAGCAGGGCACCAGGAACCTTCCTTAGGTCCTGGGAATGATCTAGATTCCTATCTGGGTGGTGCAATATAAATCATTACTCAATTTTTAAAAATACATAAATAAAAAATAAGTTGCAGGTCCAGAACTAGAGGAGTATTCTGGACAAGGACCGTCAGCCTCCCATCCTCACGGGATTTCCAGGGGGTTGGGTGGCAGTCCCCATGTCCCCAGCAGTACACAAGGTCATTAATTCAGCTCCTCAAGCATCACTTCCCCCTCTGAGCAGCTGGGCCCAGCAGTCAGGAAGGCTCAGGCCAGAGCTGCCTTAGCCCAGGCTGTCTGGCTGCCCAGTGCCTCCCGCCTCATCCCATCTCCTCCCACGTCCAGCCCCTTCCTAAGGGCCAGGTTCTCTAAGGGGTCCCTTCCTCCACCCTGCGCCTGCCTCCCCACAGGCTGCCATCACCCCAGCCTGGCTTTGCAGCTCTCTGGGGGAACCCCATGGAGCCCCACTGTTGGTCCTCCAGCGCCTGCCAAGACCCTGGAGTGCTGGACTCACTCCAGGACTGTGTCCTTGGCATCCAAATCCTAGGTCTGCCGAGGCCAGCTGTGGGCTGGAGAGCAGCCGCCCCACCCCCACCCCCACGGAACACTTTCATTCACTTGGGAATTTTGTCCCCCCACCCCCACCCCCGTGTTCCCACGGCCAGGGCTCACTCTGCATTTCACGCTCATGGACTTGACCCAGACCATTGCCAACCCCATCCTACAGATGAGAAGACGGAGGCTCCAAAAGGTTAAACAGCTCACCCAAGAAGCCGGGCTCAGGAACCAGCCAAACCAGAACTGGAAGCCCTAAATACAGCCCCGATGGGAGCGTCGTCGTCTACATTAGCTAAACGGCAACTTAAAGTCAAAAAACGTTGGGTTACTAGTCTGATAGTTTGAAAACACTTTGGAGGGGAAAAAAAAAACTTAAACAACTTCCCCCTTTCTGATCAAACAGGAATCCAGGAAGTAGCTCAATGATGTCACCAAACCAGGCTGAGGTAGTGGCCTCTACCCACCCACCCCTGAGAAAACCCAAAGGCGTTCGGGGGTCGGTCTCTTCCCCTCCGGTTCCCAGCTCTGCTGACCGCACCAGGCTACCCGGCCTCAGGGAGGACCCCCCACTCCCCCCACCGGGGAGAGCGCTGGCCGCCGACGGCTC
The DNA here is from genome assembly GCF_045843805.1 of Urocitellus parryii. NCBI lineage: Eukaryota > Metazoa > Chordata > Mammalia > Rodentia > Sciuridae > Urocitellus > Urocitellus parryii. The sequence goes on from NC_135541.1 coordinate 9,616,752, forward strand.
ATCGGGGGCTCCTGGCCACCGAAGGGGGGAAGGAATGGCTTCTGCCCAAGTGCTAGGGCCAACAGCTGCCAGGGAGCCGCCAGCAGGGCCTTGTGACGGGGCCAGCTGAAGGGCGACGGGCGAGGCTCTGCAGAGAGCCCGGCAGAAACCCTGCGCGCCCTCGAGGCTCCGGCGAGGCTGCTGGCTTCCAAGCTGACAGCAGCCACAGGCTCCGGCTCTAACTCGATTTGCCGGCCTGGCTCGGCCGCCCGCGCCCCTGCCCGCCCCCCGGGCGCCGTCCTGCGCTCCTGCCCGGGCTCGCGCGCCGGGTAACAGGGGCCCCGCCGGCGACCGGGCATCTCGCTGTCAGTCACCGGCCTCTGCGCCACTCGGCCAATCAGATACCTTCGGAGGCGGGCTTTAGAAAAAGCCCAGCCAATGGCCTTTCAGGGTCGCCCGGGTTCCGGCTGGCGGCGGCCGAGGGCACCCACCAGAGACCACCAGCTCCAGAAGCCGGAGGCGCCCGGGAGCCGAGCGGAGGAGAAGGTGGACTCTGAGTTCGAGTCCCAGCTCTGCGTTCACTGGCTGCTGTCTCTGTGCAATCCCTGCGTGTCCCCGAGCCTCGCTCCCTCTCCGGGCCGCAGGGAGGGTGCGTGCGCGGTGCCCGGCTCAGGGAGGGACGGCGCGGGGTACTTTGGAATTACCTGGTGCGTTTTCATTGCCAGTTTTTCTTATCGCGCCAAGATCGTCTTCACCCCTGAAAATCCAGCCGTTAGCTTATGGCCACCAGGAAGGGTGAACAGCAGAAAAGGGGGACCACGGAGGAGCCCGGGCTTTTGATTTTCAAAAGTTCAGGACTTGAGAGGAAACCGAGTGCGTAGAGATTTGGTGCTGGCGGGAAAGTGGGGGTGACCTAGATGCCCCGTTAGCCAGGTTTCCCGCCTCTGCAGGGCAGATGGAAGTTCCCGAGGAGGACCAGGGTGAGTAGCTCAATGGTAGAGCACTTGCTTGTCATGTTCAAGGCTGGGGCAGGGGGAAGATCTGGCTTCCCCTGGCACCTGCTAAGGTGACCATGTTTCCCTCTCCCAGGTGGTAGTGTGCCTGTGGGGTCTCCTGGAAGCTCTCCCCGTACCCACCTTCTTTCTCCTCTCTTGGCTTCTGTTGCTCTCCTCTTGGACCCGTGGGAGACACGGGCACGGCCTTGGCACACCTCAGGGAGGGTGTCACCCTCCGCCAATCACTCCATGGGGCCAGCCTTCTTGCCCTGCCCCTGGGCCATGCTGAGTAAGGAACGGGCCAACTCCTGAGCTGGCCCCAGTCCACACTCCCCCATGAGGGCTGCTCAGAGATGCTTCTTGGGCCCCCACCCGGTTTTCTGAAGACCCACCTCATGGGAACTCGGCCATTCTCCTCTGTTCCTCACCAGGACGCCCAGCCCCAGATGCTTGACCTCCTCTCGGTCATGACAAATGGCTCTTGGGTCTCGCTTCTGTCTTCAGATCTTCTGGTGGTGACGTCGCCTCTGTGCCTGCAGGCTTGGGGCTCCCACTTTGGCAACTTTAGCTCTTGCAACACCAGTCCTGGCACCTGAAACCTTGGGGTGTTGCCTCGGCTTTTCTGCTGAGTCGGGCTTCTCCCCAGTAAGAGGAGTCACCATCTGGAAAAGCACAGGCAGGGGAAGAGCCCCGCCAACCACTGCAACCCAGCAGCCTGTGCAGAGAGCAGGGGCAACCAGGTGCAGCGGGTGGGATCACTGGTGTGTGTCCAGAGTCCCTCTGGCCCGGTTCCTCTCCCATCCTCCAAGCCTGGACCAAGGAGCCCCACCCTAAGGGCGTTGCAAGCAGCCAACCCTGGAGAGCCCGGGAGAGAAGAGCAGGAGAGCACAGGCCCCAGGCACCCTGCAGCGGCCTCCGGAGCCCAGCGCTGGCCCCCAGGGGCTCCTGGGATAGACAGCCCCACTGTGCCCTCCACAGCCTCATCTGTCAACTGGGGGGAACCTGGTAGGTTCTTCCCTGGGACATGAGGGTGCCTAGAGGTGCCCACCCTTGCAAAGGGTGCAGAACAGTGCCGGCCCCTGGTCAGCGGGGCGTGAGTGCCGGCGGCTGGCATGGTTGGCATTTACTCTCTGGGAGGCCGGGGGTTCCTTGGAATCTAAGCCACGCAGGACCCTCGCATCGCCTGCTGGTGATTTCAGTGCAGTCACCAATCGGCCAGGGTCAGGGCGGCTGCGTGTGGCCTCTGGCTCTGCTCCTCCGCTGCTCGTCCACACTTCAGGGGTCCCCCTCGGGTCCTTCTGCTGCAAGACACAGGACACTCATCAGACTAGCTCCACCCAAGAGGAAACTCACGGGAAAACAGGAACGTGCTCGCACTGGACCCCGTGGCTCCTCCTCCTGGGTCCTTCTCTGCAGCTGGCTCTCGGGCTTTGGCCTCGGGCGTGTGCCCACCCAGCAAGCCGGCCTTCCTGACCTCCGCGGGCCTCCCTGACCTCCACGGGCCTCCCTGACCTCCACGGGGCTTCTGGGGCTGCTGGAGGCGGGCGCTCCTCCTCCTGACAGCCTGCGTGGGCTTCCAGAGAGAGTGAGGCTCAAGGAGGAGCTCGAGAGACCCAGGGCGGATAACAGGAGGGAAGAACGCACAGAGGGACAGCAGGCCGGAGGGCAGAGGCCCGGTCTGCGGCAGCGCAGGAGCCGAGTCCTGCGTGGGCGTGAGGAGGGCAGTGGCCAGGGCCTGTGCCCGCCGTGGAGTCTGGACTGTGCGGCCCCTTGATTCTGAGCTCTGCCAAGAGCACGGGGCAGTGACTTCAGCCCAAGGGCCTCTGCACGGACCCCCAGAGGCAGAGGCCCCTGGCTGCTGGGCCCGGCCCAGATGGCTTTCCTGAAAGCAGTACCAGAAGACAAGCTGTCCAGGGTCTGCAGAGAGCGGCAGAGGGGACTGTCCACCCTCCAACTCCTCCCACAGCCTCTGCAGGGGCCTGGGCACAGGGGACGTGAGAACACGGGCCCTGGTCTCTGGGAGCCCCAGAGTGTGACAGGGTCAGTCATGATAGTGATGGGTAGAAAAGGACACAGAGGGTCAGGGGAGCTGGTCAGGGCACACGGGGGGCAGTGTGCAGTTGGGGAGCCCCAGTGAGGGAGCGTCCCCACGGGAACACGTTGACCAGGTGTCCATCCCCCAGGGGACCTCTGAGCCCGCCCTGACCCCAGGTGAACCCTGAGTCCAGCACTCCGAGGGACTTGATGGTGATGGGCACGAGACCTGGAAGGGTTTCCTTGGCCACCCGGGTGTGACAGGGCCTGGGCCCAGTGAGAAGCTGAGCGGCAAGCCAGAGGTCAGAACAGCCCACCGGTGACAAGTCCTCCAGTGTCCTCCTCGAGGAGGCTGGACTTGACGCTGGGACAACGGGGCTGGACCGTGCTGCCCCTCGCTGACTTCACGACATGGAGAAGGGACAGGGTCAGGGCGAAGAGAGGAGGCTGGGAGGTCACTTGCAGAGGCTGGGACACAGGAGAGGTGCGGGGGGGACTGAGGATCGGGGTCCTCTGTGCCCAGGCTCTCAGGAACCTGGGTCCTGGCGCTCCGGACCCGCCAGCTCCGTCCCGGGCGTCTGGTGTGTTTTCAGCGGCCCCTGGACTGGGGGGCTGCGGCTGAGACGTGTTCATGGATTAAAATGTTTTAAGAAAACGGAGCAAAAACTGCTTCCTCTACATGGGCCTCCCCTCTCCCTCCTGCTCTGCGTCACACGGGAGCACGGTTTCTTGGCCACACAGACCCGATTCAGCCTTCAGAGAGGCTGGGCCAGCGTGTCACCCGCGCCACCTGCACGCCAGCCACGTCCCTCCCCAGTGAGTACCGTGGACCCTTCCAGCCGGGGCCAGGCTGTGAGTGCACCTGCGGGATCACTGCCGACTCGGGCACCAGTCACGCAGGGACAGCCTTGCTCAGCTCCTCTGGGCTGAGAACTGAGCCCACTTGGGGGGTAAGTGGGGGGGGTCTGCAAGGGACAGGAGTTACGGGGGCAGCGACCACAAGCAAGGGGCAGAACAGCGAAAGGGTATGCTCCTGGCAGATGTGCTCCTCCCAGCCAACTTCAAAAAAATAGTAATTCAACGTGTTTTTGTTGAAAAAAAAAAAAATCATACCCCCAACACACACATGAACGCACCTTTTCTCTACTTCAAAGGGCAATTTCTGGTTTGATTCTTCCCATTGTACTTTCTATGCATCATCCGATTCATATGTGTCCACATCCTTTGAAAATGTCATTTATGTAGCATCATAATGTTTAACCTCTTGCTTTCTCAGTTAATGACACTTCTTGGACACCATTCTTCCATGTGAAAAAGGCTTCACCTTTTTCATGACTGTGTAGCATTCTGGCACTGGCTCAAACCATAATTTACCTAGCATATTTTCTAGTGGTGGGCACCAAGGTGGGTGGAGATGCTTGACCATTACCCATAGGAAATGCCCTTAAGCCCATACGTCCTTTAGGACATGAATGGGTTATTCGACATGACAATGTATTCTCACCAGTAGACTTGCCGGCCTCATTCCTGCCGGTATGCCTGAAAAATTAGTGGCATGACTGTCTGGATTTTAATCACCAACCAGGCACAATTTAATTCTTTAAAAGTGACTTGTCCACTCAGCCAGAGTGAATAAAAATGCATGCCAGAACAGCGGTCAATCCTCTTAGAATCCTCGATTTCAGAACTGGCAGATGCATGCTCCAAATGATCCAAGTTCAAAGAATGCCAGCCCACTCACAAGGCGCTTCCTGCCTTCATCTGGTCCCCATGTTGATCCTGCAAAGTGTGTATATTTAACATCACCATTTTCACAGGTGAGGAAACTGAGGCTCAGAGAGGACAAGATATCTTCCCAAGGTCACACAGCTCCCAAATGGCAAAGGGTTCAGATTCCAAAGACAGATCTGGTGAAATCTTTTTTTTTTTTTTTTAAAGAGGAAGATCTTTTTTTTTTTAATATTTGTTTTTTTTCAGTTCTCGGCGGACACAACATCTTTGTTGGTATGTGGTGCTGAGGATCGAACCCGGGCCGCACGCATGCCAGGCAAGCGCGCTACCGCTTGAGCCACATCCCCAGCCCGATCTGGTGAAATCTTACCTTCTCTCTAAATACATGGTATCGGCTATATCACATGACTCTTAAGGTCTTTGAGTGGATAGTCAACCGGCAGGCAAGTGAAATAAACATTCGCCTAGGTGGCTGAGTTCCTGTGGCCACTGCAAGAAATCATCACAAACTTCATGGCTTAGAGCAACACGGATTTACCACCGTAGGTCACTGGAGGTCAGCCGCCAGTGTTGGGTCTCCCTAGGCTAACAGCAAGGGCCGCTCCTTCCTGGTGCTCCAGCAGAGGATCCGTTTGGTACCTTGTCCAGCTCCTGCAGCTGCCCACATTCCTTGGCTGATGGCCCCTGTCCAGCAATGCCGTCACTTGGACTTCTACTCCCTTGGTCTCAGACTGAGCCTCCTGCCCGCTTACAAGAGCCCCCGGGACTACACTGGACCCACCAGGATCGTTCAGGATAACCCTGTCTCAATTCTTAGCTTGAGTCCAAGTCCCTCTTGCCATGTAAGATAACGGATTCTGGGAGTCACGATGTTGACCTCGGTGGGCAGCTATCCCTCTGCCTGCGACACGTGGATTCCTGGCACAGTGATTTAGAGCAGGGGTCCTGTGGAGGGAGGTGCCTGGCTCTGATTTTGACTGCTAGGCCTCAGTAACAGGGACTGCCTTCCTCCCTGTGCCCGTGGTAACAGGTGATAGACACTCCACCCTTTGAGAGTCACGTCTTTGGATCTTCTCTCCAAGAGCACATCTCAGGCCCCTGTCAGTGGTTACTTAGGGGAATCAGTTGGCAGGTAGAACCGGGGAACCATTTAGAGAAACTAACCCTGTGAGGGTTTAGAGAAACCAACCTTGGAGAAGAGATCCCTCCAGAGGAGCAGGGTGAGCAGCCACGAGCTTCTTCCGCCAGCTTCTCAGTTCTGCCTGCAGGTCAACTTTGTGAAATTCTCCAGCCTCTGCTCAGACCAGCCAGGGTGAGGCTGCTGGAAGGAACACGGGAAGATGATTTTCTGATAGGCAGGATCTGCCTGGTTGGGTCTGCAGCGGAGCGGGGCGTGCCTGGGATTGGATCCTGGGGTGGAAAAGTACCAACTCTCTTTGCTTTCAGGTTAGTCAGTCTCAGAGCGAAATGAAAACCTGATCTTATCTGAGAGCCTAGCTAGCAACTGTTCCTACCCCTCTTTTGGAACCTGGGAAAGTCCCCAAATTCATTGTCTGAAAGTTGGGATGAATACACAGAGCTCTGGATGAGAGAGCGTTATTACAGGCATCGGCTTACCATAAAGGGTTCTCACTTGCAAAAAGATGTTATTGTTTGGGGTTTTGATTCATCTAACAAATATTTATCAAGCACTTTCAGGGGGCTAGGGAAGGGGAAGGGGAAGCTCTCAGCAGGAAGCACATGCCCAGGAGGAATTGTCCTGTAGCAAGCAGGGCACAGGCTCTGGAGTGGACCCACTTGAGTCTAGATCGTATTGTCCCCCACTGAGTGACATTGAAAAACGACTCAGCTTTCTCTTCTGGAAAGTGGACATAAGCAGTAACCACTTCGCCGATTGTTACCAGGATGAAAGGAGATGGTTCAAGGGAAGCCCGTGGCCAGCCCATGCCTGGTTCACAGTAAGGCTTTGGTTGTTTCCCCAAATGCTTTTTTGCTCCCCAAATTTGTCTTTTTATGGACACCAGGTCCTACTGAACTGTTGCTGATCAAGAAGCAACAATGTAGGGGGGGCACCTGTTACAACTCTTTAGAAAAGTGTAAGTGGACGCTCTGTGCCCAGGAACTCCTGGACACCTTGAGCGTCCACTGCGGGAGCGGGCCTGGATGGCGATGGTGGAGGCTGGCTGGCTGCAGGCGCTGTGCGCTCCTCCTGGAGACAAGGATTCCCAGTAGGAGGCGCCTTGTCCTCGGCTGGCTTCTCAGACACCCGCCAGCTGGCTCTGGGCTTCTCAGGTTTTGAACTTCAAAGAGTTGGACGTTCACCCGAGGAAGGGACCCTGGCCCGACCTCTGCTGGAATTCAAAACAGCCGAAGATCGGGAGGGGAGCCGGGCCAGCTCTTCCCTCGCGTTTGGAATCCACGTTTCGGGCGGTCTGGCGGGACCGGGACTCACCCACCCTAGTTCTGGCGCCGCTTCCAGGGCCGACTTCCAGGCAGAGGGCGGGGTTGCAGCGCAGGTGAGAGGCGGCGCGCGGTGTTCGGGCTCACCTTCCTGGTTCCGTGCAGAGGCGGGCCACCCGTCCGTCACCCACGGGACGGGAGACACCCGCCAGTGATTCGCTAGGAAAGTTCTCTGCAAACCTGGGCATGGGCCCCGGCAGGGGAGAGTCCCGGGCTCGGATGCAGGAACCCGAAATGGGCTCCACCCAGGCTGGGCTCGACGCGCGATACCGAGGGTGCCCGGGCCACCCAGGAGTGGGTGGGGAGCCCGACAGAAGGCGTGAGCTGACTCGCTTCTTAAAAACTCGCTTCCTCCTTCTCTACCTCCGCCCTTCGCTCACCTCGCCAGGCTTCGGCCGGGGCTGAACCCGCCGGCCCTGAACCCGCCAGCCCGAGGGAGGAGAGCCAGGCAGCGGCCTCCCGGAGAAAGAGGAGAGGTGAGTTTTCGGTCAGGTGAAGGCGCAGGGACACCGCCCCTGGTGGGGTGTGGGGGAGTGTCCCCAGCTCCACGTAAACCCAGGCCATAAATGCCGCGGGCTCGGGGCCTCGAGACCCCCACCCACCCAGACCCGCCGCCCTTCCCAGGGAGAGGGGCGATCCGGGCGCGCTTCCCTCCCTGCCTCCACCCGGTTGATTGACTCCGGCGGGGTCCGGGGGACGTGGGCGCAGCGCCGGCGAGAGAGCTGCTGCCCGCCCTCCGCGGCGAGGTCGCGGGCCCCCGGCTGGGGTGGCGCGGAGGCCGGGAGGGAGGGTCGGCTGGTGGGCGGCGCCTCTCTCGGCCGGAGGCCACTCGGAGCCGGCGCCGCCCTCCGCCGCCCGCGGTCCCTCCCTCCTGCTCTCCGCGCTCCCGGGCCGCGCTTCCTGCGTCCCCATCCCGGTCCGGGAGCCGGCGACGCTCCGTCTCCGCACCGCGCTCCCCCGATCGAGGCTCGCTAGAGCCCCCTGCCCGCGATCGACGCGTCCCCAAGGAGGCAGCCCGGGCTGGGGGTGTCGCGGAGCCCCCAGCCCCGGGCCGCTGGGCAGAGACCGAGCCGGAGCCGCAGCGGCCCGGGTGAGTCTGCGCCGCGGCGCCGGGAGGAGTGAGTGGGTGCGCGGTGGGGCCGAGAAGGGGAGTCCGAGGATCCCGGGTGGTGCGCCTAGTCGCCCGAGAGTGTCCAGCGGGGAGTCTGCCACCCGGCGGCCTCGCTGCCCAGCCCTCGGCAGCCGCGCCCCGCCAGCGACCGACACCCCCACCTTCCGCACCGCGCGGGCCGGCCGGCCACGGAGGGGGAAGGCGGCCAGCCTCGGGGGCCCCCTGTTGGCCAGGACCAGTGCCATCCTCCCGGAGGGTTTTGAACCCCGGGCCTCGGCGAAGGCACCTGCCACCCCTGATCGTGAGCGGAGCTTTAGTCCCTGAAAAGCAGCTCGGCGCCATCCGCGTGGACCCTCCTCCCCAGCCCTCGCTTCTTTGTGGCTTTTTACAGTTTAAGATTCGTGCGCCCCTGTTTTACTCACTAGAAGTAAAGGGGAGAGACCGGGCGGGAGCGGTGAGGTGGAACTCGGGTCCTGCCCCGTCTCGGCTTCTTTGTCTGTAAAGTGGGAATGACAGTGTCCCGGGGCGAGACGACGAGGCATTCTTACGAGGCTCAAGCTGGGCTACTTTGGGGGAGCGCCGGATCCCCCATCAGATCTCAAGTCGGCGCGCAGGACAGCGGCAGGGGCGCAGCAGGTCTGATTAATAGGATAGTCACTTGGAGGAAGGAATCTTTCCCACCAGGGTGGGCGTGGAAGGCCGGGAACCCGCACATTTTCCTCTGGGAGATGCCGCGGGCTGCCCCGGGATGACACGTGTGTCCCGGGACCGGTCCTTCAGCTCGCGTCTGGTGGTCTGGGCTCCCGGAATCCTCCGAAGCGGGGTGGGCGGGGCCATCGCGGGGCTGCAGGTGGAGGGACCGCCCTGGGGCAGGTTCTGGCTTTGGTTTTGAAGGGTTACTTGGAAGCTAGCTCCCGTAGTGAAAGGTCCACCTGAGAACAACTTCCACCCTTGGACTTGTCCCACCAGGATCCCGACCTGATGGAGCGGGGCCAAAAGGATCTGGGAAGGAGCCCATTTCCTTCCAAAATTTCCTCCCTTTCTAACCAGATGTACCCCCATCCCCAAAACACACACACACACACACACACACACACACACACACGAGAGTGGGAGAAAAGGGCAATAGGAAGGCGAGGGGAGGAGACTGGCCACGAAGCTGTTTCTCATGGTGTCCTGGGCGTCTGGGGCGTGGCTCAGGACTTGGGGAGGACTTGGGGAGCTCCCAGCCTAGTGAAGGAGTTGGACAGTAATGGCGAGTGTCACAGAGGGTGGGTGCTACAGTCAAGCCACACCATTCGCTGGCCGTGACAGATGGTGGTCAGTCACTTCACCCCTCTGGGCCTCTGTTTCTTCTTTTGTGAAATGGGAATGGCGACGTCCCAGGGCAAAGTGGGGTGTCTGTGTCGAGTACAGAGCAGGAGTACGTTATGTTACCGGTCTTAAGAGAGAATGCTAGAAAGAAAATAACTGGGGAGGGAGGTCCTGCAAAGAAAGAATGTTAGATGAGTCGACAGGAAACTGGAGTTCACGGGGGACCTGGGAGGAAGGGTGTCTGGCAAGTGGAGCACCTCAAGCAGACCTGTGCTGGGTGGGAGGACTCAGGTGGGGAGGGTGGGCTACTGGGAGGGTGGGGAACCAGGAAGGGAGTGGGGACGAGGCTGGAATGGGCCCACTGGACCGGCAGGGCTCTCTTGGAACCATCCAGCAGGTGTTACCTGAGCCCTTTCTGTGGGTAGGCACTAACTACCTTCTGGCTGGGAACACAGCAGCCATACAGTGCTTGCCCAGCACACACAGGCCCTGGGTTCAATCCCAGCACTGCAAAAAAAAAAAAAAAAAAAAGGCTAGAAGATAATTCTGGCTGCATGGAGAGATCGCATCTCTAGGAGAGAAAAAGCCGGCTGCAGGTTGGTGGTGGGCAGTGGCAGCGGGGAGCCACACGGGAGGCCTGAACAGAGGCAGGGATTATTACATGTGGCCTTCACATGGGACCACTGGTTCAGCATAAGATTTGGGGACTCCCTGAGAGGGCCAACCTCCAGCCTTCTCTTTTGCCAGAGAGAGGTGATGAGTGCAGGGCCCCAACCCTCCAGCTCTCCTGCCCTTGGGCTCCACTGTCACAAGGCCCGGGGGCTTCCCCATCTGGGAGGGATGGCAGAGCCAGGGGGTGGGTCTCACTGACTTTTGCCTCGGGCAGCTGCTTCCTTGGAGGCCCTGGTTTTACTAGTCACAGTTCTGGAAATGCTGTCTTGCTCGGAAATCTTGGGCTGGAGGAGGCTGGAGCGCAAGGCACTTGGGTCCTTGGCTTCTCTTGCCCCAGTTCTGGACCCAGGTGGGATTGGAGAGCGAGAAAGCATTGCCTCCCAAGGTGCCAGGAATGTTCCAGCAGCCCAGATGCCTCAAGAGGATCTGCTTGGGCTGCTGGCTTTTGCTTTCACTTCTGTGGTCTCTGCCCTGAAGCTGGAGGGAGAGTCTTGCGATTGGAGCTGCAGATCTCCCTTTGCTCCAGGTGACAGAGGACCCCAGAATACCTCAGGTGCGGGAGGCTTCGGGCTGTCAGAGCTGTCAGAGCTGCCAGTCTTATTTGACCAGTGAAACTCAGGGGGGGAGGGATTTCCCAAGGACAAGCAGGACAGCAGCCAAACTGGGACTGGACCCCAATCCCCTTAGTTCCCCCCCTGGTGTCTGTGCCCGATCCCAGGTGGCCTGGCCACATTCAGGTCAAAGACTTGTTTTAGTCACGCCCCTGGTGTGACGGTTCCTCAGCATCTCATCTTTCTGGAAACTTCATAGAGTCCTGCTCCTCCGAAGCCCACACCGGAGGCCCAGGCTGGCCTGGAAGGGCCCTTTTCTCCCATCTCCTAGATGGAGCAGTTGGTGCCAAGGCCACCCCTCCGGGAGCTGGTGTTCCCTGGAGAACCAGCCTGCTTCTTGGTTTTCCTGCCAGCTGTCCCACCCCGCCCAGAACAGCCACCAAACACTGGCCAGAGATCTTCTCTGAGGGTCTCCGCTAAGCTCTCCCTCTCCCCGCCACCCTCTGGGCGGATTCCCAGCTCCTCCCTCCCCTCAGCCTGGCCACCTCTCCAGGCAGGCTTGGCCCTCAGCTGGGTTTGTTTACTTGGGCCCAGCGGCCGAGCAGGCCTTGTTCTCTCCTGCCCTAGATCTGCCACTCGCAGCATCCTCCAGCCTGAACGCTGACTGATAGCCCTGGTCAGAGTACTGGACCAGCAAGTCCACCCTCCTACACGTGGGGACACCGAGGCCCGAGGAAGGGAAGGGACTGTCCCCAGGCTCCCCAATTCTGTCATGGATGATTTTCAGGATGGCTTGGGTGGGGGTGGGTAAGAAGATAAAGCAGAGCCTCCTCCCTGTCCTGGGGTCCCTTTCTCTCCACTCTCCAAATATTTTCAGGGCGTCCACATGATGTGTCAAAAGGAGTCAGGCCGAGGACCCCCAAAAGACATGGGGTGCACCGTGGCAACTGGGATTTTGGTGCTCTGCTAAGCTGACTTTACACTGTGGCTCTGCAGGAAATGTTCTCTTCCCAGAGGACGGACGGACATATTCCTGTAAAGACCTGGAAGGAATGGCTGCAGATGCCAGCAGCCTCTGTTGATACTGCAGTGACCTGGGCAGGTGGTGTGTTAGTTTGATCCTCTGTCATTTCATCTTCCTGCTTTTCCATGTGTCACCCTAAGGGGTATTAGCCCCAGGGGACAGTTTTTCCACACAGGGTCTAGCTGCCAGTTCTCTCCTTCTTCTACCTGGTGGCCAGCAGGTACTTGGGAGGCCATCCTTTAGCGCTGGATTAGCTGCCTTGGCCAGAATTCTTTCTGCCAAGTGCATAAGAAACTTGTCACCTACCACCGTGGGACTTTTTTTCCTGAATCACTGTGGGTGTTTGGGAAGGAGTGATATTTGCAAAATCTAAAGCACAAACAGATTCTCACTGAGGTTCTAGGAAGTGGAAGAAGTCAGCCATTTGGGTGGGATGGATGTGACCCAAAGATCACAGGGCTGCAGGGAACGACCAGGTGGCTTCTGAGTTTTAGCTGTATTCATTTTAAGCAGCCAGTGCTCACACCCCACCACCACCCCTGGTCCCAGACCCCCTGGGGCTAGGCATGGGGCAGTAGGAGCAGGTCCCTAGGAAAGCCGGTATTTGGCTTGTTCATCTGAGTCCTGCCTCTTGGGAGGGAGGTATTTCAATGGCATCAGTGTGCAGATAGTTTGTCTCCCAGACAGGGGAGGCAGGGAGGTCACCCCACTTCTGGGATCTCTTGGGGTGAGGTCACCCCCTCTAACAGGATCACAGCTTTGTTAGCACCAGACATCCTCCTAACGATGATCTGGGATGTTTTCCAGGCTAACCTTGACAGTCTGTGAGCAGCAGCTTATTAGTGGGTCTGACGGGCAGTGAAGTGGCTTCGCAGCTGTCTTTTAAAGGAGAAATGGAGAAAAATAGAAAGCGATCATTTCCTGTCATTGTTACCGCTGTTTACTGGTGACGAGTCCTTGCTTCCCCAAATGCTGAAGTATAACACCAGAGAAGCACGAGGCAGGGGAAGAGTGGAAAGTAGAGGACTCCTCCCCTAGGAAGAAGGTGGAATCCGTGGAAGGAGGCCTTCCCTCTTTTATAGCTAAGGTCTTCTTTTACTTTTCACATTCATGTCCTTGGTTCCCTTTATCCTGCAGCTGTAGAATGAAGGCCCCAAAGGTGGGGGACAGGTGGGCTGGAGGAGTGATCTGGGCAGGAAGGGCCTGGGGTGGTTTTGGATCAGCACCTCCCTGTTTGCTGGGAGCTGATTCATTCATAGTTACTTAGGATGGATTCCGGGGACATTAACATTTCAATTTCCCCAAGTGCCGCTCTGCTTTCCTGGACTCCATTCTCAATAATGGCCTCTATTTTTTTTTTTTTTTTTTACTCAGTATTGGACCAATTTACCTGACTTCTCTAACTACCTGTCTTTAAAACTGGCTTCATCTTGAGAAGTCCCCGGTCCCGCCCCCTCCCCTCCTGGAGATCAAACCCAGGGTCTCAGGCAGGTCAGACAAGTGCTCCACACTGAGTCACACCTCCAGCCCTGAGAAGCATTCTTCAGGAAAGCTGTTGGTTATCTGCCTGTGGGTGTGGACGGAGTCACCCCATAACAGGGATTTCTTACTGTGGGGTAAGAGCCTTAGAAAACCCTGCTGCCATCCACAGGATCTTATACTGTGATCCTGGGAAACTTGGGATTCCTTGGACCTGTCCCAGAAGTAACTCAGGGGTCTGTGGGGACAGGGCTGAGGGTTGGGAGATGGGGCAGCAGGAAGGACGCTCCGCTTGCTGATGTTCCAGATGTTAGGGGTGTGAGAGACCCCTTAAAAATTTTGAGACTTTAAAAGTAGAATAGGTCAGAAAACTGGAAAGCACTGTTCGCCTAGCTCCTCATTCTTAGGGCCAGAAACTAAGGCCAGAAGGGAGAGGCTGGGCCCTGGGCAGGGGGTGGCCAAACCCTCGGACCCCCATTGATACGACTCTCCACGGGGAGACTGTGGAGTCAGCTTTCTGTTATGGTGGCAAAATACCTGGGGAAAAAAAAAAAACTTAAAAGGGAGAAAGATTTATTTTGGCTGGTGTTTTCAGAAGTTTGAGTCCACGGGCGGCCGGGTCCTGTGGTGAGGTGGAGCATCGAGGTGGACAGGCGCGGCTGAGAAAACCTGCTCAATTCCCCAGGGCTGAGAAGTAGAGAGGAGGGAGGGCTGGGGACAAGCTCTGCCCTCTCTGGAGAGGCCCCCAGGGACTTCCTCCAGCTAGGCCACACCTCCAGAGTTTCCACCCCCCCCCCAGTAGTCCACCCAGTTATGAAGCCATCAATGGACTAATCCCCCAGTGAGCCCAGAGCCCCTGGTCCACTCACTTCCTAAGAGCCCTGGACACCTCTGGACACTGCTGCACTGGGGGCCAAGAGCACATGCACTTTTGGTGGACATTCCAGATCCAAGCCATAGCGTCTAAATGAGGACATAAAGCCACTACGAAGACAGCAACGGGCCTGAAACACACAGAGGGGCTCTGTCCCCTGAGGGCCACGCGGTTGTGGGTGCTGTGATGGACGTTTACCATGAAGCCTGAAACCACCACCACGCTGATCGCCGTGTCTGTGGCTGCAAGGCACCAAACATTAGGCGGCTCCTGTTTGGGCATTTCTTCTCTTTAATGCCCCCGGAGCTTGACCTCACGATGCAGACCACCCAACAGCCCCTGGCAAAAGCAGGACAAGAACTCAGCTGGGGGCGGCAGCTTCTAGAGATCACAGCCTCACACCATGTACAGTCTCCAGAAGGTTCTGCCCTGTCCCCTATTCAAGGTGCAGAACCAGGTGGCTCTAAATCTTGATGGATTTTTTGGGGGGGTGGAGCCCTGTGATTAAACCTGGGGCTTCACACAGGCTACGCACCTGCTGTACCAGTGAGCTACACCCCAAGCCACTCTGGGTGGGTTTTATGATTTTGTTTCCTCTTCACATCTGGCCTGGCCAGAGAGAAAGAGAAATAGGTTGGATTGAGTTCCCTGGCCCTTGTGAATTCCCCCACCCTGCCAGCAGGCTCCTGGTGGTGAGGGCGTGGCGGCGTGGTGTGTTGATATTGGGTGGGAGGGACGAGATTAAAAAAGAAAAGAAAGAAAGAACTCTCAAACCTTCCTCACTTCAGACACAGAGGAGACCTGGGGTCTGACCGGTCCTTGGCTGCAGTTTGGAAGGGCAGCGATTATGTGCCAGTGCTGCCTCTGGGTGACTATTATCTTCAAACAGTGATGGCTGCAGCTTGTGTCTCCAGGGAAGAAGGCTTTGAACCAATGCACTGCTCTGGGCTGAGTGCAGCCGGTAAACAGGCAGCTCCTGCTCCCCGAGGGGGAGCCTACCTTCCTGGCGAGACCACAGGGAATGGAGCAAAGCAATAGAGCCAGTGAGTGATCCGGAAGCCCAGGGCCAGGAAGGCGGAGGCTCCACCTGAGAGAAGGATGAGTGAAGTCTGAGTTGAAATCGGAAGGGGACACAGAAGTTCCACATAGCAGAGTGTTTCCTGTTGGGGGTGGGGGGCCGCAGCTGTGCAAAGATCCGGAGGCAGGAGCTGTGAGGGGTGGGGGTGGGGGAAAAAAACTTTTACATAATTTCTTCTTAAAAGCTATTTTGTTCAGTTCCTCAAATAATAATAATAATAATAAATAAGTAAATAAAATCGAAGGGCCATGTGATCTAGCAATTCCGCTTCCTGCTGTCCACTCACAAGAACTCGAAGCAGGGTCCTGTCGGATCGCAGTTCCACGGGGCGCCTAGAGCAGGCAGAGACGGAGGGTAGGTTGATGGCCCCCGGGGCTGGGGGCGGGGGGGGGGGTTGTGTTTTGGAAGCGAGTTTTAGTTTTGCACCACGAACAGGGTTCTGTGGGTGGGTGTTGGTGATAGCCACATGAACATCCTAAAGGCCACCAAACTCTACACTGAAAATGGTGAGACAGTAAACTTTGTGTTGTGCACACTTTTATCACCCTGAAAAACTGGGGGGAAAGCATCTTGGAAACAAGACTCTGCCTCCGCGTTCCCCCGTCTCTCTCCAGAACAGGTGTCCTTCTAGGCTTTGAGGTGAATGGTGCCTGGGAGGGGCGTGGTCCCTGTCTTCAGGAGCCTACACCTCATTGGGCAGCAGGAGGAGTCAGTTAACCAATCAGTAACCGCGTCGAGCCCTGAATTAAAATCTCTGAGGATCCCGGTGACCTGCAGCCAAGCTGGGTCAAAGGCTTTAGCTTTCAACGCTCGAAGACCCACCAGGCTCTTCAGATCCGGCCGCAGCTGACCTTTCCAGACCTGTGACCGCTGCCCCGGCCGCAGCAGTCACAGGGGACCACGTTCCACACCCCCTTTCTCCTCCTCAGGAACCCAAAGGGTTTTCCCTATCCTATTCTCTCTGCTCTTCTGCCCAGATTGTCCAAAAACTTTTGCAAACTCAGTAATTTCAAGACCAACATTTTATCCCAAGGACACACTTAATAACGATGTGAGCAGTGAAGGTCCACAGTTATTTTTTTTTTATAGTAGCAACAAAATTAGAAACCAGCTGTGCAACCGGCAACATTCCTAAGCCAAGGCTTTTTATTTATTTTTGGATTAATTTTAGATTTCTAGAAAAAGTCTCAGAGTTGTTGGGAAAGTTTCCGTCAACACTTCACCTAACTGTCCCCTAATGTTAGCATCTTAAATACAGCTGTCCAAGGATGTTCAAGTCCCTTATGGAAAACGATGTGGTATCTGCATATGATCTATGCACACCCCCAACAGACTTTAAACCCATCTCTAGATTGCTTCCAACATCGAATTACAATGCAAATAATATTCAAATGGTTGTTCTCTTGTTCTGTTTAGGGAATAATGACGGGGGTGGGTGGAAGTCTGCACATACAATTTAAAAATATATATATTTTCTATTTGAAGTTGGTTGAATCCTCAGGTGCAGAACCCCTGGATCTGGAGAGCGACCGTATTTCTGAAAACTACGGACTTCGCCTTAGGACGGACTGAGCTCAGGCTTTATTTGGACTTCACCAGCTAGCTTCCCGCTGCTGTTGTCCTGCTCTGGGATCCCTTCCAAGATCCTGCCTTGCCTTGAGTCGTCCTGGCCCCTTGGACTCTTCTTGTCCATGTGAACTTCTCAGTCTTCCCTTGAGTTTCATGACCTTGAGAGCTTTGAGGAGAACTGGCTGGTATTTTGTAGATGTCCCTCTTTGGGGTTTGTGTGGTGTCTTCTTAGGATCAGACGGGGCCTCTGTGTTTGGGAAGGAATCCTACATAGGGGAAATGCCCTTCCCATTTCGTCACATCAGGATTTACATATAGTCGCATGATTTATTTATTGTTCTGGTTGACCTTGACCACTGGTTGAGGTGGCATCAAGTTTCCCCTCTCCAAAGTTACTAAGCATGACGGTAAAAGGTGAAATGATAAAGAAAATGATCGATGGATGAGGTTGCTAAAAATTAATATGTCCTGTGATAAACGAGGGCAGTATTTGCAACACATGACGGACAAGGGATGGTTCTCTGGACACACACAGGGACTTTGGTGTCAGTAAAGACAAGCCAGATGCCCTATTCTGGAAACAGGATGAAGAGATGCTCTTGTGCAGTAGGTGCATGAGAGACAGAGAGAGATTGATTTCACCTTGTGGCGTTTAAGGAATGCCAACTCAAACCATGCTGCCTTTCACGTAGGAAATTGGAAATACTTTAGGAGTTTTGAAATCTTAAGTTAAAAAAAAAAGATTTCTGGTGTTGGGAGGTGGTACCATCCTGTGCTCACGATGGGAGAGCAAATGAGAGGAAAATGCATAGCAAGGCTTTTTTAAAAAAGTAGCGATTTCTATCTGGGGTCACAAATCCTGGTTGGGCATGGGGTGAGTTTCAACACCATTTGTTTCTAAAATAGGAATAAATAATAATAATTTTATAATACAATAAAATTAGAGGCCAACTCTAAATGTGGCCATTGGGGATTGGCCATAAATCCTGGGTCCTGCCATCCTAGAAGACCCCTCATCCACCAAAAAGGACAGTGCATGGTTATTCATTACATCTCAATTTTTTAAAAGGTGAGGCGTGGAACTGCAGCAGGTCCCTGGAGGGCATGCTTGTCTACATGACACAGGGAAGTTCAGACCTCCTGGGTGGTGTCGTAGATGGGCCCTGATTGGTGTGGGTGGTTTTGATTTCATTCTGCTAATCTAGATTGACCAATCTGTGTTTAACAAACAAGCCTTGTTTTTATAGCAAGAGAAAACGTTTTATTTTTTTAAAACCCCGAGGGAGGTTCGTTGCTTTGTGAACTGTAAAGGGCTTTTCGGACGTTCCTGGAGGGTCCTTTACAGCCTTGGAACAGCCACCCTTGACAGGCTCAGGAGCCCCGGGTGACCGAGGTAGACACGGCAGCAACAGTGGGCACAGACGCAGTGGTGACGAAACACCTCTGGGTGTTGCCGACCCTGTGTGTGATTTAAACTCACGGGCCGTAAAACCCACTGTTGTGATGAACAGTTCTGAGTTGGGTCACATGCGGTCACCTGACTCCCGTCCCTCCCCCCAGCATCCTCTCCTGCCACCAGGAGTTATCAGTCCCACCCTGCCTCTGTCCCCGGCCACTACTGATCTGCTTTCTGCCTTAGCTTTACCCTCTGCTTGACGTCATATAAATGGAATCCCATAAAACCGACGCTTTGGAGACCGGCTTCTTTTAAGCTGAGTCATCTGAGATTCCCCTGTGGCGCTGGTGTGTGCACGATCCCCCATTTCTTAGGCCCCTCCTCTGTTGAAGAATGTTTCAACTCTTTCCAGTTTGGGGCGATGGTAACTGACCCACCACCAGCAGGTCTTAGCACCAACCTCGGTTCTCGTTTCTCCCGGGCAAACACCTCAGAGTGGAGCCTCCGGGTTTTTAGAAGATGGACACGCTCAGAAGGCTTGGCCAGTTCCTTCCCCCCGCAGGAGATCCCGTGTCTGTGCGGGGGTCTATTAAATCCCGCCAGCACATGCCCTGCCCATTTAGAACGGTGATGACCGACGTCCAAGACCCAACAGAAGCTGACCTGTCCCTTGCCGGTCACAGACACGGAAGTATCCATGGGACAGGAACAGGTTTTAACTGAAATAACATTTTATTTTTGTAAATTATTTTTCTCATTTTTAAAATAGTGTTTTAGCTGGGCCTGGTGGCACTTGCCTGTAATCCCAGCGGCTCAGGAGGCTGAGGCAGGCTGGGGAGGATCTGGAGTTCAAAGCCAGCCTCAGCAATTTAGCAAGGCCCTGCGCCGCTCAGCAAGACCCTGTCTCAAAATAGAATATAAAAAGGGCTGGGGGTGTGGCTCAGTGATTAAGCACCCAGGTTCAACCCCCAGTACCAAAAATAAAATAAAATAGTGTCTTTTATGAACCGTTTTTGTTGAAGTATCAAAGTAATGTATGTACATACATGGTCAAAAAGGAAAAAAAGTCAAAACGACGTAAAAGAATATCCAATAAAAAAATACATAAATCTCTGTCTAATCCAGGCCCCCAGCTCCTCCTACCAGAGCGTGCCAAGCTTTCTGATTTCTAGTACATCCTTCCAGAAATTGTCTCTGCATCTAATGATGCTTTAAAAGGCTGCTCTGAGATGTTCACCAAAGCAATAAGCTGTCACAATAGTCAGAATCCTTATGAACTCGTCGGGTCGTTTTAAACTAGTGGTAAGTCACATCCGGGTCCCTGGGGGCCTTCAAGGATCCACCAATCTCTTGAAATCTGACGCCGAGCAGTCCACCTGGGCATTTGTCGGTAGTCAGTAGCGGTCAGCAGATTCTCCAAGGGCGCCTGGCATCACAGAGGCCTGGTCAGTCGGGACATCGGCCACTTTACGGATGCGTGGTGGGTGGGTATGTGATCTCCTGGGGTGCAAGGTCCTGACCAGGTAGGGTGGCTTCTTAGCGGGGTGGTAGGAGCCGGTGGAGCCCTTGACTTAACCCTGTGGTCTTGGCCTAGGAGGAGCCACGCTGGCTGGGCTGGTGGAGGAGGTTCAGTTTGTAGAATCCCTCCTGCCCGCCCGCCCGCCCGACTGACTCACCCTGGGGGGAAGTGGGTTGGCAGCTGGGGACACGCCTAGCTCTCTTGCTCAGGGTGAGCTGGCTCCTGGGACCTTCTCTCAGAGGAGTGGACAGGCCTGCTTCCCGAAAGCTTGCAGGCTGAAGAACATTCAAGAAGAGTCTAGGGAAATTCCTGGGAGGCAGAGCCGCATCCGGTGGTGAGACAAGTCGCAGATGTTTCGGGGACTGTCTCTGATAGGGCCAGTGTCCGGAGTTGGTGGTGGAAGTGGGGACGATGACCGAGCTTTCCAGTCCCCCTTGCATAGATTCAGGCACTTGGTGCTCAGGATCATTCTAGGACAGATGGGGAAACCGAGGCAGGGCACAGCAGCTACTGTGCAAAGCCCCCGCCGCTCAAGAGCTTAGGATACTCGGGTCACCATTTAATTTGTCAGGAGGGAAAGAGAGGGTCTGACTCCACAGGCTCATTCAGGGACCCAGGCTGCACACCTGCTGCACGTCCCTTGCGAGGGTTTGCTGGGTTAATGATGATACTGAACCAGGCACCGTCCGCCCGTCGCAGGGTCAACTGACATCCATGAGGGCTCATTCAGGTTTTCTTTCAGTTTCAGTAACTGGCCCGCAGCTGGTGCAGTGGGGCTGGGCTTTGAACCCAGGGGCCCTGCAGGGGAAGCAGGAGTGTGGCTCCTCCCCGGCTCAGTCTGCTGTGTGAACTGCAAGAGCAGATCAGGGGGCATTCTGTAGACCTCTACGCCATGTTGCCAAGGGGCAATCTCTTCCAAGAGCAAGATGGGTACCTTGAGAGAGATTTTTCCTTGCCCTTCAGGTGAGAATTTGCAGGTTCAGCACATAAAAAGGAGAGCCTTTCCCCCAGAAGAGTTTGCATGGGAGAGAAATGTGCGTTGGCTGCCTTAGCACCTGGCTCAGATCTCTCCACCAGTGGATCTACGCCCTCCAAAGCCGATAGCCCTGGGCTGCGGCTCAGTGTGGGGAGGCTTGGGTAGATCCATCAACCTCATTAAAGGACCTTTTTCCCGGTTGTTTTGTGTAGATACCATTTGCTTGCTTCTTCTTTAGGTGAATTTCACAAACTCCATCTTTAATAAAAAGGTCCCTGTGGCGGCCACGCTGCCTTCCAGCCCTGCTGTCCCTGGAACACCCCTTCTTAACCCTGGGGTCAGGGACGTTTCACCCCAGGCCCAACATTCCGGTGACTGTGTTTCTGCATCTGTCACCCTGATGCTGGTGACACTCCTGTGGCCACCTCCCCGGTGGACCACAGCTGTGCCTCTGGACCAGGCGATTCCATAGTGGGGCAGTGACTTTGAAGCGGCTTCTAAAGGGGCTGTCATTGCCGAGGCAGGGGAGGCAGGGGAAGCAGCCGGGAGGACACGGGTTCTGCACTTCAGCTGCTCGAGGCCGGGAGGGGCGGGGGTGCTCAGGGAGGGGCCTGCTATAGTTTGACTCTTGAACGTCCCCCAAGCTTGTTGAAATCTTGGTCCCCAGCCTGTGACACTACTGGGAGGGGGTAGAGCCTTAGGAGGTGGGGCCTAGCGGGAGGAAGTTAGGTCATTGCACATGAAGCCCTTGAAGAGGATCTTGGGGCCTCAGTTCCTCCTCTTTCTCTGTCTTTGCTTCTTGACTGCCACAAAATGAGCAGCCCTTCTCTGCCATATGCTCCTGCCACGATATGCTTTGCCACCACAGGCCCACAGCAACAAAACCAAGCCACCATGGGCTGAAACCCAGAGCCAGAATAAACCTTTCCTCCTAATAAATTGATTATGTCAGGTATTTTGTTATAGTAGCAAAAAGCTGACTAAGAGAGGGCCTTTCAAAGACAGCCATCAGCATGAGGCAGAGAGACTCAGAGACAAGTGGAGGGGCATCTCTGAATGAGGGGAGGGTTCTCACTTCCAGCACACTCTTCCAGCCTTCAGTGATGGGGTCCCGTCATTTCACTGTGTCAGTCTAAACTCTGCTTGGTGTCTGTGTCTGAACCACCCTCCCTCCTCCTTTACTCCTACACCATCCTGTTGGTTTTCCCGTGCCTCTCTGGGTAGGCCATCCCTCTAACTGCCTCTCCGTAGAACAGAAATTTCACAAGAACAGGCCTTTCCTCAGCCTGGATCCAGTGGTCACTCAGTTAACGTTTGCTGACTGAATGAGTGAAGTCCAGAGAGATTGGTCCACTTTGCTAGGCACGCAGTTCTGCGCCCGCTTAGAGGAGTTCCCGGGAGATGGGAGGTGCCTGGAGGCACAGGAAGAACGGGCGTTCATCCCGCCTGCTTGACTTAGGATGCAGTTAGAGACACAGGAATGAAAATGATACCCTGCAGACAGCTCTAATTGGCGAGTACAAGTGACCTGTGTCTGCGAGTCATGGAGAGGAGAGCCCTGTCCACTGGCCTTGGAGGCTTCCGAGAGAAGGGGGAATGAGACGTGGGGGCAGGGCAGGCCTTGGTGGGTAGCTGGGGGGGAGCCAAGCAGGGAGACTGGATCAGTGTCGCCCTTAGGTGTGCCCTGAGGCTGCGCTGATCTTCCTGGCAGAGAGCATGGTCCTGGGGTCACTGGTGCAGGGGTCACAGGGTCCCGCACGGAGCCAGCATTGAGGACCCTGACGTAGGTCTAAGGGTGTGGGGTGGTCCGGGCCCTCCCCAGGAGCGGGGGCTCTGTGGGTGTCCTCTGATATTGTGAGGGACACAGAGACATGACCGCCGTGGGGGCTGGGATGGCACTGGAGACAGTCCACTGGAGGAGTAGGGGTGGGGTGCAGGGAGCACCCCTGGAAAGAAAGACTGAGGGAGGAGGCAGCAACGAGTGTGGGGATCACGGGAACATGGGCGAGGACAGGAGTCTGGGATGTGCGTGCCTCTGAGGAGCAGCGAGGGGCGGGGAGAGTGTCTTGCCGGATGCGAGGCAGTAGGGGGTGGTGGGGACTGTGGCAAAGTGGGGGCCAGGCCCAAACTGTAAGCCGTGACTCAGCCTCGGTGCCCGTTGTGGGTGAGAGTTGAGGCAGGGTGTTGGGGCTCACCCCTGCTCCTTCTCCACGCTGGAATGACTCCTCCATCATGCGGCCAGCGCAATGGTTTCATTAACGAGGTTCTTGGCATAAAAGTTAGCTAGAAGAGATCGAAATAAAACACACAGACTCAGTTACCTTATCTCTATTGCCAGGTCCGAGACGGCTCCCCTCTCTGGTTCCCTCCTCTAACCGCCCCGCAGGGCAGCAAGGATTACTCAGGGCAGCAGGAGAGAGAGAGTGAACGGCCTGGGAGTAGCTTTTTATTGGGGAACCAGAGATTCAGGGGAGAATTCCATCCAGTGAAGGTCGAGGGGGGGCTGCACTCCAAGGTCAGGGTCAGTGATTGGGCCCCCGGGGTCAGTGGTCAGGCACACCCCCACACGGATGGGCTCTCTCATCAGGAAAGGGCCGGGAAAGCTGCGCCACCCAGTCACGTGTCAGAATGGCTTCCCACAATTTGGGGCACTGATGACAAAGTCAAGTGAAACGAACCCGTCCCCGTGTGAACTCGACTTTGAACTTTCCAGTTCAGCCCCGTCTCTGCCCACGGCTCCGTCCTGCTGCCGCCGACGTGAACAAGCCAGAAAAGGGCCGGCTGCGGACTGGGCCTGCTCGGAACTCTGTCCCCCAGGACACGGTGGTCACTAGGGCTGCGGCTGGACGCTCAGGCGGGCGTCACTGACCAGCTGGGCCCCTGCGAGGGACTGTTGAGACCGTGGGCCCCAGAAGAGTCTTTGGGGAGACCGTGCCGTTCTGGGGAGGCCGAGAATCGGCTCCGGAGGCGAAGCCTGAATCTGAGCTGGGTCTGTTGTGGTGCTTGGGGTTTTCTGAGTACGAAATTTGACGGGCGTTTGCCTGTCGGTGGAGCTGCGCAAATCTCGCCTTGTCAGCTCCACCGCTGGCTGGCGTCACCCCCGTGACCTGCCGTTGGCGGTCACTCCCCTCCCCCTCCCCCACTCCCGCCCAGCACCCACTGATCTGCTTCCCTTTTGGTTTTGTTACAATTATGGGCACCTGATTAACTGGACGAAACAATGGGTTCCACAGTGACATGGTGACCTTCATTCAGCAGGGTTTACTTTGAAGCTCTGTACCACCCCTGCCCCTGGGACAGCCACTCCCCGTCCTGGCCCGAGGTACACCCCAGGTGGTGAGCCCACTTATGGTACCCGAGTGCCCTTGGACCGGACAGAGGGGGCAGAGCAGGCCCCTGTGCCCAGGCAGATCTGCCGTCCTTCACCCCCAGCCGGGACACGGAATCCCCCTTGACCTCCCGGGACGCTCCCTCCACTCAGGAGCAAAGTCCAGCCACCCCGAGAGAGGGGCGGGCGGGTGTCACCAGCACCCCAGGCCCTGGACACCAGCTGGGTGTTGCTCTGTTTGACAAGGACCTGGACACGTGGGCCTGGCGTCTCTGACAAGGGGAGGGACACAGGCCCCCAGGAGACGGCAGGACTCCATCGTGTTTGCGGGGACACTTTCTAGACTTCCTATAGGTCCACCGCGGTCCCCTCATTACAGACCCTGGTGGCAGAGCCGAGCCACCTGGCTTCCGGAGGTCCCCTGGGAGCACCCTGGAGGTGGCTGGAGCTGAGGGCCAGCACGCTGCTGCCCGAGAGGCGGTGAAGATGCCCGAGAGCCGCGTTCTCTGTCCCCGAGCCCTGTCGCTGTTTCCCACCGACCTCTGGTCAGGCCCAGGGCTGCCGCCAATAACCTGCCCAGCCCACGGGCCGCTCTGCCACCCGGGCTGGTGGCGCCTCTGGACTCCGGCAGGAGGAGCCTCCCTCCCTCCCTCCCTCCTTTCCTCCTTCTTTTCTTTTTCTGTCTTGAGGCAGCGTCTTGTCTGCTGCCCCAGGCTGGCCTCTGTCTCCTGGGCTCACAAGATCCTCCTGCCTCAGCCTCCTGAGAACCTGGGACTCCAAGTGCGCCACCTGCTGGGCTTCCGGAGACGGTGCTCCTGGGTCCCCCTGTCACAGCCCAGCTGAAGGCCGGGCTCAGTTCACCCACAGGATGGAGGGACACAGCTGGAGTCCAAGCAGGGCCCCCACCTAGAGTGCCCCTCGCAGAGGGTCTGAGGACTGTGCCAAGCTGACCCTGGCCAGTGAGGGCTGCAGACCTTCTTGGCCTGCCTGGGGCCTTGCTGGTGGGTGGGGTGGGGGGCAAGTCCCAGGGCAGGGCTGAGAGGAGGCCAGCCGCAGGGTAAACCGGCCCCGTCCCCCGTCCCTGGCCCTGCCTCGCCCCCTCCTCCTCCCCCACACCTGCCTCTGCGTCCTCTGCTCAGGGACACCCCGGCTCCTCCTGCGTCCACACCTGGGGCGTCCACCCCTGGGGCCAGGTTCCAAGGCCTGGTGAGCCTCAGGACCTGAGGAGGCCCACCCCAGGCCCCACCTAGGTCCCAAACCCACCCTGCCCCTCGCAAGCGAGGGGGTGCAGGGGTCCTGAGACGGCAGCGGGGCTCGAGTGACAGCTCCCGTGCTTCCTGAGCCACGCGCCCCCCGCCAGCCCTCAGTACGCCAGGCATGTGCACCGCACCAGAAAGGCACCCATCTTACAGATGAGGAGACCGAGGACCCGAAAGAGCCGGATCTCCGCCACCTCTAGCGGGCTTGCTCCCCGGCCTCCTTGACGGCACGGATCCCCTGGAGGCGTTTGGAGGACGGACTGAAGCCTCCCAGGACTGCGGGGAGGGGAGGTGGGAAACCCCGGGAGAGCCTGGCCTTGGGGATGGTCCTTGCACGGTGGCCACGGGCCCCAGCCCCGGTGGGCACAGCTCGCGTCCCTCAGAACAAACCGCTCGGAATCCGTGGGACTCTCGGAGGAAAACGCGAGTGGAAATGTGGAGCCACTCGAGGGTCACTGTTAGGACGGCGGAGTCCTCCGTGGCCCAGCGCAGGCTCGGACCCTCCAGGGCTCCTCAGCACCTGAGCAGCTGTTGCCCCTGCAGAGCGGGTGACCGTGAGTGCTGCCGCCGGTGACCGCAGCCGCTCCCCGGGGTATTCACAGAGAAAGGCCGACCTCTGGCCACACCGCGGCTTCCTCCAGAGCAGCCAGGAGGAGGAGACAGCGCAGGTGACCGTCGGTGGGTTGGGTGGACAGGCCACGAGAAACCCGCACGTCCACTGCCACTCGGCCAGGTGGAGGTGGAGGACTGTGACACAGACCACACAGTGGGTGAGCCTCGGCGGGGTGGCTTGGGAGTTCTGTTCCGAGACACTTCCTGTGCCGCGAGGCTGGTGACCCAAAGCAGAGGGCCACAGAGTGGGAGGGGGGAGGCCCACGCAGGGGACTTTCTGGGTCAGGGAAATGTCTCACATCTTGACCTGGGCGGTGGCTGCTCAGACCCGGGAGGTTGTCAGAGCTCATACAATTGTGCTCCAAGGTCTGTGCCTCCTGTTACGTCTAAGTTACGTCTAAAGTCAACCAAAAGGCCAGCTCACGGTCAGCTGGCCTCCGGTGGGGTCTCAGACATCTGCATATTCTCTCTCTCTCTCTCTTTCTGAACCAGGGATTGAACCCAGGGGTGCTTGGCCACTGAGCCACAACCCCAGCCCTGTGTACTTTTTGAGACAGGGTCTCACCAAGTTGCTGCCGTCCTGGCTAAGATGCTGAGGCTAGCCTCAAACTTGCCATCCTCCTGCCTCAGCCTCCCGAGTCACATCTGCACTTTCCACAGGCCGTGCAGACAGCTGGAGATCTGGATGGGCATCACCGGGTTCTCATGGCCCCCGTCTGGACACTTGAGTCTTTGAAGACAGATGCTGAACACTTATTGGGAGCCTATTTTTAAACATAAACCCGATTAGGGCCAAAGTCTGGCCCCAGGGCTGTCTCCTGACCATGGAGGAGACCAGCTCTAAGCCACAGACAAAGCCTTCTCAGTTGCTGGCAAGTCCTGGCTGGGGGCCAGGCATCACAGGGCTTGCCGAGCTGGGAAAGGGGGCAGGAATGCCTTGCAGGGCCCAGACGTCCTCCAGGCGCCGGGCTCCGAGCAGGACTAGACAGGCCCGCTCTGGGTCCTGTCTCCCTGGTTGCCATCCAGAGAATAACCACCGGCACCGAGTAGAGGGGCTGTTATGCTGCAGACACCACGTTGGCTGTCTTGTGTACATCTTTTAAGACAGGATGCATTATGGGGGTTCCTAGGCGCTCACAGTCCCCCACATCTCTACAACTAGCTGTGCATCTTTATGTAAGTTACTTAACCTCTCTGAACCTGGAACTCTTCATCTGTAGAATGAACATGGCAATATTTCTTCCTTCACAGAACCTTGAGCATGGAAGCGTCGAGTAAACATTGCTTATTGTTATTACAGGTAGAGTCTACCTTATCCGAAATGCTTGGGACCAGAAGGGTTTGGGATTTTGCAATGGTTGTCTGTACCTAGCCCAAATGTAGACACAAAACCTATCTATGTTTCGCATACGCCTTATACACATAGCTAGCCTGAAGGTGATTTTTCCATAATATTCTTAGTGGAGATCCATTTGATTTCGACCTGTCCCTCGAGGTCATGGAATTTTCCGCTTGTGGTCTCATGTTGGTGCTCAGAAAGCTTTGGATCGCAGAGCATTTGGATTTTGGATTAGGGATGTCCGACCCGTATTAGCTAATTTAATCTGTATCATACCCCGTGGGGAAGCCCCGCCGTATCTTCACTTTCAGAGCAAAATCCGAGGCTCAGAGACGTCCTCGCTGGGATTGAGGCGGGGTCTAGTGGGCCCGTGACCTGCTGCTGCCCCTGCAGCCCTTGGCTTTGTGGGTGGGGACTGGTACCCATGGCCCGGGTGACCTGGAGCGGGAAGCCCTGGCTGGTGGAGAGGGCCTGCCCTTCTCCAGGGAGGCTGAGCGCTGGCTGCAGAATTGGCTCCAAATCCTACCGAGGGGCCTGGGGCCAGGTCCTGGCTGCCCTGAGCCTCCCCCTCTGCCAGCCGGGGGTGCTGGTGCCGTTTCAGAGGCCATTGTGGGCATTAACTGGGTCTGTAGGTACAAGGCCACCGGCAGCCCAAACACCTGGCCGCCATCTGCTGTCCTCTGCAGGTCACACCCTGCTGTTGTGGGAGGGGCTCGGGGCTGCAGTAGGTGCGGAGTGTGTTTTCCTCCTGGGGGAGGTGACCTCGGGACCACGTTCTGCAGGCTGGGGCCACAGGTGTGTAGCTGAGCCTTTGGGAACTGTGTCCTGGGAACCCGGGTCTAATAGGAAGCCTTCTGCTGTGGAGTCTCTCATTTGAAAACCTCAAGGCCTGCCCTGGGGCACTAGCTCCTGAGGTTGGGGCCCAGCAGCGACTCTCGCATTTGAAATGAGCTGCCCACGGGCTGCCTGGCTGGACCACCCTGGGCTGGACCACCCTGGGCTCCGGGCACAGCGCCCCTTTCATTTGATTATTTTCTGTGTCTTATTTCCTTGTTTATTATCTTGCCTGCCTCTTGGGAACCACAGTGTGGGTTTCTCAACTGCTCTGTTTCCTTTGGGTTGAAAACCAAAATATAAGGTGAATCCTCCATCCGGGTCGCCCAGCCCCCTGCAGGGAGCCCACAGCGACCGGTTTGTATGTTAGAATAAGTGACCACGATAAACGGGGAGCAGGATGGCAGCGCAGGGCACAAGGGCCCTCTGCACGAACCCCTGCTCTCTGCTGGGCCACGTGACCCTGGGGAAGTGTGGCTCGGCCTCTCTGGGCCCCATTTCCTTCTCTGTAGAATGGGCGCGGTCATGGCACCCACCCTGGGGCACTGTGGCAAGATGAAGCCGTCAAGGTCTGGGCAACAGTGCCCGGTCCACGGCCCACAGCTTTAGTGCACAGGGTCATGCCTATCGCAGGACCACTCTGAGCTCAACTCTGGGCCCACTGCCGACTGGCTGTGTGACCTCGGGCAAATGACTTCACCTCTCTGAGCTTCGGATTCTTTATTTTGCAAACTTGGGACCCTGTGTTCCATATGTAAAGGACTGTCCTGAGGATTAAATCCAGGGAGGTGACTACCTCAGGCAGCTTGGTGTGAGGGAGAGGACTGACAGGGAGGGCCAGAGAAGAAGAACTCTGGGAAGATGAGCGATGACTTACCTGGCCGCTCCTAGGGGTGAGGGTGTGGCAGCCTGACGGCAGGTGGGGGGTGCAGAGACGTCACCTGCTTCTTCACTTGAGAGCCCCCGTGTCCTTCCTGAGGACGGGGTACAGGGGTTCTACCTGCAGCCCTGGGGAACCACCGGCCCTTGATTAACAGGAAAAGCACAGGAGGGGGCTGGATACTGGCCCGAGCAGAGCCTCTCCCTTGTGAAGCTCTCGCTTGGGACCTGTGGAATGGCTGCTGTGTTTACCTGGATGTCCCGGTGCTGGGCAGAGACCCCAGGTGTGGTCACAGGAGCGGGATCAGGCCCCCGCTGGCCCAGGGGGCCCTCCTCGGCCTGTTACCAGCCAGGAAACCTGTGGTCACTCATGAGATGGCTCTTATCACACATGGTACCTGTCACGTCTCGCCGTGGCAAGAATAAACGCGCCAATTCCCATGAAGAAAACTGAGGGCCTCAGGGTAAGGCCAGCGTGTGGGTGGCCCGTGATGACGGCCGTGGTGTTTGCCGAGCCTGTCTCTGTGCCTGGCACCGTCTGCCCTGTCCCTGTCTCCACAGGGGCTGGCGCCTGGGGTGTGGGCGGCGGAGACAGAGGCAGCAGATAAGACGCTGCAGAGAGCCAGGAGCGGGGGAAGACCCAGAGCGACAGGGACGACGACGACTTGCAGGTTCTGTTTGGAAGCCTAGAGGTGGAGGGGACATTTGAAATGACAGCTGAGCAGGAGCCAGTGACAATGGCAGCCGGAGCAGCTCACAGGTGCATGCTCGCCTGTGGGCTGCAGGCTCCCGGCCCGCAGGGGCCCAGAGCATCTGTACGGGCTGCCCAGGAGCTGTCCCTGGACCTCCCCGTGAGTGGCCAGGGAAGGGCAGGGCACCCTGAAGGCAGGACGGGGGTTAGGATTCACTCTCAGGTAGTTGGAAACACAGGGGGGGATCGACCTGGCTGAAGAACGCTTCTGGAAGCTCATTCTCTGCTCTTAGTGGAGCAGACCCCGGGGGCAAGGGCAGCAGCGAGAGCCAGGTCAGAAACCAGGGTGATGGCTTGAGCAGAGGGGCAACGAGACAGGAATCAGATGGATTTGAGGCCACACCTGCCAGGGGGCGAATACAGCTGGCCTCAGGCATCTTATATAGACTAGGACAGTGCTCCTCTTCATTTTTTTTAAACCAATAGTATAGAGTAGTCGTTTTGAACCAGCGGTGACCCTGCCTTCCCAGGGGACATGAGTCAATGGCTAGAGGCATTTTTGCATGTCCCATTTGTGGACATGTGACTGGTACTGCTGCTCAGTACCTCCAGAGCTCAGCAGTAGAGCGGGGCTGTGTAAAGGGCTGGGAGAATTAGATGAGGTCGTGCATGGCGGTCGGCCCTCCCTGAGGAGTAGAGCGGACACTAGGACCCTGGAGGGCCTTGGAGCAGGGCTTTATCTTGGAGGAAACATGGAGCCCAGGAGGGATCTTGACCAAAGATGGTTGCCTCTTAGGAGAGGTCCCCGGGAGCAGTGTGGACTGCAGTGGGCGCAGTGGCCATGGAGGAGCAAGTAGGTGTCCTGGAGTGTGGCCGCCCCCAGGCCCCTGTGTGCTGGAGTGTGGCCGCCCCCAGGCCCCACGTGGCCCAGCAAGGCCTGTGGGACTCTGGCTGGTGGCTGGTGGCTGGTGGACAAACCTCATGCTGGACGCACCCTGCAACAGCCTTGCAGACCAAAGAATCCAGATTGACCAGAGAGGCAGCCCTGGGGCTCCGGCCCAGAGCCAGCTCACCCCCCTTCCCACAGTGTCCCCCCTGCACCCTCCCCCTGGGGTCTGCCTGCTCCGACAGGCCTCCCAGACTCACCTCCTTCTCTGCTCTCTCTGTTGTCGATAACTGCTCTCCAGGCTGCTCTGAACTTGGGTCCTCCTGCCTCACTTCTCACTTGTTGGGATTACGGGGAGCGCCTGGCGCCTGGCTTTTTTTGTTGTTCTTTTTAATGGCAGTGCTGGGGACGGCAGCCAGGGCCTCCCCCCAGCTCCAGCCCCAGCCCCAGCCCCAGCCCCAGCCCACCGTCTAACCTTGGCAATACCATTTTCAGAACAGGGCTGCCCAGGGACGTCCCCATTCCATGTCCCCATTCCTTGTCCCCGGGACGGTGTGTTCTAGGGCAGTGGCTCTAGGAGCGATTCACCAACTCTCGGTCCCAAATAATGTCCTTCCTCAGTCACCACAAGGGCTGCAGGCCTGTCTTGTTGAGTGGCCTTAATGGTCATCCTCAAAATATCGTGGTCACAGAAAAAGACCCCATGACCCTGGAATTGGGGCCTTGACTCTGCCCTGCTTCCAGAACTCCCCCTTCTGTGGCCCCCATGGCCCAGATGCGCAGGAGCCCGTTAGTTAAGGTCTGGTTCTACTGTCGCTGTTTTATTTAAATACTTTCAGTAAGAAGAGAGGGTGTGGGGGTTCAGTCACAGGAAATGCTGGTGGGTCCGGGGATTCCTGGGCTCACAGGTGTCCCCTGCAGCCCCCCGCCCTCCACGCAGCGTTCCTTGCCTACACCTGGGCTTCTTCCTAGGGCAGCGTCTTGCGACGACAGAGAGGCCCCAGCAGCTCCAGATCTGTCCTTGTCCTTCCCACTGGCCCAGCAGGGTCGCAAGCCCGGATTCTCCCCGCAGCCAGGACTCAGGTTCTGTGGCCACGCCCCTGGGAAACAGGAGGCCTGGATTGGTGGGCACTGGGATATAGGACGTTCCGATTGGCCGGTAATGGCCACGCCCTCATTTACAACCAGAAAGGGGGCGCTCCTGGAGGCAGCCTGATTCCCCCAGCCCAGTGTGGCTGTCCCCTGGGGCTTCCAGTGACCCTCTCCAGGAGCCAGGCACTTGTGCAACAGGCTTAGCTCTCTGGAGACACAGCAGAGACCTATTTGGCCTGGAAACAAGAGGCATCCCCTACACTTGTTTGAGATTTTTGCTATTTGATACTGGAATTTATAAAGAAAGGGGTTCTGACACTGAGTACCATAGGGCACTGGTGCTGAGTACATAGGGCACTGGTGCTGAGTACATAGGGCACTGGTGCTGAGTACATAGGGCACTGGTGCTGAGTACATAGGGCACTGGTGCTGAGTACATAGGGCACTGGTGCTGAGTACCATAGGGCACTGGTGCTGAGTACATAGGGCACTGGTGCTGAGTACCATAGGGCCTGGCGCTGAGTACCACAGGGCACTGGTGCTGAGTAACATAGGGTATTGGTGCTGAGTTGTCTGAGATGTGCATCTCTGGGTCCTCTATACTCGGATTACAGCCAGGGGTCGTGTGCACCCCGGAGATTGTTGACTGGAGGGAGACTGCAGGCAGGGCACAGCAGCTTTGCCCCTGCCCCCACCCCAGGGCCCACCCTCCCAGGCAGCACCATCTCTGCCCAGCTGATGGGAACACTCAGAAGGTAGCAGCGGTATTTTACCATCGTTGTGTGGCTGAGCATGCTGGACGCTTCTCTCTGCTCAGGAAGCAGCCCTGTCCCCTGTAGTCTCCAACCCTCTGGCCACCTTTGCTTCAGTATTTCCACTTGATGCCAAAAGGTTTGGAGTTACAGTTCCTAAGTGCAGTCCGGCGACTGAGCCTGTGGGCTAACCGCACCCTGATTCTGAGCCGAGCCAGCTCAGAGAGGACAGATCCCTTGCCAGGAAAGGCCCAGGGGGCCCCAGGGCCCCTTGACTCCTAAGGAGGGTGACTCAGACACTGGCCTTTGTCTTCACCTCTGCAAGTTCTGGACCCCCCCCCCCCATCTTCCTGCTGCCAGGGAACCTCTGCTTCTGACAGCAGCCAAAGGAGAGCTTTGTTCATGGAAGCCGAGGTAGAAGGTGGAAAGAAAACTACTTTTTGTTTTCTTTTTTCCTGCTTTGGTGCTGGGGTTGGAACCCAGGACGTCAGGCTTGCTTGGCAAGCTCTCTGCCACGGAGCCGCACCCCAGCCTCAACACCTGCTTGAAAAGCCTGGCCTGGGGGCGGGGCAGCGGCCGCACTAGAGGGCTGAGAGGGTGGACTGTGGACTCGGATTCCAGCCTCACCCTGCTACTTATTAACTGCAGACTCTGGCAAGTTGAGGAACCTCTCTGGGTCCCTGTGTCGTATGGGGGTGGTGATAGTGGCTGTTCGTGGAGGCTAAGTGAGGTCCCCCAGGTGGGGAGTCACATTGAGAGCAAGTTAGCTGCTCCTGTCATGCTTGGAAGACAAGAGGCTCTTGCAAAACGTGTGCACCCCTGGTTTGTAATCTGACGCCCGCTGTCTACATCCAGGTACCCCTGAATCTCCAGGGACAATGCCATTAGATACCGGAGCAGGGATGCTGACCCGGGGGAACAGTCCAGTGGAGAGACAATGAATCCCTGACGGGGCACAGATTTTGGCAGAGCCATTTTGGCAGACTGGACCATACCGCTCTCCACCTGCCTAAGGCCTACCTCCTAACCCCATCCTAACCCTA
Source organism: Urocitellus parryii (assembly GCF_045843805.1). Lineage (NCBI taxonomy): Eukaryota > Metazoa > Chordata > Mammalia > Rodentia > Sciuridae > Urocitellus > Urocitellus parryii. Next base: position 9,650,229 of record NC_135541.1, read on the forward strand.
ATCCTAACCTTGGCAATACCAAGGTGACATGGTGAAAGTGCTTTGCAGGTGGGAATTCACCAGAGATCTTGAGATGAGGGGCCTCTCGCAGGTTATCAGGTGGGCATGACGCGGTCCCCAGAGCCCTTATAAGAGGGGAGCAGGCAGGCCGGATTTGAGAAGCCGGTGGGACGGCGGAAGCAGACATCAGTGGGCTGCGCTTCAAAGACGGAGAAGAAGCCGCGGTGCAGGCGACGCAGCCTTGGGAAACCGGGAGAGAGAGGCAAGCAAGGGGTTTCTCTCCCGAGCCTCAGAAGGAACGCCCCCTGCCCCTCCTGGGCTGTAGCCTTCCGGCCTCCAGGAGGCTAAGAGTAAATCCAGGTCGCTTTAAGCCACTAAGCAGCCACAGGAAGCCACCACAGCCCTTCTCGGGATGGTCTCCATATGGTCACTCAGATGATGGACAGTTGCTGGTCCGAGCACCCATCTGACCCTGGAGACCTTCCCTCCTCCTCCCGGCCTCCATGTTTCTGTGTAGCACATCAGACACACAGACACGGGCCTCAGCAGTCATTTCTTCAAGTTGGGACCATCACAGGTGCCCCCAGAGTGGACCTCCTCGCCATCCTTGATCATGCTCACCCCAGCTCCAGGCCTCTGTCCACGCCATCGCTCCCTGACTTACTGGGGACCCTGGCTGTGGTTCCGGCAGCTGGTCGACCTGGGCTGGCTCTGCTCTTAAGGGACAAGCCTCTCGGCAGCTGCTCGAGGCCTGGGCTGGTGCCTGACTTATAGTTCACTCACCTGGGACCGCAGCAGCAGCCCTCGGGTGGAGTCACCAGCCTCCGATGCCTCCCACAGCAAACAATGACAACATGTGCTGAGCCACACCTGGCCCTCAGGAGCAGCCTAGGGAGTGGGCAGCCTGCTCTGTCCCCAGGGCAGGCAGGAGGAGACCAGATCCAGGGACACAATGTGGGCGGGGCACCCCAAGACACCTGTGGGTGCAGAGAGTACTAAGCCCCAGTACTGCATACTGTGATTTTCCTACCCAGGTACACATGATGAGTTTAATCTAGAAATTAGACACAATAAGAAATGACTAGCACAGAGCACTTGTTACAAAACCCTGTAATAAAATCCCCCACATCTCTGCTCTTGCTTTTGGGGGGCCTCTGTTAAGAACAATGAGGGTCACTTGAACCAAGCACTGTGACACTGACCACAGTGGATCTGATACCCGAGACGGCAGTGACTAAGGGGTAGGTGGTGTGCAGGACAAGAAGCTTGGTGAGGGGGTGATTCCCCTCCCGGGAGGAAGGAGCGGGACCCTGGGATTCTCATGCCGCTCAGAACGGTGCATCTGAAAACTGGCACGTCGTTGGCTTCTGGAATTTCCTGTTTAATCTCTGGGCCATGGTTGACCGCTGGTGACTGCCATGCCCTTTATCCACTCAGCATGCATTTATTAAGCTCCTGCTGCATGTGCCAAGTCTGTTCTAGCCCTAGAGACAGCAGCAAGGAAAGATGAGATCCCACACTGGGGAGAGCGGCCGGTCTAGGGCAGCACCATCCAGTAGGAGTAGAACGTGAGCCCTAAATAGTATTTTAAATGTCCCCATACGTTCATCTTTTTTTAAATAAAATCCAAAGAAACAGGCAACATTAAACTATTTTATTTAATTCATTCTTTCCCAAATGCATCATTTTGACATGAAATTAAAATGAAAATATTGATGAGAGATCCTTTTCGTCCTCTGAAGCCTGGGAGTCCTGGTCTGTGTCTTGCCCGCGGTGCTGAGGGGCATATTCAAGTGCTCGGGAGCCACAGGGTGGGGGCAGCTGCCACACTGGACAGGGCAGCTCCTGGGTGAAGCCGGTTCCCAGTGGCCACCAGGACAGCCCCCAGGTGTCAGGTCCCATGTCACCCAGTGGAGCTGAGTGGCTCCGCCTCTGTCCACCAGTCCACGTCTCCCGTGTCCACGTGGTGACTCCCTGGGCCACGTGTCACGCGGTCAGGCAGAGCAGAGCCCTCGGGGCTGTGAGCCCTGCCCTTTCTGCCCACTGCTCTCTCTAGCTCCAGACCTGGCCGGGGCAGGGGGAGCTCGGGAAGTGTTTGCAGAATGAATGGATGACTGCTTGGCCGCGGCGCTCAGTGGCTGCCCGCGGCCTGGGAGCCAGGGACGGAGGAAGCGGCACTTCCTGGCCAGGCGGGAAGGTGCTTGGAAGGTGGGCTTGGTCGGGCCCTTGGTTTGTGCCAGGTGACTGCCTGGCTGGCTGGCGCGGGCAGTGCTGGTTACTCACTGCGGTCAGGCTGCCCGCCCCGCTCCCCTGGCCGCCCTCCCTCCTCCCTGTCTCCCCTCCACCTCTCTCCAGTGCGCCCGCCCCTTGTGCCCTTCTTCCCCAGAACGTTCTAGCTCCTTCTCTGACCCCTCGGCGCCTCCTGAGCCCAGCTCTGCAGGTGTCTGATATAAAACATCCCCATGTCATCTCCTTCTGAGACCCCGGGAGGGACCTGCCCAGGTCACGCAGATGGAGGGTCCTGAGCCTGATTCCAAACTCTGGGGTCTGAGCGCAGAGCCCGGCTCCTCCCGAGGTCTCCTGCTGGCCACCAGCCTCGGCCTGCTGGGGAGGGTCCTGGGGGACGTGGCTCTGGGAGCGACGACGCCCAAGCCTCTCACCTGAGATGTTGAGTGTGGGAATCATCATGTGGTGTCCTCAGAGACAGGGAAGGTGGACATGCTGCTCTCTCCGCTTGGGCCCAGGACTCAGGCGAGGACACGGTGACACACTAGTGCTGGTGTGTCCACGTCCCGAGAGCCGGCCCTGCACCTCTGCTCCCAGCCCAGGGCTCAGGGGCACCACGTGGTAGCTTGAAGGTGGCCATGATGGGGGTTTACACCTCAGGAATGGGCAGCGACCGTCACCACAAAGTGGGGGGTGCGTGTGTTTGACGGAGAGAGGACCGTGGACCAGCGCGCCACGGAGATGGGCAGCAGGACTTCATCTGGTTGAATCAAGCCCCTCCCGACTGGGAGCTGCACCCGCCACCCAGTCCTGCCACCCACACCTGCCACCCACACCATCCCCGAGGCCGTGTTCCAACATTTCCTGGGTTAAAGGGATACGGGAGATGTGGGTCAGAGCGCGTACGTGCGGTAAGTCCCTCCATTACCCTCCATCGCTTCAGAACCTTGGCCCCTGGGGGCTTGTGCGGCTCTGACCAGAGCAAGTCTGACCACTTGCAGAGTTGGCTTCAGGCCCAGCTGGATCTAGGTTTCAAGCCATCTCATCAGAACTCACCCTCTTCTGGCCCGGTCCTTGCTGTCCTCATCTGCTCGGAGCCAGCTGTCCCACCCCAGCCCCGGGCCTGTTCCTGAGGGAGGCGCATGTGCAGAGAGCAGCCTGGCCTCAGCCACCCACTGAGGCCAAGTGAAGCTCCCTGGCTTCCGGGCTCCCTGCCTGTCCCTGGCTCCCCCCGAGCCCAGGAGCGTGGAAGCCCTGATGGCCAGGCGGGGGCCTGTGCCCAGCCCTGGGCCTAGTGACAGGTCCCTGTCCTGGTTGGAGAGTGGGGAGACCCTGGAGGACGGGAGCCAGGCGCTGCTTCCTGCAGACGGAGTGCTGGTGGGCGGGTCAGCCACGGGGTCCTCTCAGACGCCTGTGCTCCATGTATGGGCACCTTCTGTTTACAGTCGCCCTTGCTGTCTGCAGGGGGTGGGTTCCAGGGCTCCTAGTGGATGCCAAAACCCAAGGACGCTCAGGCCTAATGCACGTGGTGTGGTGTTTGCACATGACCGACATGCACCCTCCTGTGGACCTCACGTCGTCTCTGGGTGACTGTAGCCTTGCAGTGTGAGGGGTCTGTACACGGTCATCAGGGAATAATGACGGGAAACTCCATCGGGGTTCACGACAGATGCTAATTCCCCCCACCCCGAGTCCTTTGGTCCGCAGTTGGTTGAATCCACAGATACAAAATCCAAGGATGCAGAGGGCCAGGTGCATTCTGCTTTCTCAGTTATTTTCTGTTATTACTGGTTTTTAAAGTCATTATTGCTGTTTGACAGATGAGGAAACTGAGCTTCTGAGGGGTATGGGGCACAGCTCATGAACTGAGCTTGTGGCAGAATCCTGGACCTCACCTGCCGGTCCTCCACACACCTGACCTCCTTTCCCTGAGTCCCCAGGGCCACCTGGCTCCCGCCTGCCTTTCCGGGTGGCAGCAGCCCCCAGCAGCCCCAGCCTTTGCCCCTCGGCGGCAGCGATCCCAGGTGCCCCTGCCGTCCAGCCTCACCCCCTCACCCCTCCCCGGATCTCTCCAGGGCCATGGAGCCGCCTGGGGTCGGGAGCCTCCGCCGGCTTCTCACCTGGGGTCTCGTGGCTCTCGGCAGAGTCCACCTCGCAGTGTGGCGCCCAGGGCTTCGCCGTCCTGCTCCTGGTCAGGGGGAACCTGCTCCAGGTCCCTGCCAAATGCTCTCCTCCCAAGTGGCCTGGGCTCTGTCGGTCCTCTCTTATGCCACCTGAGCCCATGGACATGGCCACCTCGTCCACCACCTTGACCAGAGGCCACAGCTCCTGCCCCCACTCAGGGGAGGGGCCGCACAGGGGCAGGAACGCCAGGAAGCCGGGACCCTGGGCCACCTGAAGCATCTGCCCACTGTGACCTTTTCTTTGTGGCAAGATGATAGATAGAGACCTGCTGGTTCAGAGCAAGACCTCAGGTTTCTCATCAGAAAATGGGGCGATACCCTCTGGCTCTTGGGGTTCTTAGGTCATTGAATAACCCACTTGGGTAAATCTCTCCACACTGTCCTTGGCATAGCTGTTATACATGATCACGTGTTACTATTTACCAGGCTTGGGTGCATTTAGGTGACAACATATTTTTTTAAAAAGTAGATTCAATAAGATACATGTTTATTTCTCGCTCACGTAGGTGGAATCCAGAGGTCAGGAGTCTAGCGTTGGAAGAACATCTCTGTGATCATCAGAGACCTGGGCTTGTCTGTTTTGCTCTGCCATCCTTTACCTCATGCTCCAGAGTGGCTGCTTAAGTTCCTGCCCTCCCATCTACACTACTGCCAGTAGGGAAAGAGGAAGGGGGAGGGAGGAGATGTGTGCTTTCCTTGTAAGACCTCTTTCTGAATGTCCCTTCACGCCTACACTTCTGCTTATATCCATTGTCGGGTGGAGTCGCTAGCTGGTGCCTAAGAAGCGGATCGGGGCTGCCTGTCTGAGAGGCGGGAAGCTGAGCTTCAGCGTTCTGACCCTGAAGGAGGGAAAGTGGGTCTGGGGGCCTCACTTTTGATCAATTAAGGAAGTGGCGCCCGGTGACCCTGGTCTTCCTCTGCCTCAGGCACAGGCAGAAGCAGCCGCCGGGGGCCCTGGGCTGGGGGTGAGCCGGCCTCGCGGGGCAGCTGGTCTTGGGGTGTTCACAGACAAGCGGTAGAGACAGGGCAGCCGCCCAGGCCACGGAGGCCCCTGGGTCCGGCCCAGGAGCAGGTGGCATCCACAGTGACAGGCCACGGGGTGTGGCGTGCCCCCCAGGAGGCTCACCACCTGGGGAGCGGGTGTCCTGGGAGAATCTGAAGCCACCCGCCCCGCGGCGCCCCCAGGTGTGGGCACCTGCTGTCGGCCAGGGTGAAACCTCGGCTCCTCAGCCCTCGGGGGCCACACGGTGGCCTGAGTGATCCCTGGGCTGACCTGGGCCTCTGCAGAGAGTGACAGGGAGGGCCCCCCGGCTGTGGGGAGCGAGGGGGCAGGCCCTGGGCAGGCCGCGGGCTCCTAAGCACCCTGTCGGGGGCAGCTCCTGTTTGACTCCCCAGCGGCAGGCGCTGGATGGTGTCCCCCAATTCACCCACCGAAGCCCTGGCCCCAGCACCCCGGAGGGACCTCCTGCAGGGAGGCCCTGAGGGTGGTCCCTGTGAGAAGAGCCCAGGACAGACCCCCCGGAGGGGGACATGGAGACACAGGGCCGCCACAGCGCCGTGGCCTCGGGCCTTCAGCCGGGGAAGGTGAAAGAAGGAAGTTCTGTGGTCGAAGCCCCCGTCGGTGCCCTGGTCCCGGGGACCCCAGGAAATGGTCTCAGGTCGTGACCCCCGCCCTGTCCTCCAGGCCACCCCGCCGCAACCTCGACTCCAGTTTGATGATTAAACGTCCCAGCATCAATCATTGACAGCCCATCCAGATGGTATCAGGTGGCAGGGCGGAGTGACTCCCGGAGCCGGGGTTTATGAAGGAGAAAGGACGCTGAGGGAAGGAGGCCTTTCACCCGCTGCACAGACTGCAGTGGACCTGGGGGACAGGTTCCAGGCCAGAGCCTGGGGAGGGGGCTTTCCCTGCAGTGGGGCAACGGGGAGGCGCGGGGTGGGGTGGGCTAGCTCTGGAGTCAGATGTGTCTAACTTGAATCTCTGCGGTGCCCTTTGCTGTGTGACTTTGAGCCGGATGCTGAACTTCTCTGAACTTGAAACTATTCCTTTGTAAATCGAGGATGATTCTAAAAAGTTTGTCACAGGGTACTCGGAAAATTGAAGCATGGTGATGAATGACAATCGAGTAAATTATGATGATATTAAAGAAATAAGACCCAGAGTTATCAATAAGTCGAAGTGAATACATAATAAATAAAACGTCATAGATTTTATAAATAGAACAAAACAGAATATAAGTAAAGTTAGTATAATAATAAATAGTAATCAACAGGAATAAGTGCATGTAAGGCACCCGGCACTTGCTAGGTGTGTAGCGCTCACCGTCATTACAATTCCAAAGTGTCAGAGTTGGAAAAAGAGCCAGGTGCCCTGGGACAGCGCCGGAGCTGGGGGAGGCCTGGGGGCCACTCAGCCAGCAGGAGCCGGGCACCGCGGCGATGTGGGCGCGGGTGGGAGAGGGCGGGCAGCCAGCTCGGTCCCAGAGTGCTCTTGGCAGAAGGTTTGGGAACCGCTTCTGAGGCTGGAAAGAATCAGTCCAGATATGGGCAGGACAAGCCGTGCCTGCGCCCTAATCTCCAGATCAGCCTGGAGGCCTGGGAACGCGGCCGCTCCTGGGTCACCCAGCGCCCTGTCCAGGGCCTCTGGTTGGGCTTTAAGCCCCTCACATCCGGGCACTGATGGTAACCCGGCCCCCCATCCCAAGGGCCCCGGAGCTGCAGCCTCCAGGCCCCGGGAGCGCAGTCCTGCCCCTTGGTCACGGTGTTTGCCCCAAGAAGTCAGAACTAGGGTGACCTTGGCTGGTGGCAGAACCTGGGTTAAAATGCAAACCCGAGGCGGCGGCCGAGCTCCCTGCACAAGCCCACCAGGACCGGCCACCAGGGCCGAGGAGCCGCCGGCCTTGCTGCCCTGCCCCCAGGAACCTGGCCTCGGGTTGGGAAGCAGGGAGAGCCCGGTGGCCGCCTGTGCTCCTGTCCCCTGGCTGCTGGGACCGATGACTGAGCTTTCTGACTACAAGCCGCGCACGTCCTCCCTCTGCAGGAACTCGGATGCCCCAGGGAGCCAGCGCCGGGGCTTAAAGCCAGCGTGTGGCCAGGTGGTCCTGCCGGGGGGTCCAGGGGGAGCCGGCCCCCGGGCTCCACCTTGCAGGACCCAGCAGTGGCTCAGGACGCAGAAGGTCCAGGTCAAGTCGGCCAGATCCCATTATGAGTCTTGCCCCTGCTGCTGCTGTGTGACCTAAAGCCAATCCTGGCCCACTCTGAGACTCAGAGGTGGTGGGGCTCCTCGGTCTTTGAAGGCCGGTGTGAGGACTGGGTCAGCGGCTGCTGGTGCCCGGTTACTGTGATCACTGCTGCTGTGCCCGCCTCGCCCGCTGACCCGGTCCTCCCTGCCCCCCAGCTCCTCTACATTTTCCTCTGCTTCTCATTTTCCCAAACGCACAGTCTAAGAGATCCCCGTGTCGGGAACCTGGCACCCTTGGACCCTGGTCTGTGGGGGGTGGCCTGGAGCCAGCTTGTAGGCAGGACCGGGCAGCAGCAGAGGCTCTCGGGCCGTTCTTCCCGCCCCCAGCGCATGACTCTGGGGCCATCAGGCCTGGAACCTGGCGCAGAGGCTCCCCTGAATCCCTCCTTTGGGATGGAAATGGGGCTCAGCCTGGCCCCTGGCCGGAGCGGAGGGGATCCCTCTCCCAGTGGTGCAGCCTGGCGGGAGGAGGTCTGCGTGGGGAGAGGTCCCGGGCCGCCTCGCCGGGGGAGGGGCTGGGCTGGTGGCCACCAGAGCCCTGAAGGCCAGACCTCCTCCCTCCACGGGGCAGGGGCGGGGTGCTCGGGGACCTCACAGGCCCCAGCACAGAGCCGGCCCCTGCATCCTGTGCCACCCTCCGCCCGGTGCAGTGAGCGAAGCGGCTTCTCTGGTCCATTCTGTGGGTTTCCGCCTGCGGGAGAGCCAGTCCAGATGTGCGCTAGGAGCCATGACCTGCCCGGGTCGGGGGTGGGGGGCCTTGGCGTCTGGAGCTGGGACCCCCCCCCCCCGGGCACAGCCCTCCAGCTGCCCCCTGACTGAGGGGTGAAGAGAGCCGCTCCCCGGCTGCAGGAGGTTGGGGGGCTCTCCTGGTGTCTTCTGCCGGGGAGGACAGGGGCCCTGAGACCTCACCCCCACAGGGAAGATGGGCGGTCACCATCCTGGCCACAGGGCGGTTATTAGGTTTGGGGGCACCCTCCCATGATGCCAGGCGGCCATTTAGGGTGGGGACTGGGGGAGGGGCCCTGAGAGTGAGGCTCAGCCGCCCCTCGGCCCCGCCCTGGACAGAACGTCCTCCCCCCTGGACGGGAGCTCAGGGAGAGTCAGACCGCCGGGCGGCCATTTGCCCACTTGGTCAATGTGTATTAAGTGCCCCTTACGGTCCCCGCACACTGGGCTGGGTGCTGCCCACTTAGCAATGGACGAGGCGGACGGGAACCTTTTTCCAGGGGGTTTGCAGGGTGGGGGTGACAAGGAGCCAACAAGAGAGCAAAGAGACTGTCACAGACAGTGAGCTCACTGCCCTGGGTGGGAATGTCACCAGGGAACTCGGCAGGGGCCCCAGAGCAGCCGGGTGCGGGAGGACCGGGGGACAGCAAAGCAGAGCCAGCCCAAGGCAGCCAAGGACTTTCGAGCCGAGGGCAACAGCAACCACAAAGGCCCTGTGGCAGGAAGTGTGTGGTGTGACAGTGACAGAATGGAAGCCACCGAGGGTCACTGAGCCAGAAGATGAGCTATGAGAGAGAGGGGGGGTGTCCCGTCCAACCAGGAGGGACCTTGACGGCCGTGAAAGACACTGACGGGTTTTCAGAACCTGTGGTTTTGGAATACTTCAGCCAATACCAAGAGCCCGTGCAAGGTACGGTGACACTTAGGAATGATGTGACAAGACACCCCGGGGCCTGTGCTGCCCCTGTCCCCTGTGCAGTCCTCCCAGGGCAGGCTGGCTGCAGGGCCCACGGGTTCTGGCGGGGGCCACCAGGGCTCCCTTCCCTTGTGAGACGGCCTTGGGTTCCTCACCTTGAACCAGCCCTGGCCTCGGACCCGCCGCCTGACTGCCGCGTGGCTTCTCTTTCTGAAAAACACAACTGGATCCCGATTCCGCTGGCTGACATCTTTGGGGCTTTTGACCCCGTCAAAGGACCTGGGCGCGGCTCCTGCTCTCCCCTCGATGGCTCTGAGGACCCTTGGCCACCTCTAGTCACCCATCCTGCTGCTCATGGTCTAGAGTCTGGGCCCTCTGGGTCCCCTGATACACACCCCTGCCCGCCCCTTCCCTTCTGAGTCCCCACAAGGCTCATGCCCCCCAGGAGCACCCCACGAAATGGAAATGCTCACTCACGGTCCACCTAGAAAACTGGGTCTGTTTTCGGTTCACAGGTGGGTCTGCCTCGATCCGGGCAGCTGAGCGGCTGGCAGGCGGCCCTCACCCGCGCCAGGTGGGTCTCCCTTAGCTGGTTCACCGTTGCCCCTGAAACCCCGGGCGCCGGGCTGCCGGCTCTCCCTAGGGCCCCCTCGAACGTGGCAGCCACGGACGGCCCAATCCGGGGTCTGGAGGTTGAGGCTGAATGAACCAACCAGGACCCCCGCGGCCCCCCAAGTGGCACCTTTCCAGGGCCACGTCAGAAGCTCTGTAGCCTCAACCCTGGGAGGGAGGGAGGGAGAGGCACCCGCTGAACAGAACAGGGCACCTCCAGGTCAGCAAGCCCGAGAGACGGCGGGCAGCGGCTGCTGTGGACCCCGCGGAGCCCGGCAGGACCAGGATCTCCAGAGGGACAGGTCTGAGGCAGCGCTGGACACCGACCCACCAAGAGCCCAGAGAATGAACCTCTCTGTTTCTCTCTCCAGGAGAAGCAGCTCGTGAATCTCTGTTTCCAACTATTCTTCTCCAGGTAAGAAAAAGGAGATAAGACTCTCCCTGACCCAGCACACAGACTGCCGGGGCGGTCAGCGGGGCGCCCGCTCCTCCTGGCTCTCACCCCGGGCTTTCGGGGGTCCCCTGCCCTGCAGCGGTCATGGGCTGCAGCCTGCTGGCTGCTCCCTGCCGCTCAGGGTCTGCGAGCTGCTTCCCGGGCACAGGGTTCAGGAACTCAGATGGAAACGTGCAGGCCCCTGTCCCCTTTAAGGAAAGGGAACTTGATGTGGCCGAAGAAGAGTTGGTCTTGCTGGTGGCTTCGCGTGGCCTCCGGTCATTTCTTTCCACGTTGAGATCCCAGAGCCCTTGAGAGTCCCTGCTGCGGGCCGCTCAGAGACGGCCAGGAGCTCCCAGGAGGAGACGCGCCACAGCGGTTGGTGGGGTTTAGGGCACCTGATCCAGGTGATGGGGAAACTGCAGCTGAGCGGAGAAGGGCGGGGGAGGGCAGCGCAGCAGGCAGGGCCCCGGGAAGGCGGCGAGAGTGAGCGCCGTTCTAGGAGATAGATTTTCCTCTAAGGGTAATAGGGAGCCCTTGAGGGTGGTAAGCAGACCCCAGCAGGCTGCCTGGATGGGACACGTCATTGACCCCTGTCCCCCCACACGGGGAGTCCTGTTGCAGTGGTCGATCCAGGAAGCCCACTCCTGCTCCATCCACCCTCTGCCTTCTCTGGAGAGAGCTGAGGTTTCACCACGTTCATTCCACTGCACAAAATGTTTTAATGCCCTGCGCTCTGGCCGCTGGGCGCGGCCTCCTGCAGGGAGAGGTCTGCCTTTCCTCTCTGCCTGGGGCTGGGCGGGTCCCTTCCTCCTGGCACAGGGAGCAGGAGCCCGCGGGACATCTGGAATGCATCAAAGGCCTGGCCCAGCCAGAGCCCGGTGGCTCCAAAGGCCTCTGGACTCCTCCAAGAGCAGAGCCCCTCTGCTCCCCCGGTGCCTCCAGGCTGACCTGCTGCTCTCTGTCCCTCCTGCAGGCCTCTCCTCCCCGCAGCTGCTCCCCGAGTCCCCTGGAGTCCCCTGGAGAGTCTGGCCTGCGTCCTCCCAGAGCAGCACTGGAGAGTCTCTTCGTGGCTCTCCGGGGGCTTTGCTGCTGCTGCTGCTGCTGCTGACTTCTCTCCTTCTTGGTTTGGCCTGGGCCTGGCCCCGCGCCCCCACCGGCAGGATGGCTCAGTCCAAGGCCAACGGCTCCCACTACGCACTGACCGCCATCGGCCTGGGGATGCTGGTCCTGGGGGTCATCATGGCCATGTGGAACCTGGTGCCCGGGTTCAGTGCTGCTGAGAAGCCGACGGCGCAGGGGAACAAGACCGAGGTGGGCAGCGGCATCCTCAAGAGCAAGACCTTCTCCGTGGCCTACGTGCTGGTCGGGGCCGGGGTGATGCTGCTGCTGCTGTCCATCTGCCTGAGCATCCGGGACAAGCGGAAGCAGAGGCAGAACGAGGAGCTGGCCCGAGTCCAGCACCAGACGGGGGCCGTGCCGCGCGCCCAGGAGGAAGACAGGTGAGGGCCACTCCCACCCAGAGGGGCCCACGCCCGCTGCCCGCACCTGGGAGCAGGGATCCTTTAGTCCCGAGGCTTCCCAGTGTCTTCCCACTCTCTCCCAGGAAGACGCTGCAAAGCTTTTCATTTTACAAACAACTTTATCCTCCTAGAGCAGGGCTTCCCAGGCCAGGTGTGTGGACGGCTGACAGGTGGACTGCAGTTGGACAACCCCTGGGAGTCCGAGCAGGGCCTGGGGGACTCCTGATTGGTTGTTCGTCCATGTGACCCCAACGTGCTGTGAATGTTTATGCTGAATTGAAAAGGTCAGGGAGCAGCACTGCGTTGGACCTAACAGGCCTCAGACGTACTAAAAGTGGGTGGTGGCCAGGTAGAGTGGCCACACCTGTAATCTCAGCGACTCAGGAGGCTGAGGCAGGAGGATCACAAGTTTGAGGCCAGCCTCAACAATTTAGTGAGACCCTGTCTCAAACTAAAAGGTCAAAAGATCTGGGGATGAGGCTCAGTGGCAAAGCACCCGTGAATTAAATCCCCAGTCCAAAAGTGAAAATAGAACATAGGTGGTCAGTTGCAGAACAGGTGATAAAGGCTGATACCCCGTTAGAAAAGAGCCCTGCAAACGAACCTGACAGATGAGCAACCAGTCAGAAACCCGCAGAGGTGTTCAAGGACTTAGTCATGAAGTTGAAACAAAAAGGTGTCTCTGTTTTCTCTTTGCTTTTTCTGGTCTTTCATCTTGGCCAGGGGAGACAGTCCAGGGTTGGAGCGTTGCAGGAAGGTGGGGTGCAACCAAGAAGGGTGCAGGAAGGTCAGGTGCAAGATGATTGGGCACAGGCAGGTGAGGCATCGGCAGGTGGGGTGCAGGATGCTGGGGTGCAGGCAGGTAGAATGCAGGACAGTGCAGTGCGAGCAGGTAAGGTGCAGGCAGGTGGGGCGCAGGATGAACAAGCGCAGGAAGGTGGGGGGCAGGTAGGTGGGGGGCAGGATGGTCAAGCTCAGGCAGGTGGGGGGCAGGATGGTCAATCTCAGGAAGGTGGGGGACAGGCAGGTGGGAAGCAGTATGGTCAAGCACAGGAAGGTGGGGGGCAGGATGGACAAACACAGGAAGGTGGAGGGCAGGCAGGTGGGGGGCAGGATGGTCAAGCGCAGGAAGGTGGGGGGCAGGCAGGTGGGACACAGGAAGGTAGAGGGCAGGCAGGTGGGGGGCAGGATGGTGGGAGGCAGGCAGGTGGGGGGCAGGCAGGTGGGGGCCAGAATGGTCAAGCTGAGGAAGGTGGGGGACAGGCAGGTGGGGGGCAGGATGGTCAAGCTCAGGAAGGTGGGGGGCAGGCAGGTGGGAGGCAGGATGGTCAAGCGCAGGAAGGTGGGGGGCAGGCAGGTGGGGGGCAGGATGGACAAGCGCAGGAAGGTGGGGGGCAGGCAGGTGGGGGGCAGGATGGTCAAGTGCAGGAAGGTGGGGGGCAGGCAGGTGGGACACAGGAAGGTGGGGAGCAGGCAGGTGGGGGGCAGGATGGTCAATCTCAGGAAGGTGGGGGACAGGCAGGTGGGAAGCAGTATGGTCAAGCACAGGAAGGTGGGGGGCAGGATGGACAAACACAGGAAGGTGGAGGGCAGGCAGGTGGGGGGCAGGATGGTCAAGCGCAGGAAGGTGGGGGGCAGGCAGGTGGGACACAGGAAGGTAGAGGGCAGGCAGGTGGGGGGCAGGATGGTGGGAGGCAGGCAGGTGGGGGGCAGGCAGGTGGGGGCCAGAATGGTCAAGCTGAGGAAGGTGGGGGACAGGCAGGTGGGGGGCAGGATGGTCAAGCTCAGGAAGGTGGGGGGCAGGCAGGTGGGAGGCAGGATGGTCAAGCGCAGGAAGGTGGGGGGCAGGCAGGTGGGGGGCAGGATGGACAAGCGCAGGAAGGTGGGGGGCAGGCAGGTGGGGGGCAGGATGGTCAAGCGCAGGAAGGTGCGGGGCAGGCAGGTGGGACACAGGAAGGTGGGGGGCAGGCAGGTGGGGGGCAGGATGGTCAAGCTCAGGAAGGTGGGGGGCAGGCAGGTGGGAGGCAGGATGGTCAAGCGCAGGAAGGTGGGGGGCAGGCAGGTGGGGGGCAGGATGGACAAGTGCAGGAATGTGGGGGGCAGGCATGTGGGACACAGGAAGGTGGGGAGCAGGCAGGTGGGGGGCAGGATGGTCAAGTGCAGGAAGGTGGGGGGCAGGCAGGTGGGGGCCAGGATGGTCAAGCGCAGGAAGGTGGGGGGCAGGATGGTCAAGCACAGGAAGGTGGGGGGCAGGATGGACAAACACAGGAAGGTGGGGGGCAGGATGGACAAGCGCAGGAAGGTGGGGGACAGGCAGGTGGGAGGCAGGATGGTCAAGTGCAGGAAGGTGGGGGGCAGGATGGTCAAGTGCAGGAAGGTGGGGGACAGGCAGGTGGGAAGCAGTATGGTCAAGCACAGGAAGGTGGGGGGCAGGATGGACAAATACAGGAAGGTGGAGGGCAGGCAGGTGGGGGGCAGGATGGTCAAGCGCAGGAAGGTGGGGGGCAGGCAGGTGGGACACAGGAAGGTAGAGGGCAGGCAGGTGGGGGGCAGGATGGTGGGAGGCAGGCAGGTGGGGGGCAGGCAGGTGGGGGACAGAATGGGCAAGCTGAGGAAGGTGGGGGACAGGCAGGTGGGGGGCAGGATGGTCAAGCTCAGGAAGGTGGGGGGCAGGCAGGTGGGAGGCAGGATGGTCAAGCGCAGGAAGGTGGGGGGCAGGCAGGTGGGGGGCAGGATGGACAAGCGCAGGAAGGTGGGGGGCAGGCAGGTGGGGGGCAGGATGGTCAAGTGCAGGAAGGTGGGGGGCAGGCAGGTGGGACACTGGAAGGTGGGGAGCAGGCAGGTGGGGGGCAGGATGGTCAATCTCAGGAAGGTGGGGGGCAGGCAGGTGGGAAGCAGTATGGTCAAGCACAGGAAGGTGGGGGGCAGGATGGACAAACACAGGAAGGTGGAGGGCAGGCAGGTGGGGGGCAGGATGGTCAAGCGCAGGAAGGTGGGGGGCAGGCAGGTGGGACACAGGAAGGTAGAGGGCAGGCAGGTGGGGGGCAGGCAGGTGGGGGCCAGAATGGTCAAGCTGAGGAAGGTGGGGGACAGGCAGGTGGGGGGCAGGATGGTCAAGCGCAGGAAGGTGCGGGGCAGGCAGGTGGGACACAGGAAGGTGGGGGGCAGGCAGGTGGGGGGCAGGATGGTCAAGCTCAGGAAGGTGGGGGGCAGGCAGGTGGGAGGCAGGATGGTCAAGCGCAGGAAGGTGGGGGGCAGGCAGGTGGGGGGCAGGATGGTCAAGCGCAGGAAGGTGGGGGGCAGGCAGGTGGGACACAGGAAGGTAGAGGGCAGGCAGGTGGGGGGCAGGATGGTGGGAGGCAGGCAGGTGGGGGGCAGGCAGGTGGGGGCCAGAATGGTCAAGCTCAGGAAGGTGGGGGACAGGCAGGTGGGGGGCAGGATGGTCAAGCTCAGGAAGGTGGGGGGCAGGCAGGTGGGAGGCAGGATGGTCAAGCGCAGGAAGGTGCGGGGCAGGCAGGTGGGGGGCAGGATGGACAAGCGCAGGAAGGTGGGGGGCAGGCAGGTCGGGGGCAGGATGGTCAAGCGCAGGAAGGTGCGGGGCAGGCAGGTGGGACACAGGAAGGTGGGGGGCAGGCAGGTGGGGGGCAGGATGGTCAAGCTCAGGAAGGTGGGGGGCAGGCAGGTGGGAGGCAGGATGGTCAAGCGCAGGAAGGTGAGGGGCAGGCAGGTGGGGGGCAGGATGGACAAGCGCAGGAAGGTGGGGGGCAGGCAGGTGGGGGGCAGGATGGTCAAGTGCAGGAAGGTGGTGGGCAGGCAGGTGGGACACAGGAAGGTGGGGAGCAGGCAGGTGGGGGGCAGGATGGTCAATCTCAGGAAGGTGGGGGACAGGCAGGTGGGAAGCAGTATGGTCAAGCACAGGAAGGTGGGGGGCAGGATGGACAAACACAGGAAGGTGGAGGGCAGGCAGGTGGGGGGCAGGATGGTCAAGCGCAGGAAGGTGGGGGGCAGGCAGGTGGGACACAGGAAGGTAGAGGGCAGGCAGGTGGGGGGCAGGATGGTGGGAGGCAGGCAGGTGGGGGGCAGGCAGGTGGGGGCCAGAATGGTCAAGCTGAGGAAGGTGGGGGACAGGCAGGTGGGGGGCAGGATGGTCAAGCTCAGGAAGGTGGGGGGCAGGCAGGTGGGAGGCAGGATGGTCAAGCGCAGGAAGGTGGGGGGCAGGCAGGTGGGGGCAGGATGGACAAGCGCAGGAAGGTGGGGGGCAGGATGGTCAAGCGCAGGAAGCTGCGGGGCAGGCAGGTGGGACACTGGAAGGTGGGGGGCAGGCAGGTGGGGGGCAGGATGGTCAAGCTCAGGAAGGTGGGGGGCAGGCAGGTGGGAGGCAGGATGGTCAAGCGCAGGAAGGTGGGGGGCAGGCAGATGGGGGGCAGGATGGACAAGTGCAGGAAGGTGGGGGGCAGGCATGTGGGACACAGGAAGGTGGGGAGCAGGCAGGTGGGGGCAGGATGGTCAAGTGCAGGAAGGTGGGGGGCAGGCAGGTGGGGGCCAGGATGGTCAAGCGCAGGAAGGTGGGGGGCAGGATAGTCAAGCACAGGAAGGTGGGGGGCAGGATGGACAAACACAGGAAGGTGGGGGCAGGCAGGTGGGGGGCAGGATGGTCAAGTGCAGGAAGGTGGGGGGCAGGATGGTCAAGTGCAGGAAGGTGGGGGGCAGGCAGGTGGGGGGCAGGATGGTCAAGTGCAGGAAGGTGGGGGGCAGGCATGTGGACACAGGATGGTGGGAGCAGGCAGGTGGGGGGCAGGATGGTCAATCTCAGGAAGGTGGGGGACAGGCAGGTGGGAAGCAGTATGGTCAAGCACAGGAAGGTGGGGGGCAGGATGGACAAACACAGGAAGGTGGAGGGCAGGCAGGTGGGGGGCAGGATGGTCAAGCGCAGGAAGGTGGGGGGCAGGCAGGTGGGACACAGGAAGGTAGAGGGCAGGCAGGTGGGGGGCAGGATGGTGGGAGGCAGGATGGTCAAGCGCAGAAAGGTGGGGGACAGGCAGGTGGGGGGCAGGATGGACAAGCGCAGGAAGGTGGGGGACAGGCAGGTGGGTGGCAGGATGGACAAGCGCAGGAAGGTGGGGGACAGGCATGTGGGGGGCAGGATGGACAAGCGCAGGAAGGGTGGGGGACAGGCAGGTGGGGGGCAGGATGGACAAGCGCAGGAAGGTGGGGGACAGGCAGGTGGGGGGCAGGATGGACAAGCGCAGGAAGGTGGGGGGCAGGCAGGTGGGAGGCAGGCAGGTGGGGGGCAGGATGGTAAATTGCAGGCAGGTGGGAGGCAGGTTTGTCAAGCGCAGGAAGGTGGGGGGCAAGCAGGTGGGGCACAGGAAGGTGGGGGGCAGGCAGGTGGGAGGCAGGATGGTCAAGTGCAGGAAGGTGGGGGGCAGGCAGGTAGGAGGCAGGCAGGTGGGGGGCAGGCAGGTGGGGGCCAGAATGGTCAAGCTCTGGAAGGTGGGGGACAGGCAGGTGGGGGGCAGGATGGTCAAGCTCAGGAAGGTGGGGGCAGGCAGGTGGGAGGCAGGATGGTCAAGTGCAGGAAGGTGGGGGGCAGGCAGGTGGGGCACAGGAAGGTGGGGGGCAGGCAGGTGGGAAGCAGTATGGTCAAGCACAGGAAGGTGGGGGGCAGGATGGACAATCACAGGAAGGTAGAGGGCAGGCAGGTGGGGGGCAGGATCGTCAATCGCAGGAAGGTGGGGGCCAGGCAGGTGGGAGGCAGGATGGTCAAGTGCAGGAAGGTGGGGGGCAGGCAGGTGGGGCACAGGAAGGTGGGGGGCAGGCAGGTGGGAAGCAGTATAGTCAAGCACAGGAAGGTGGGGGGCAGGATGGACAAACACAGGAATGTGGGGGGCAGGCAGGTGGGGGGCAGGATGGTCAAGTGCAGGAAGGTGGGGGGGCAGGCAGGTGGGACACAGGAAGGTGGGGGGCAGGCAGGTGGGAGGCAGGATGGTCAAGCGCAGGAAGGTGGGGGGCAGGCAGGTGGGGGGTAGGATGGACAAGCGCAGGAAGGTGCGGGGCAGGCAGGTGGGGGGCAGGATGGTCAAGTGCAGGAATGTCGGGGGCAGGATGGATAAACACAGGCAGGTGGGGGGCAGGATGGTCAATCGCAGGAAGGTGGGGGGCAGGCAGGTGGGGGGAAAGATGGTCAAGCACAGGAAGTTGGGGGGCAGGCTGGTGGGGGACAGGATGGACAAGCGCAGGAAGGTGGGGGGGCAGGCAGGTGGGGGGCTGGACTGTCAATCGCAGGCAGGTGGGGGACAGGCAGGTGGGAGGCAGGATGGTCAAGTGCAGGAAGGTGGGGGGCAGGCAGGTGGGGCACAGGGAAGGTGGAGGGCAGGCAGGTGGGGCACAGGAAGGTGGAGGGCAGGCAGGTGGGGCACAGGAAGGTGGAGGGCAGGCAGGTGGGGTGCAGGATGGTCAAGCTCAGGAAGGTGGAGGGCAGGCAGGTTGGGCACAGGAAGGTGGGGGGCAGGCAGGTGGGGCACAGGAAGGTGGAGGGCAGGCAGGTGGGGGGCAGGATGGTCAAGCTCAGGAAGGTGGGGGGCAGGCAGGTGGGGCACAGGAAGGTGGGGGGCAGGCAGGTGGGGCACAGGAAGGTGGATGGCAGGCAGGTGGGGCACAGGAAGGTGGGGGGCAGGCAGGTGGGGCACAGGAAGGTGGAGGGCAGACAGGTGGGGGGCAGGATGGTCAAGCTCAGGAAGGTGGAGGGCAGGCAGGTGGGGGGCAGGATGTTCAACACAAGAAGGTGGGGGGCAGGCAGGTGGGAGGCAGGATGGTCAACACAAGAAGGTGGGGGGCAGGCAGGTGGGGGACAAGATGGACAAGCGCAGGAAGGTGGGGGGCAGGCAGGAGGGGGGCAGGCAGGTGGGGTGCCGATGGTTTGTGGACAGACGGTTTCCTGAGATCCCCATGCTGAGTGGCAGTGCTCATGAGGCTGTCACATCTGTGCTCAACTTGCTCCTGAGGAGACAGTCGCAGGAGGGGACATCCCAGCAAGTTTGCCAGGTCCCTGTCTAGAGCAGCAGCCCTGGCCACCGTGTTGTCCACCCGCCAGGGGCAGCGCCTCGGTGGCCCCTCAGCATGGTCCTGCCAGCCATTGCGGATCTGCACCTGCTAACGGGGGACCAGATCTGCCTCAGAAAGAGATGACACTCAGCATGTTTTTAAAAATATGTTTTTAGCTGTCGATGGACACGACGCTCCATGTTCGTTCTTTATTTTATGTGGTGCTGAGGATTGAACCCAGGGTCCCACACGTGCAAGTGCTGTACCACGAGCCACACCGCAGCCCACAGCTCAGCATCTTGGGAGACTGTCACATCACAGGGCGTGGGGTGGGCTCAGAGAGGGTCAGGAGAGGCACACACAGGGGTATTCACCGTGATTTTCTACATGGAAGGACTGGGGATGTTTTGTTTTCTTCATTAGATTTTTGTATATTGTTTGAATTTTCTATAAGCATCTCTTTCTTTATAGCAGGAGGGAAGTTGTTTTTATATCGGAGAAAGCCGACTTATTTTCTGATAATAAAAGATAACACATAACTGAGTGTGGTGGCACGTACCTGTGATCCCAGTCAGTTTAGAGGCTGAGGCAGGAGGATTGCAAGATTGAGTCCAGCCTCAGCAACTTAGTGAGACCCTGCATCAAAAAATAAAAAGGACTGGGATGTGGTTCCGTGGTAAAGTGGCCCAGGGTTCAATTCCCTGTATCAAAACAAATAACCAGACAAACCACGCTGCTGTCCCAGCCAGGGTTCCCCAGAACTGGGGTGGGGCCGGAGCACGGCATTCAGACACGTCCTGAAAGCCACAGGAAGGCAGCTTATGGTGTGAGCAGCTCCCAGAGTGTACTTACGCCAACCCAGACAGCTGTGGGCCACCGGGTGATGTCACCTTACGGGACCTCCATCTCAGGATGCCATTGACCAAAACATTGTTGTGTGGCTCTGGGCTGTGTGTGTGTGTGTGTGTGTGTGTGTGTGTGTGTGTGCAAATGTACTCTGAGGAACTGGCAATTGGGGCCGTGGAGACTGAGAAGTCCCAAGAAAGCCAGCGGCCCAGGCCCAAGACAGCCCGTGGTCTCATTCCGCCTAAGTCCGAGGGCCTGAGGACCAGGGAGCTGCTGGTTGGAAGTCCACTCCTGCGGCAGGAGGGGAGGACGTGAGATGCCCCCCTGAACTGGAGGCAGGAGAAGGGAGGCTCCTGCTAGCTGCAACCCTCGTTCCACCCAGGCCCCCAGCAGAGGCCACTCACACCGGGGAGGGCAGAGTCCACTGGTTGAAATGGGAAGATCCTCACAGACCCGGCCCCCGTGGCCAGTCACCCGCCGCTCACTGTCCCTCCTACTGATGCTAGAAAACTTGGGAGACAGAGAAAAGATCAAAAGAGGAAAACCAGTCGCCCGCACACACCCACCCACGCCAGCCGTGAGCACCCCCAAGCTCTTTCCAGACCAGGGCCAATGGGGGGGTGTCTGTTGCCCGCTGTCCCCTGCAAGTTCAAGGGGGTGTCCTGGAAGACGCTTTGGCAGGACTCGGTCCGCTGTGCCAACCCGTCCTGAGCATTGGGTTTTCTCTTTCAACCGTCAAATGACGTAAGGGGGAGCGTCTGGTCTTCCGAGTCCTGGAGATGAACTTGAGAATAATTTGAGATGCATGTGTTCACGGTCAGCTGTTCCTTCTCCACCTGGGGACACCCACAGATGGGAGGCTGTGGCGTCCAGTCTTGTGTTGCCTTTCCCAGAGGCCCCCGCTGGGCATTGGAATAAACAGCCCCACAAAGCATGGTGCAGTGTGAAAGGCTTCCAGGCCAAGGGGCTGCGTAGTGGCTCGGTGTGGCCTTCGCCTCCTGCCCTCCCGTTTCCTTGATGTATCATTTCTCCATCTGTAAAATGGGCCTCCCAACCGCGCTCCACCCCTAGTCAGGAATATGAAGTCGGTGTGGTGAGTTCAGGCTCCTGGTGCACAGTGGTGCACGAGGCTGGCAGGGTCTGCAGCCCCCTCTGGGGCCTGGAGTGACCCGTGCTCACAACCGTGTGTGTTCGTGTCTTGCAGCCAGGAGGAGGAGGAGGAGGAGGAGGAGGAGGACGAGGCGGCCTCCTCCAGGTACTACGTCCCCAGCTACGAGGAGGTGATGCAGGCGCACTACCCAGAGGGCCCCGAGCTGCAGCGGAGCCCGAGGATGAGCGTCTCCCTCCCGTCCTACGAGTCCCTGACGGGGCTGGACGACACCACCCCCACCAGGGCCGAGGTGGAGGCCAGCGCGGGGCCGCCGCCCGCCAGGCAGAACTCCAGACTGGCCAAGCGCCTGAAGCCCCTGAAGGTTCGGAGGATCAAATCCGAAAAGCTGCACCTCAAAGACTTTAGGATCAACCTCCCGGACAAAAATGTCCCTCCCCCGTCCATCGAGCCCTTGACTCCCCCGCCACAGTACGACGAGGTCCAGGAGAAGGCCGCCGACGCCCGGCCGCCCGACTGAACGGGGCCGCGTCCCTCCTGGCTCACCCTGAGCCACAGACTGAGACGCAGCCGCTTCGCCCGGGCTGAGAAGCCCAGGGGCCACTGTGCCCTCGGCCATTTGGATGGGGGTCCGAGTCCCGGGAGCAGTGGCTGGCGCTCCTCAGAGCTCGCGCGGCAGGTGCATCTGGAAGAGGTGCTGCCCTGGCGCTGGTGGCCCTCTGGACCACGCCGAGAGGGGCGGCGGGGCCTCTGCCCTGCCCTTCCCCCACTCTGGGTCGTGGGCGACATGCTCCTTATTTTTTTTTTTTTGAGTCAGAGAAAGATGCCTGGCGACGGTCCCACACGGTGGCTGTGCTTCTGCGTTGACTGCTTTGTTTCAGAAGAGCAGCAGGTTTGGCATCTGCTCTCTTCCCTGGAGTCCTGAGCCGGGGGTGCACCTGGCCAGCTTCCCCAGAAGGACCCGGGCTGTTTGATGACGGGGGCGATGGTGGTTGGCGGGCGGCCCTGGGGGTGGCTCTCTCAGGCCCCCATGCTGTTGGTGTTTTGATGGCCCAGGGCCTGAGGAGCTTCAGCACCTGCTGCGGAAGACCGCGGCCTTATTTGGCGCCGTCTGCCAGCCTCTCCTGTGTGTGGCTCAAGAGGGAAGCCGTCCTGTGCGATTCCCTCTGACGTGTGGCACGCTGAGCTTTTTGTAATAAACTATTTTGTATGTAGGACGTGGGACTCCTGAGTTATCTTAGCAGCTCTTCCAATACTGGCTCAGCTCCGGGCATATGCTCTCCCATGTCACCCGTACCCAGGCCACCGCCATTCTGCAGGTGAGTTCTCCAGGCCCTAAGTTAGGTAAAGCAGCCCGTGTCACACGGCTGGTAAGTGGATTCGAGCCCACGCCACCGGGCTCCAGGGCCTGCGTTCTCACAACACTCCACTGTGTGGCTCCGGACGTTAGTCTGCAGACTCTGAATAGGGACTTGCGCTTCCCCAGATCTCAGAGGCATCGCCACCAACTCATGTGCCCAAAGAAAGTCCTGGTGGCTTAGACCACGGCCTTCCACCTGTCCAGGTGTCCCTCTTACCTGAACTGGCCCAGGAGGGGGCTCAGCACAGCCTGCAATCTGTCCCCAGAATTGACTGGTGGGTGAGCATGTCCTCCTGGAAGGGGGCAGTGACCACCTGTGCAGGGCAGGAAAGAAGCTCAGCCACAAGAAATGCCCGGGGGAGCCGAGAGCGGCGGCGCAGGCCTGTAATCCCAGCAGGAGGATCACAGGTTCAAAGCCAGCCTCAGCAATTTAGCTATGCCCACCCACACTGGGGAGGGGGGCGGGCAGAGTCCAACTTAGTAAGACCCTGTCTCAAAATTAAAAAATAAAAAAGGGCTGAGGATGGGGCTCAGTTGTTAAGCGCCCTTGGGTTCATTGCTCCGTTCAAAAATAAACTAAAATAAAGAGACGAAAGGAAAGAAGGAAGGAAGGAAAGAAGGGAGGGAGGCAGGCCCGGGGACCGAGACTGTCAAGGATGGGACAAAGGAGGGGAACAGAGGCCTCAGGGGCCAGGGTCTTGGTCTTGGAGCAGGACCAAGTCCAGAGAACACCTTCCTGGCCCTGGTGCAGGGGGAGTGGGCTGCTGAAGGGTCTGCGGAGGGGCCTGGGCTGGTTGAAGAAGACCCTCAGGCTCTGGGCAGACAGGAGGTGAGTCCCCTCTCACCTGGGAACAGGGCGGGGCAGGAAGTCCCCGGCTTTCCGTTGCCTTATGCAGACACTGTACCCGCAGGGGAGGTGCCCGCAGCTGCCCTGCCCCGGGCACCCTGTGCTGCTGGTCCCTGGGCAGGGCTGGCTTGGCTGCTCATGCTTCTTCCTCTGCCACCTGAGAGGCGACGTTCTGGAACTCTCCACCTGGCCTCTGGTAGACAGCTTGTGGGTGACTTCCCACCTAGGTGCTCCTTGAGGGAGGGAACGGGGCGTGGGGCTTGTGCGGACCGAATGGAGGCCCCCAAAGGAGGAGACCCTAACCCTGGAACCTGCGATCATCGCCTCATATGATCAGGGTTTTGTAGCTGTGATTAAATTAAGGGGTGATGAGGAGACGATGCTGGGTTATCTGGGTGTCTGCACCCATCGCAGTGTCCCCACGAGAGGCAGGGAGTCTGGGTGCCCAGGAGGTGGTGGGACCTCTCCAGGCAGGGAACACTGGAAGCCCCAGAAGCTGGAGGCAGCAAGGGATGGGGCAGCCAGGCCTCCTGACCCCTGGATTTCAGAATCACTTGCTGATTTTTATGTGGGCCACCTGACCTGCAGAAGTGCCACAGGACGGTCTGTGGCCTTGGGCACCATGTTTGAGAATCTGTCCCAGCAGCCATAGCAAACGCATCCACCGCTCGATCCTCAGCCCAGGGGAAGCCAGCCCTCCCTTGACCCCCCAAGAGCCCTCTACAGTCAGGAGTGCTGTGGACATAGCAGCTTGACCTGTTTCTTCGTCTTGTTTGGTTTGGTTTCAGGGACTGAACTCAGGGGCCCTGGACCTCTGAGCCTCAGCCCCACCCTATTTTGTATTTTATTAGAGACAGGGTCTCACTATTGCTGAGGCTGGCTTTGAACTCACGATCCCCCTGCCTCAGCCTCCCGAGCCCCTGGGATGACAGGCGTGGGCCACTCTGCAACGTTAAGTTAAAACCACTCTCCAGGCAGGGAGCCCCTTCACCTGGAGGTTCCCCAGCGTCTTCTAGGCCCGTTTCCTAATTGCCCAGACCTGTTAGTGTGGGCCACCTCTTTTTTTATAATTAAAAAGGAAATGAGAAGAAAAGAGTAAAAATGATTAAAAAGGATAAACCCAGACGATAGACCCTCGTCCTTTTCTATTGTGTTTTTGTTCTTAAATAGAAGGCAGGAGACAGGGAGGCGAGACTCAAGTCACGCATTCTTGGGCCTTACAGCCCTGGGGCTAGGACAGGGCAGAGAGAAGCCATCAGAATTCAGGGCTCCCAAAGTCCACTCAGCACTTCCACAACAGGAGGGACCTCAGCGCCATGTTGGCATCATGTGACCTCCAGGCGCTCAGGTCAGTGCTGATTGGACTGAGTTTTGTGTCCACATGACCCAGGGAGAGCCAATCAGAGGCTGAGCTGGGATAGGCAAGTTTCTCCAAGGAATCTGGTCCCCAGATGCAGAGGCTAGTGGGCGGGTGATGTGGTCCCAGAAATTGAGGGCCATTCAAAAACCATCACGATGGGCCATGGACAAGTGACACAGGGGAAACTGGCTCCTGGTGACTCTTGGTGCTTGGTCCTTGACCCTTGGGGAGTCCAGCTGTGCTGCCTTTGGGTTTCATAAAAAATAAATGAATTCTCCCAGTAATTTCCCCTTTAAAAAAAATTGTATTTGTAGATGGACACAATACCTTTATTTTATTTATTTATTTACCTGTGGTGCTGAGGATGGAACCCAGGGCCTCACACATGCCAGGCAAGTGCTCTCCTACTGAGCCACAACCCCGACCCCCCCCCTTTTTTTAGCTTTGATCCTAAACTTAGCTGAAGTCCTTGAGGATGGGGACGAACTTTCCATTGTCAGTGATTCGGGGCCCACCTATACTCGATTTTTATTCTCACTTTTTTCTGACTAGTTCCAGTTCTGGCAAAAGGGAAACAGCAGTTAATTAGGGCTAAAGATGGCCCTAGAGCGTGACTATTCGGCTGTGTAGGGCGCTGCCTGGTGTGTGTGGCTGGACCAGTGGGGCCATCCATCCCACGGGGCTTTACTGTCTCCTTCTGTATGTCAGGCGCTGGCCTGGGCTCTGGGGACCAACATCAAGCCTAAGCTCTGCTCTCTAAAGAATCAGAGTCCTTGCTTGGGTACTATTTTCCAAAGCAGATCTTATATCCTTGGTGACAGTCACCTTCAGATGATCACACTGGACTGGCCGCTGGAACTGGACACAATACATTAAAGAGCTGCAGGTGGTCACAGGCCCAGAGAGCAGAGAGATGACCAGAGAATAGGGTCACAGAAGAAGCAGCCCCACAGGGGAGGAGACAGAGATCGCCACTTTGCATCAGCTGGCTCTGGGCTCTCCTTTACCCTGGCCACTCGCCTGCCCAGTGGGTCTCTGCCCCGTGGGCCTCAGTAAAGCCTGTCTCTGCCAAGTTGGGGTTGGTTTCCTCTGTTCAACGCCAAATGTCCTGAGATGACCCTGTCCATATGGACAAGCAGGAGATGGCAGAGCCAAAATAAATCGGCAAGTGGGCAAGTGGAGAAGAGACCCCACTGTCTCACCAGAAGTGGACGGCTCAGTAGGACTGCAGCACTGAGAGCTCTTCTAAGGGTCAGTGGGCGAGTTTGTTGATATGAAGGCCCTGACAAGGCCTGTGCAGCTCCCAGACATTTGTGCTCACATCGGGCAGAGTCAGAGAAGTCAGCCCTGTTCTGTCTGCCAGCACCAGGGAAGCAGGACTGCCCACCCGAGCCTCCTGCTCCTCACCAGCAAAGTGCAGCCGCTCCGTCTGAGGTGGGTGCAGGTGGCTGAGACAGGACCACGGTACCTTGGCAGAGGATTGGCCTGAGACCTAAGCACGGCGCCAGGCCCGGACCTCTGGCTCTTCCCTGAGCAAACCGTGTGTGAGGAATCGTCACAGAAAGCCACCTTCAGGAAGAGAGCAGAGGCCTGCGCAGCTCAGGGCAGTGGAAGCATCCAGAGGGCAGCCTGGCCCAGGGTCTGGTGCCTCCATGCATGGGACAGTGACTCCCCTCATGTGCAGTGGACAAGTGAGTCCATTTTGTTTGATTTTTTGTGAGTGTTGTCAGTGCATTCAGACCTGAGCCTCTCATACTAAGGTACATCTCAAGAGGCCACAGCTCTCGGGACTTGGAGGACCCTCTTCCCAGGGGATTCCCAAGCAGGTTCCCCTGAAGTTTACTGTGTGGATATGAGGAAGTCCCTGATTCGATGTGCTTGGGACGAGTCCCCAGGCTAAACAAAGACATTTTTACTGAGCACCTATTATGTGCCACATTCTCAGGATAAAGCTACAAAGAAACAGACCCAGTCCCTGCTGACTTGGAGGTTATGTTCTGGGTGGAAGGGTGGGGGGACAATGAGAAATAAATAAACACATGATGTCACATTAAAAGAGAAAGTGACCAAGGTAAAGAAGGTGAGATGATGAGGGGTCATGGAAATCCTCTGGGAGGTAACAGCGGTGAGTGAGTCGCGAGGCAGTTGGCACCCTCATGGCTGTCCCCACCACGGGGAGGGTGGATGCGTTCCTGAGTTCCTGCTGCCCGTGTAGACAGCAGTTCATTCTCCGGGGTGGTTTGTGAGACATCTCCAGGTCACCCAGGGGGAGAAGCCATGCCCCTGCCTCTGGCAGAGCAGTCGACCGAGGACAGCCTCCCTCTGTTCCCAGCCGACCTTTGATGGAGTTTTAATAAACTTCAATAACCTGGAATTTATTAACTGTACCATAAGGATAAGGGGACCATGATGAGGGGAGGTGCTTACAAACTCAGACTTGGAGAAATGTTAGGTTATTTAAAAGCATCCTTAGAAACGATGAAGGGTAGAGAACAGAATAAGATGGCCAGAATGCCATCTTGGAAGCAAACGTGACGACTCCGCTTTTCCTGGCTTATAAATCTTCTCAAAAAAACCACGTCAGAAAATGCAGCCTGCGTCTCCCAGGTGAGCTGCGCTCAGCACCGTGTAGAACTGCAGAATCGTGCAGGAACCTCAGACCCAGCGCGCCTCCTCAGTATCCGTCCCGAGTGTCTTATTTCCAAACGTGTCCTCGGACAGCCCGCCCAGTCCAGAAAAATCATCAGCATCTACCTTAAGAAAACACAGACGAGAAAATGACGTGACACCCAGCGCTTTCTTTTACCTCTTGGATGAGATCTGACAGCCGCACGTGCAGCAAAGAGGAAACGAGTGACTACGGGATACACACCAGAGAGCAGATGCGCCTGCCTGGTCTGATTTCCTGCCCCTTTCGGAGTCACTCTGGGGAGTGAAAACCCTGCATTTTTTTCTCTCTGTTTTCTGACAAATTAGTTGTCAGTTTTCAAAATCAGAGTCAAAGTCCTGGTCCACAAGTTGCTTCCGAACTGGACAGGACAGGCCGTCTGAGCGTGGTAAGTTCATTCTAGCCCCAACTGGGTTCTCTGACATCAGGACCAACCAGCAGGAAAAGCAGGGCACAGAAACACAGAAGCTGAGGGCCAAAGGCCAAAATCACTAATGGCTTTAAAAGGTAAGGCTCAGCGTATCGAAAACATCCATTTAGTAATCAAAATAGCACAGGAAAAAAAAATCAGGACAAAAATACAGGGCAATTTGGATGTTTATTTTTCAAGCTAAGCTTAAAAAATAGAAATGTTTTATGGCCTAAAATTTTTCCCATTGGCTGAGTGCAGCGAAAACTGTCCATCAACCTTCCCTTCGGCCTATAATAGGAAGGTCTCCCGGGGCCACTGGGAGCCAGGAATAAGAGCCAAGAGGCAGAGTGGAAGGACAGCAGGGAGTAGGGCCTGGGGTCTGTGTGTGAGCGGGCGGTGCCCCGGGGCTCTGCCTCCTTAGAGTTGAATTCTCAGATTCGCACAGTTTGATACGTTCTTTCATTGGCTAAACGCTGGGCTCAGTGGAATATGATTTTACCACTACAGATTGCTACGAGTGGGGGTTTCCAACCTTGGCACATTTGGGGCTGATGACTTCACAAGGGGCAGAGGGTGGTCTGCAGCACCAGGCCTCTGGGTGCCGGTGGCCTCTCCCTAGTGTGGAGCCGTGGCTTGTATCCTGAATGTCCTCCAGAGACCTGTGGGGCACCATTCGGAGGTGGTGAACCTGTAGGGGACGGTACCCGGTTAAAGGAAGTTGGATCATTGTGGGCATGCCCTGGAAGGGGACATTGGGATCCTGGCTCTGTTCCTCTCTCTCTGCTTCCCAGTCACCATGGGGGCGCAGCTTCCCCACCACGTGCTTCCCCCATGACGTTCTGCCTCCCCACAGGCCCAGAACCATGGCCCTTGTTAACCCTGAACCGAAGCCTCTAGAATCATGAGCCCGAGGACCCCTTCCTCCTCACGGCAAAGTGAGTCACAAAAGGAAATTTGATGGAAGCACGCAGCCATCAAAAAGGTGTCCAGACACGGTCAAAAGCCACCTGGGGTGGCGGTGGGGGGACACACACCAGGTTGAAGGCCACAGCTTGAAGTCTGCCACGGGAAAATGCAGTACGGGGAGGCGGAAAAGTTCCTGTCAGTCACCAGGGCAGAGATGTCTGTGTTGGTCAAGTGGATATGGATGGCCGTGTTGGGTCACCGCCGGGGGAGAGACGCCGGTGTGTTGCCCGGGGAAACGCTCCAGGAGGCTGGGTTGTGAGCAGGACTGGTTCCTGCTGTCCCACTTCCTTGGGCGGGAAAGGAAAACTGGAATTGAGAGGTGTCTGTCTAGGGACCACACCAAGGCCGGACAGACCTCTGTGTTGACCCAGACGCGGTGCCTTCCACCTGGGAAAACAAAGGACACAGGAGCCGCCCCAGGGACCCCTGAGAGGGCGCCATGTGAGGAACGACCCAAATAGTGACCTCGGTGGATGAAAGCACAACTACACGTCCTCAAATCTGATATTCTAATGATATTTTCTAAAAACTCAGTAGTCACTTCAGGCAGGTTTTTTTTTTTAACTTGAATATTAGCACATAAAGGGAAAGATTCAGTCATTTTTTTTCTGGCTTTCCTGAACAAGCTGCATTCCATGATAAATAGTTGGTGAAAGAAAACTCCTTCTAGAAGAATTCTAGCTGATAATCACCCAAAGGATAACAATCATAAAGCGGATGGTGGTGAACGTGGACAATGTAGCCTGTATGTACCGAGGGATGTCACTCAGCCTGAAGTGGGGGGGCGACTCTGACACGTGGTACAACATGAGGGACCTTGAAGACATTATGGGAAGTGAAATCAGCCCGGCACAAAGGGACACATGCGATGAGGTTCACTGTCTGAGGCAGCAACAGTCGTCAGATGTAGAAACAGAAAGTGGGACACGGTGGCCGGGCCTGGAGGGAGGGGACCCGGGGAGTTGTGTTTCATGAGCACAGACTTTCAGTTTTGCAAGATGAGACATTTCTGGAGATTCTGGTGGCATCACATGAGCATACTTAACACTCCCAAACGGGACGCTGACACATGGTTTCCAGTGGGAAGCTTTATATGTGTTTGACCACAATTTAAATTAGAAAGGAGAACTTATTGAAGGAATAATAAAAAAAAAAGAGTTGATGGAGATTTTAAAATGGATTCAGCTTGTTAGCACAGACCCTGCTGATTAATCTTGGCATCATTAAAAATGGACATTCCATTGCAGGACACAAAATCAACACAAAAACCCAGGAGCTTTTTGATATAGCAATAGGGAAATTGGTGAAAAAAGAAGTCAAGAAAGCCATCCCGTTCACAATCGCTACAAAATCAGGAAATAAGCAAAATGCCTGGAATAAGTGTAACCAAGGAAGTGAAGGATCTCTCCAACAAAAAACACAGAAGGCAGAGAAGGAAACTCAGGAGAACATGGAAAGGTAGCCCATGTTCATGGATGGGCATAATTACGATTGTTCAAATGTCCATCTACCCAAAGCCATCTACAGAGTCCATATAATCCCTATCGAAACACCAAGGGCGTTCTTCCCAGAAATATTAAAAAAAATTTTTCAAAAATTTGTACAGAGCACAAAAGATTCTCCACTAGCCTCAGCTGCCCTGAGTAGAAAGAACAAAGCTGGGGCATCATGATACCTGACTTCAAAATATACTGTGAAGTGAGCCACAGGTAACTCCATAGCACACAGCACTGGCCCAGGAGCCGGCACCCGGACCAACAGAACAGAGTGGATGAGCCCAAGGAAGCCTGTATGTTTACTGTCAGCTGATTTTTGACAAAGGCAATCAGAACATATGTTGGAGAAAGGAAAGTCTCTTCAATAAAGACTGCTAGAAAAATGGATATCTGTACACAGAAGGAAGAAACCCACCCTTGTCTCCCACCATGCATACACACAGCTGCCCGGTGTCACAGGCTCATGGATGGGGGCGGGGGAGCCACAGCCCACGGCCCTGCCTGCCTGGGAAGCACTTTCTTTTTTTTCTTTTTTTCCCCCTGTACTGGGAATTGAATTCAGGGAAGCTCTCCCACTGAGCCACGTCTACAGCCCTTTTAATTTTTTATTTTGAGTCAGGGTCTCACAAGGGTTGCCCAGCTGGCCCTGAACTTGCGATCCTCGCTCTGGAGTCACCGGGATCACACGGGCACCACCACGCCTGGTTCACAAAGTCCCCTTGACCAAAGGACTGAGTCTAATCTGACCTCTGGACCCAACGACTAGACTGTGGGAGACACAGGGACGAGAGGGACAGGTCACTAAACCATAAGGATGCAACCGGCAAAACCAGGGTGTGACCCGCCTACAGAAGGAAAGAACCGGATTCTCATGAAAGAATCAGGGCCTGGGGCTGGGGATGTGGCTCCAGCGGTAACGCACTCTTCTGGCATGTGCGGGGCACTGAGTTCGATCCTCAGCACCACATAAAATAAAATAAAGATGTTGTGTCCACCGAAAACTGAAAAAAAAAATCAATGTTAAAAAAAATCAGGGCCATTGAAAATAGGGGGAGGGGAGTTATAGAATAAGATGCCCTCAGACACACAGACAGCAAACACAACTCCCAGATGTCCATCCTCACAGTCAGTCAAAGCACACCTTGGAATACACGTAGGAAGTCGTATCACGTTTGGGAATCGAATTAGTGTGTGTCCGTGTGACAATGTCGGGGGTGTAAGCTCCTTTCAGACAGGAAGGACTTATGGGTGAAATGACCCGATCTGCTTTAAATTAACCCAGAAAAATGAAATCAGGAAGGAAGAGAAGAGAGATGAAATAAGATTGGGAATCGGTGAAGCTGGGTGACAGGTGCCTGGGGTTAATTACACTCTGTTCTCTAATTTTGTATGCATTCCAAAAATTCCAAATTTTAAATCTCAAAAATTTCAAAAATTCCAAAAAAATTTTTTTTCAAAAAACATATTTTTTTTTAAAGTAAGCAGTCCCAAAGGAACACACACACACACACACACACACACACACACAACACGGGCAGAGCGAGCTTCCAGTCAGGTGTAAGCTCAAACGCCGGCCTCTCTGAGGACCTATTTGGGGGAATTTATAGGTGCTAGAAATGCGGGGGAGGGGTGAGCAGGTGGGCACTGGGCCGTGGGAGTGAACTGGCCCAATCTAAAATGCGGTATTGAGCCGGCACCCCCAAGGCACTATCCTTCTGTCCTGGGAAGAGGAGGGTTTTAAATCCTTCTTTTCTAAACTATGAGAAAAGGGTGTGTGGGGGGGCTCTGGAGGGAAAAGACAGTAACAGGCAACAATCATAATGATGCTAATCCTCAGCCCGAAGAATTTAAAACCACGTAGGGCGAGGGTTCAAGTCTGCAATCCATGCATTCAACGGGGAAACTCTGAGAAGCAAGTGTAAGTGTGAGAAACCAGCCTCTACCTCAGAGCAAGCTGTCCAAGGAAGGGGACGTGACCCTTGTCCTTGGAAAGACCCACAGAGCACTCCTAGGCACATACCCACCTGCTGTGTTGCTTCTCTACAAATAACAGGAGAGATCTGCAGCACCAGGTGCCCCTGACTCAGTCAGGCTAGGTGGGGACCCATAGCAACCCCCTAGCAACCACCAATCAGCATGAGACAGGGAAAATACCTGGGATGCCAGATGAGCCCCAGTAGTTTATGGTGGTTGATAACGTGTTGGGAAACCATGTAGTTCAGCAGTACTCCCCTCATGGCTTAAACCAATCAGTTCAAAGGAATCCCCCTCTTGTAGTAACCACTCATCCCTACCCAACTTGTTCCCACCAGTGAATGTGCTAATCATGTTCTAGAGTTGTTTTATGATTTTCCCGTGGTGTGTGATGATTTGCTAAGAGATGCTATGGTGTACGTGAAGTCCCTGCCTTCCCCAAGGAGTTTATAAAACTGCTCTAACCCTGGGCTCAGGGCCTCTTAGCGTCACCGGTTGCTGTGTGCTCGGAGGACTGAGCTAGCTTGCAATAAACACCTCTTTGCTGCTTAATCGATATTGGTCTCTGGTGGTCTTTGGGGGTCCCGCATTCGAGCATAACAAGTGGTCACACTGGTGGCACCCTTGACATCCAGCTAAAACAAAGAAAAACCCCGCCCAGAGCCAAGCAGCCAGGAATCAGAGCTCTCCAGAGTCCCGCAGATGAAGTCAATCAAAACCGAGATCACCATCCAATTACAAAACCTAGAGAAACAGCAAGAGTCCCCAGAAAGAACACAGGGATCGGCCACCCTCCCGCCCTCCCTCCCAGAGGACAGCCCCCCAGAGAACTTCCGATGCAGGTCAGATTCTACACAACTATGTGCAAAATATTTTTTTTTTAGAGAGAGAGAGAGAGAGAGAGAGAATTTTTTTTTAATATTTATTTTTTAGTTCTCGGTGGACACATCTTTGTTGGTATGTGGTGCTGAGGATCAAACCCGGGGTGCACGCATGCCAGGCGAGCGCACTACCGCCTGAGCCACATCCCCAGCCCTGCAAAATATTTTTTAAAGAAGGATTTTTAAGTGAGAAAAAAAGTGAGGCCTGTCATTTAACCTCAGGAGTTTTGGGGGGCCCCAGGAAGATCTATTAAATGTTCTACTTGGACACTTCCACTCTGGTGGGAGAAGCTGACTAATCTGCATAATCGAGTTACACCAAGGGTAAAAACTCCAGAGCTTACAGAACCCAGAGAGAGAGACGTGGATGCAGGAGGGGGCCAGGGGCGACCTGGGCTGTGTGTGAGGGGCAGCCTCTCCTCAGCCCGGGCACACAGGGATAAAGCTCAGGTGCTGACAGGTGATTCGTCTTCCAATTAAAAATAATGATTTGCACATATTGCCATCATGGCAGGTGTCTGACGTTTCTTTCGCCCAGTATCGGTTCTCCTCTCTTCTAAAATACTGTGGTATTACCATTCTCCTCCGGGGACCGCGCCTTCTCTCAGTCTCAGCCCAGTCTTTCAGGGTCTTCCATCTTTAGGTGGGTGGGTGACTCAAGTTAGGGCCAATCACAGCAGGGCCACCTTCTGGGCCATAGCCATTGGCTCAGGAATGGGCCTGAGACCCAATTAGAGAAAGTGAGAAGCAGTGAAGCCTTTGGACAAGACTGGGAAAAACATTCATCAAATTCAAAGCTGAGAGGTTGTGAGGGTTGGATCTGTGGCAGCCATTTTGTGGCTGTAAAATCTGAGTTTTGGATCCATGTGGTTAAAAGCATTGCTAAGAGCTAGAGAGAGGCTGAGACCTGGGCCCCGGAGCCTTTTCATTTAGGGTAACAAGTGAATTTGCCTTCATGCCCAAACCAGTCAGTTGCATTCTGTCACTGTAGACAGATGCCTGATCTCTTCAGTCTTGAGCACGGTGAAAGCCAATGGTGGGCTTTCTTTGCATCTCACACCTTCCTCCCACCCTGTACTTAGCCCGTCTTCCAGCCTCTATCCCCTCGGTTGCTTCCGCCCACCATGTTTCACACCCTCCTACCCCTGAAATCCTGCTCCTCCTTCCAGACTCTGGTCGGATGGCTTCCCGCACCTTCCTGTACCGTCTCTTCTCACTTCCTAAGTCCCGTCGAGCCCCTTGGAGCCCTTGCTGGCCCCTCAACCCTTCTCGAGCAGAAGACCGCCTCTCCCCCTCCACACCAGGCCCCCTGGGCCTCTACAGAGCACTGGCCTCTTCTGTGGGGACCCTAATCACCCAGAGACATTCCTGTCCCCTTGTTCCTGGCAGTGGTCCCGATTCAGACCCAGCTTAGAGGAGAGGATCTCCAGACTTAGGTTTCAGGAAAACAATCCGTGTTAGGAGAGGTCAGAAGGCGGGTGACAGATGAGGACTCGGGGGGGGGGGGGGGGGGAGGGATTAGAAAGAAGAGAACCATTGTTCTCCAGAAAAGAGCCTGCGCTGAGCCCCGGGAGGAGGAGGAGGAAAGACAGGACACATTTAGACTAAATGGAATGACCGAGTAGAAATGTCTAGAAAGGCCCCCAGGTGGATCTGGGAAAGGAAGAGTCAGGAAGGCCTGAAACAAGAACAAAGTATTTAAGCCTGGAGCCACTGACAGGAGCAAAGCACGCAGGTGGCAGTGAGAGCAGGGGACCCTCCAGAAGACAAGGGAGGTGATGACGGGTGAGGTCACCCCAAACCAGACACCTGGGGGGCACTGCGGGCGAGAGCCTTCTCCAGGAGCGGGGCTCCTGCTCACTTGCCACAGGAGAAACCAGGGCCCCCGGCCTCCTGGGATTGGCTGTTCAACAAACAGACACAGGTAGGCCCCCCACCACCCCTAGGAGGCCAGGCAGTTGGTAGATGTGCCCAAGGTGCCACCAGGAGTCAAAGGCCAAAGGAAGCCTGGTGTCCGCTCCTGAGCCGCCAGGCAAGCACGTGTCTCTTCTCACTTCCTAAGTCCCACGGAGCTGGTCCACGGCTCCCAGCCTCCTGCCTGAGGCCAACTGCTTCTTCAGATGCTGGACCAGCCAACCCAGATTAGAGGAGGAATCTGCTGAAGGCTCAGATAGAGCAAAACCTCCCCACTGCAGAGGCTCCACCAATTTCTGGGGCCCCTGCCCTCTCAGAGGCCCACAAGGGTCTCCTTGTTCCTCAACTCATCCACTGAACTTTAAAAAATACATTTCTTGGGTGCCAGCTAAGTACTCGCCCAAGTACCTGGGATGTTGGGAGAACAAGAAAAGGACCTTCCCCACCTGGAGCTGTAGCTTCCAGGTCACATCCCATCCTCCAGACAACCCCCAAACCTGCAGGAGTGGCCCGGGAATTTGGTGATTCTGAGTTCCAACACGAGGCCAGGTTCAGGACCTACCGCCCCAGGGGACCCCAGGTCAACATCCCCTCTGTACAGGAAAGGGGAATCATATTTAAAAGCTCAGACTGGGGGGTTCAGATGCTGTGAGGGGCTGTGGACTCGTGCCAGCTCTCTGGAGAAATCTTTGGCGGGCTCTCCTAAAGCTGGACACACACACATTCCGTGACCCAGTGATCCACCCACAGGTGTGTGTGCAACAGAAACGCACACGTGTAATCCCTGAAAGACACACAGTCACCCGTGGGGATGGGTTCCAGGATCCCCACAGATACCCAGATCCAAGGATGCTTAAGTTTTCTGCAAAATGGTGTCATGTTTGCAAATAACCTATGCATCCCCCACCCCGCCCCGCCCCAGTGGACTTTATTCTTTTCATCAGTCCCGTTTTTTACTTTGATGAGCTCTGAGGATCTTGTACACTATAGAGCTGTCACATACAAGCCACAGGACACCCTGCATTTTATCTTCCCAGCCACTGCCCTTCCCCCAGGCAACAGCGAGAACTCTGCCGCTCTAGATGGCTTCTCCTACACGCGGATTTCAGTCAGAGCGATAGATGTCTATGCATGGTGTTTGTTTTTCAAGGATTTTAGAACCATCCAAGTTGTGTGCATTGCGATTTCTTCCCCTTTTATTACTGAGTTGTATCCCATGGTATAAATATACCTCCCTTGGTCCACTCTTCTTTTGACAGATATTTGGTGTTTTTGGTTTTTTTTCCAGCATTAATATTTCCCAATAACACTGCCCTTTGGAGTGGAAGCAGCCAGAAGTTGAATTCTGGAACCACCGTTACAAAAATTTGTCACTGGGCAGGCCGCCTGACCTCTCTGTCCTTCAGCTCCCCCTTTCTGTAAAAGGGTTGGGCTAAGAATTAAATAAAACTTCGCATGACGTGTGGCTGCTGCCCTGTGCACCTTAATACACATCAGCTGGCTGTGTTAACACACCCACGAAGGGTCACTGGGACATGCAAAAAATAGTGGGGGTTTGCCCCAGTGCCCAGAAGTAGAACAGGTGCCGCCTTGTAGACTACCGGGTTTTAGAAATCTCTTCTAGATGGTCACCAGGGGAGGGACCTCAGTCTACCTCCAATATCCACATCCAGAAAAGTCCAGGGCAGCTGGACAGATGATACATGCCGTGCAGAGACCAGCTTTGCTTGGGTTGGGGACACTGAGTCTTGATGCCAATCAAAGCTTCTCCGGGGTGTTGGTGACCGGGGCTGAGAATGGAGCCGTCCTACCACAGCAGCAGGAGGAAACGCACCCGTCACCAGCGACTGCAGACACTGTGGAGGGATCCTGCTGTGGCAGGCCCGATACTCACTCCTGATAACCACGGAATCTTTGCTGTCGATGCGGTTATTATCGCCATGTTACAGAGGAGGGCAAAGGCAGAGTCAAAATTAGAAAACAAGACAGTCTTCCAAGGTGGGATCAGCACACCTGGCCTGCAGCTTCCTAACAAAATGCACAGGCACAACAGGAGGAAGCAAGGGACCGACTTTGAAGACTGATTGGCAAGAGAAATGCTCCCCACTAGCCATGAGTCTTCGGGAGACCCACCCGGCTGCACGTTTCCTCTTCCTGACCAGGGGTCAGGGGCCAGCTGTCCTTTCCGCATTCTCCTAGGCCTCTGTGAAAGTCTCTGCTTGCTTAGCTTCTGTGGCCAGCTTATCAGCGGGCCAGGCAGACTCTAGCACGCCCTCTGCCCTGTTACCCTGCACCCTGCCGGCTACTTCCTGCTCTACCACACTCTTTTTTCCACTCTCTCCCAGGTACAGGGCTCTCCTGCCTCCCCTGGGTAGGGCTGGGGCCTAAGGCCAGCTCTCATTCCATGCTGAAACACAAGGGCAACAGAAGCATCAACCAGGTCTCCAGGGAGGGGACCAGGGCAGCCCAGGGAAGGTGGCTGGGAGGAATGAGGTTTTCTGGGAGAAGTTGTAGAAGGAAGCCCAGCCCCCAGGGTGCAGAAGTTGGAGAGGGTGGTGGGCCTGAGCTGGCCCATCCCGACTTATGAACCCTTCACTATGCCTGGGCCCTTGGAACAGACAGAAGTGAGGTGGCAAGCAGGTGTCATTTTGTGGCTGTGACAGCTGTCACTTGTAGTCCCTCAGGGGGAAATGCCTTCCCGGTGACACTCAACCACAGGTGCTCCTTATCTTACAATGGGACTACATCCTGGTGAGCCCGTGGTAAATTGAAATAATCAAAGCTCAAAAACACATTGAATATGTGTAATTCACCCAACACCACAGCTTAGTGATGCAGTCAGTGTACTACGAAGAACTGTTTCCTCCTGTGATGCTGCAGCCCACTGCCCAGCAATGAGGGGGAATGTCATCCTGCAGGTGTCACCAACCCAGGAAAACACCAAAATGCATAATTCAAGTCTGGTTTCTATGCATTATAGATCGTAAGCTGGAGAACATCTGCACATTCAATTCAGTCTGATTTTCTAGATTTTGTGACCTCAGGCATATTCCTCTGTGTCTCTGGGGCTTATGTCACCATTAAGGACATGGCAGTGATTTGCTAGAAGTAATGATCACTGCTGATATTTTAGGTGGCTCTCTGCCTCAGTCACTATTCTCTGTGCTTTTCCCAGACGCACAGTTATGACAAGGGTTAAATGAGATTGACCAATATAAAGGCCAGTACTCAAGAGGTACAAAGCCCTCTGAGGACAGCTAGGGACAATGGAAATGTTCTCAGCCCTTCAGCTGCCCACACTTCGGATTTTAACCATCCTATAGCATGGTCCTAGAAGGTACCCAGAGCTCAGTAAAATGGCTTGGGCTACAGGCACAACCAAGGAATCCAGATAGTCTAGACACCTCTGATCTTTCAGGAATGTATCTTTAATACCCAATATTGTTTAAAAAGAAAACGTAAAGCACTTTATTATTATTGGGTGTTTTATTTGGTTTCAGTAGAGGAAATGGGTCACACTCAATTGAATGTGGAGAAGTTCACATGCTCAGGAGGTCATGGCAGCATTCGGGGAAGGGAGGATCCAATCAAGCCCTGGCAATCTCTGCTCCAGTGGCTCTGAGTGTCAGTTCTGCTCTCGGTTTAGGAGAGACACCATCTCTAAAGCCTGGCAGATGCTGTGGGCTGTTCTAGCTCATGGCTGGCGTGTGCTTCACTGGTAGTGAGCAAGTCTGAGTCCTGGGTACAGTCTGAAGACAATGGTTGGGCAGAGAGGAGCACAGAGTGGTGGAAATGGCAGGGGGCTGGCTGCCGAGTGCTGGGCTGGGCAACTGGCTAGAGAGGCCAATGTAATTGATTTCCCTGGTGGCTCTCTTCTGTGGTCTGCCCGTTGACCAGGGAAGGGTCAGCCACGGTTCATCTTTCTTGGAAACACATACTGAGTTTTTCTCTGGGTAGTACCTCCTCGGCCACTTCCTGCGGGTTAGATGAGGCCTTTCCCAGGAGGGGTTGGGGGTGCTCAGACAGCAGATCAGATCTGCACATCTTCGGACACCACCCATCCCCTCGTCCAGGTCAATTCTGGGGTCACAGTTTGACACTCACAGGGACCCAGGGGATGTCTGCAGAGATGAACAACAGAAGGCAGGGGCGGTGGGGTCCTGGGTTTGGAAACGGGTTTCCCCAGCTCGGGGAAGAGCCCCCCGCCCTTCAAGACAGCTCACAGGCCCCCAGCCTCCCCTGGGTCTCCCCCGCCTCACAGGTGATGGTCCTCCGCTTACTCTTTCGGTTTTGGGGTCTGTAAAGAGAGGGTGGAGATTCGGGAGGGGCGTGGTGCTCACCTAGGAGCGGCTGAGGGTCCGGCTCCTCTGTCCTCCCGGAGCCCCGCGCCTCGCGCCCCGGCATCGACTTACAAGCAGGGGACCCAAACGGGACTCTTGGATGTCTCTGCTCCTTCCTCGCTCTAGTGTGGTCCTTCCTCGCTCTAAAGCCTCGTGTGGTCGCGGCGCCCGGGTTTCCCGTCGGTGAAAGGGGACCCTATCGGCTGCGGACCCTTGCAGCGCCCGGCGACTCTGCCCGCAGCCCGAGGATGCTCCGCGGTGACCACGCCCCCCGCCCCCCGCGCGGCCCGGCGGATGAGGGGCGTGGTCTGCCCGCTCGGCGTTGCCAAGGGGACGCGCGTACACAGGCGGGGCGGCCCCGCGGGGAGCGGGCGGCCAGCTGGAGACTCCGCGGAGCGCGGCCCGCGGCCTGGCCGCTGAGCGGGCTGGCGCTTACCGAGCCCGCGGGGCTCTCGGCCGGGAACTGGGCGGGGGGCCAGGTGAGTGCGGCTCGCCAAGGGGAACCGGCCCACGAGGACCGGGCTGGAGGGAGGAGGCGGGGGTGACTGGGTCCCCAGGAGCACCCAGAGGAGCTGCCCCTACACCCTCCCTTCCTCCCCAAGCGCAGCCACCCTGTCCCCCCCGAGGTAGCCCGCCCAGGAGCCTGAGGCCACTAGGATGTCCAGGGGGTATGTCAGGGATTAGGAGGGAGCCCCAGCTGCCCGTGATATGGAGGACACCTGCCAGTGGCCAGAGAGAGCCTCTTACCTCACCCCGCCTTGCCAGGTGTCCCCTGGAGAATCTTCTGCATCTCCCAGGCCCCCTACACCTTTGGCCTTCATAGAAATTTAGCTTCCGAATCTCCATTTGACCCATCTTTGGCAGGAGGAGTACAGCTCTTTGGCTCTTTACTCTGATCAGCGGCTCCACTGTATCAAGTAAAAGCTCACTTAGAGCTTAATATATTCGAATTACTTTCTGCAGTGTTTTCAGGCAAGAGGGTGAATGCACAGGACAAGATTAAAGTGGAGAGACATCACCTGACCCAGACAGCTTTAAAAATAGACGTTGAGTTTTCCAAAATGTCACTGAGGCTAGACCCTGAAGGAAACCTGAAAGGTGGTTACCCATCAGAGATTAGGAAGTGGCAGACTGACTTGGGGGCATTGTTTTGTAATCTCATTTATTCAGTAAGAATTTGCTGCCAGGCATGGCAGCTCTGGGGGCTGGAGATAAAGTAATGAACAGGAATTAGAGAAGGCCTGAGATTTTTACCCCTATCTGCAAGTTAACAAACTTAATAGATGCTGGCAGAAGGCAGGAAACTCCTGGGCAAGAGATGGAGAACTTTATTACTCACCACACAGCAGGCTGTGTGAGCTTCCTGTGGCAAGGGTTCCTCTGGTCCCGCAAGCCCTGCCCAGTGAAGGCAGCTAGTGAGTCTTGAGTTCCAGCTAAGGCACTCCGAGCCCAGGGAACTCCAGTCTCAAAGGGACTTCGAGCAAACCTTGGCCCTAGAAGAGGACATTACCTTTATGATATGCAAATTTGCCCCCTGCCCTAGAGGGAGACACTATCTCTAACCTAGTAGTTCCATGCAAGGGCC
Source organism: Urocitellus parryii (assembly GCF_045843805.1). Lineage (NCBI taxonomy): Eukaryota > Metazoa > Chordata > Mammalia > Rodentia > Sciuridae > Urocitellus > Urocitellus parryii. The sequence goes on from NC_135541.1 coordinate 9,690,890, forward strand.
AGAAGTTCTCTCCCTGCCACTTAACTTCTGCGTGAACTTAACCTCTCTGAGTCTGTTTCATCATCGGTAAAGTAGGGACAATACCTTGCAGGGTTGCTCTGAAGATGCAGAGTAATCATGTGTTCAAGGGTGACAAGGCCTGGCACTCAATAAGTGACGACAGAGATGATGATGAGAAGCAGAGCCCCCGAGAGCTGCTACCATCACAGCTAGGTGATTATTATTTTTATCCTTAAGTCCAGCTACTTTGCATTTCAGCGCCTTTTCAGTTGAAAAGAAAAAGGAGGGACGTTGTTCCTCCATGTGACATTGATGTACGTGGACGTAGCTTGATCAGAATTCAAGCAGCAGATGAATTGTTATCAGCATTGTACAGACTTCTGAAGTCTCCAAAGCATTTTGAAAAAACATGTTTACAACTTATTCTGAAATGCATCAAAGTATAAGATAGACAGTGGTGTCTACTTCTTTAAAGTTCTCTGTATATTTAATATTTTCATAATAAAATGTTGGGGTGGGGATATGTGCAGAGTCCTGATCACGTGATCAAGCTATAACCTGTTACTTTAATTTTAGAAACCACTCTCTTTTTTTTCCTAGCCAAGTATGTAAAGAAATGCAGGAATTTAGAAAGAAAGTATCTAATGCCTGCTTCATCAATGACTAGCTCTCTGCACCTCAAGCTCTGTGGAAGCCTGGGGCTCAAAGTTTGAGAAGCCCAGGCTAACAACAGCATTAATAAGCAGTAGTACTAATCTGTGTGCAAAGTGAGCTCCGTGCCATTCTCCGTATTTCACACGTATGATTGCAGTTAATCCTCACCACACCCATTTTACAGATGAGAAAACTGGGGGGGCACAGAGAGAATAAGTAACCAGCCAAGGTCACAGAGCTAGTCAGTGCTTGGTTAGAAATACTGACTGTGAATATGTCAGATAACTAAATTGATGAGTGGTGGGTGGCAGTTATCAGTGGGATTCAGGTTTGTCTGGGGGTTGTTTCAGCTTTGGTTTGTGCCCTGAGTGCCACAGCAAATGTCTTCTGTTTATCAGACCCAAACTCTTCTACGTCAGACAGCACTGTCAGTTAGCAGAGACGCAGACTTGGCTTGGTGATCACGGTCACGTCCGGGGCCCACGGCCGTCTGCAGACTTTCCCTTTGCTTTCAACTCGATGGGGATTTCATTCATTCTAAAGCTGATACTGTTGAGTGGCTGGAGGGAGGGCTGCATGTTTCTAACAAAATTCTTTCTGAAAACCTCATACAGGAAAAGAAAAGAGAATGAAAGCCTATCTAAAGAGTGCCGAGGGCTTTTTTGTCCTGAATAAAAGTACCACAATTGGGAAGCACGAGGATTCAGACCTTGTTTTGGAGGTAAGAAGGCTCACCAGCTGCCGCCCACCCCGACCCCAGCCCCACGCCCCTCCAGCCATCCCCCGCACCCAGGGACTCCCACCTCTTGAAGCACAGCAGCCACAGCGCTCCTTGTGCTACCATGAATCAATGTGGACTGTGTCACCTTTCCCTGGGATAAGCGGAGCCCCTGAGCACGGGCAGCATGACAGCCCGTCTGTCCTTTGCTGAACACATCATGGATGCCCTACTGAAAGGCCCTGCACAGCCTTCTGGGCGGATCTGGAAAGCAGGTGAGGAGCCGGTACACTGACCTCCACCTGCTCTGGTCTAGGCCTCGCTCCCTCTTTTGGAGAGGTGGGTAACTGGGGATGGAAGCCACAGGCACTTAACCACGGAGCCACATCCCAGCCCTTTGTAGTTGTGAGACAGGGTCTCACTAAGTTGCTTAGAGCCTCACTGAGTTGCTGAGGCTGGCTTTCAACTTGCAACCCTCCTGCCTCAGCCTCCCAATCCGCTGGGATTACAGGTGTGCGCCTCTGCTCCTGGTCCCTCTTTCTCTTCTCAAAGCCTGTTGGGACAGTTCTGGGCCCCTCAGAGCCCATCAGGCTAAGTCCTGGACTCGGCCACCGCACCTTTTTCGTTGCATTTCCTTCCTGACTTAGCACTAGTTTGGTTGAAAGCCTCAGCTCACTGACAGTCAAGGAAGTTGGAAAAAAGAAAGGAATAATAAAAACAGCGGCCTTGCCTCTTTTTAAATATTGAAGGGGGTTAAAATATTAAAGTGGAAAGAGAAACAGCAGAATCCTCTATGACTGTGGGAAGCAGCTCTCTCAGACTTGCTCAGCTTACATGCTGAATTTTTTCTTTTGAAATAATAATTATAGAGAGATGGAGTGTGCGCGGCAGCCAGTGATCCCCAGTGGATGCATATTATGTGAGTCTAACAATATCAAAACCAGGAAGCCGACCTTGGTCCTCTGTGTGTGTGTGTGTGTGTGTGTGTGTGTGTGTTCTTGTGTCATTGTGTCACACGTATAGGTTCATGTGTAGCAACTGAGTGGCAGCACCATAGGCCCCTTGTGGTACCCCTGGGTAGTCACAGTACCCGCCCCCATCCGTGACCCCAGCAACCACTCATTTAGTCTCCATCTCTGTAATTTTCAGAGTGCTACATAAATAAAGTCACACAGTGAGTGACCTTTTGAGACTAGGGGTTTGTTTTTCGTCGGCCTTTGAGATCCATTTAGACCATCCCTGGGTCCTTCTGGTTGCTGGACAGCGTCCATGTTAACCATGCACACTCCAAAGCACAGTTTGATGGTGGCCAGTTTGAGGATTTTTGTAAAGAAACCGTGGTGTCCAGGTTCTTGGTGGACATGTTTTCATCTCTCAGGATCAATGCCTGGGAGCGTGAGGCAGGACCACATGGTAAATGCAAGAAGTCACCAGCTGGTTATCCAAAGTGGCCGGACTGTTTTACATTCCCACCAGCGATGCGCGTGTGACGGCAGGCTCACTGACCACCGTGTCGCCCTGCTGTCCATGTGGGTGTCCTGGTCAGCAGCTGTGGCACCTCACGCTCTTGGTCTGCGTTTCCCCAGGGGCTAGTGAGGTTGGGCATCTTCTCCGGAACGTCGCTGCCTGTTCCCGTCCTCGGAGGTGAAATGCTCCTCCCTGCCTCGGGTCCTTCTCCCGGTTGGACGGCCTGAGCCTTCTCTGTGGGCTTCTGAGAGTCCTTGTCAGCTCCCTGGCTGTGACTGTCTCCTCCCGCCTGTGGCTGGTCTCTTCACCCCACAGGGCTCTCACGGGACAAAGCTTTCGCTCTTGAGGAGGGGGACGCCTCCCTCTTTGGCGGATCCTCTGGCGTCACGTCTGGGACACGTCCATGTGCGCGTTAAACACCGAGGTCTCTCCGACGTTCTCCTCTAGCCGTTTTGACATCGTGTGTTTATATTCAAGTCTACACACGACTCTGATCCCTTCTTGTCACATCCTAAGTCCAGGTCGGTGTCCGTTATTTGGCCCGAGGGTCGGCAGTCGCTGGAGGACCATTTCTTGGAAGAGCGCCGTTGAATCGCTTTTGTACTTTTCTCTGAAGTCCTCTGGCTGCACGTGTGTGGGGACCATGTGAGCTCAGTGTCATGTTCGGTGGATCTCTGTGCCCGTCCCTCTGCTGACGTGAGGCAGCCGGGACCACGGCAGCTCTCCGAGCCTTCAGCCGTCAGCGGGCTTCTTCCCGCTTCATTCCTATTTTTCAAAATTGCCTATTTTAGTTCCTCTGCTTTTCCATATAGATTATCAGAATCACCCTGTTTATATCTATAAAGCGTCTTGCTGGGATTTAGGCAGGAACTGCTTAAACCTGTGTTTAAAAGCCTGAGAAGAATGGTTATCTGGACAATGTCACCTCCCGGCCGTGAATGAGGAGTGTCTCCGTTTATGGGGTCTTCTTTGATCTCTTTCTGAGTCTTTTATAGTCACAAGTCCTGGGCACATTTCATTAGATTTGTGCATAAGCATTTCTCTTTGGTCATTATTGATGGTAAATAGTATCATACTCTTAATTTTGGTTTCTACCTATCTACTGCCAGAATATAGAAATACGGGGTGGGTGGGTGGCTGGTTGGTGCATGCTCACAGGGTAACTTGCAACCTTAACTTTCAAGGGATTTGATATGTAAATAACCACATCATCTGCAGCAGGAACAGTTTCACGTTTTCCCTTTGTGATCTCTATGCCTTTAATTTAACTTTCTTATAATATTGCAATGGCTAGGACCTCCAGTACTCTGTAGGGCAAGAGTAGTAGAAGTAGTGCAATCTTCATATCTGCCCTATTCTCGATTTTCAGGGGACAGCATAATCTTCTGCCGTTAAATATGATGTTAACTCCAGTGAGTTTGGAGAATGTTCTTTAACAAGCTGAGGAGGTTCCCCTGTGTTGCTAATTTTCTGAGAGTGTTCATCATAAATTTGGCAGATCTAATTTTCACCCGTGACACGGTCTCCCCACAAGGAAAAAAAGAAACCTGTTCGGTGACAAAGTAGTAAAAACAAAGAAAATGAGTTGAAGTTTCTTCTTAGCCCAAGAGTGAGATTTTAGGCAGTTCTGCTTCCCATCTGGCTGAGGTGGGAGCAGGGACTCTCCATTTTGGGTCCAATGATGATATCAGAAAACTAATAATTTTTAAAAGTGCAGGCTTTGGTGAAGACAGACCTGGGCTTGGGCTCTTCAGGCCGTTTTGCAGCTGTGTGACTTCAGGCAATTTGCCTCCTGGCTCTGAGTTCATTTCCCGACCTGTGCACCGCCCACCTTTCAGGAATGTGGGGATCAGTGAGAAAATGCATACAGAGTGCCGGGCACACAGCATGAGGAGGTGACACCGGGATCATTGCTTATGGTCTCATAAAATGAGACAGAAGCATTCACCGGGGTGCACAGGACTGAGACAGGGAGCCCCTGATACTAACGAGCTTTCGGAAAGGGAACTGAGGAGGATAGTCATCATATAGACAGAAACAGACTTGCACTTGGGGCATAAAAATGATGGACTGCTTTCTCTTCCTGGGCCTCAGCTTTAAGGTAAGTCACCACCGTCAGCACAGTCACGGTGACCTAGGAAGGAAGCACCATCTGCCTCGGGCTTGGGACAGAGGGCAGAGGAGTTGCCTGATGCTTGGTGAATGCATTTTTGATGGGTTCTCACATCTTCCCTTCGCCAAATTCTCTTCCCAGAGCTTAAATCCATGTGGGGAGGAGGCTTTCAGGGATGGGGGGGGGGTCAGTTTTAAGTGCCCAAATCTACATCATGGCAGCATTTTCCTGTTTCATAAAACAAGATGAAAACTGCCATCTGCTGACTCTGCTGGGCCTTTCTCATTAGTCAAAGAATCAGGCTGGATCCGCTAGGGTCCACCCTGAGGAACAGTTAAACAACCAATTGACCCTTTTGTGTTATTTGAGCCGTTAAAAGTCATCCCACTGCATAAAGTTCAAAAACCTAAAAAGAAAAAAAAATCTGCCTTAAAATTACCCAGCAATTACACTTAGCAAATTAGAAAAAGATCATCGTTTTATTTGCCTGGGTAAGCCCTGAAGAACAGGGAGCCTGGCTTCCTAAGATTCCCACTCATTGGCAAGACTGACGTATCATTTTGATTGTTAATATCATGACATTTTGACATTCTTGACATTTTCTGATTAAGGGAAGTACACTTTGTAGTCGTTTTTTTTTTATTTTAATTGAAGAAAGGAAGCGCAAGGAAGAGAACGGGCGTCACTTGGAAGCGGGTGTCTCAGTGACGGTCAAGACTGGTACTTGCAGGGCTTGGCCTCCAGACTCGCCTGGACCCTGTAGGGACTTTGGTTTCCTAAGCCAATTGGAAGCCTGCTTTACCAGCCTGGTTTTTGCTCTTATCATTGCTTATTCATTCCACAAATATTCACCTGGAGCCTCAGCATGTGCAAGCCATGGGCAGTATCACGTCGGTGCCTGCAATCAGCAAGCTTCCAGGACAGGGAGAGGGGGTCACAGGATCCCACAGAAGTCTGCATGGTTTTGTGCCAACTCAGGACTCTAAAGGAAAAAATATATGCAGAGCAAGGGGGAGCCAACTAGACAAGAAGGGAGGTACAGGTGCAAAGGCCCTGGGGCAGTGGAATGTATGGTGAGCTCCCAGGACTGAAAAAAAAACCAGTGTGTCCAGAAGAAAGAATGGGAGGGGGGCTGAGACAGCAGGACTTCCTCCTGCCGGGAAAAGGATTCTGTTCTTTACCAGAAGAGCACTGGAAAGAGAGCCCTGAAAGAAGGGGGTGGCCTGCATTTTGACAGCTAAGACTTTCCCCACTTGACACAGCTGCAAATCCCCTGCTGTTAAACTCCCTCAATTCAGAGCTAAACCTTGTGATTTATAATTTTATAGGATTTTTTATGATTCGTGAACAAACTATCATTTTTATAGTTGAATGTGAATACTATTTATTTATTTAAATTTTACTTCGAGACAAGGGTCTTGCCATATGGCCCAGGATGGCCTTAAATTCCTGGACTCAGTGATCCTCCTGCCCCAACCTCTAATTAGCAGGTCTATAAGGTGCCCACCACTGCACCTGATGCTTGTGACTATTATTTAAGCTCCACTGGAATCAGGGGCTCAGTTCTTCCAGGACCCGTGGCACCAGCCTGAGATTGTTGAATTACCCACGGGAGCTTGTTAAACCTGGACCTTAGACGTCCTGGCACAGTGGGTGGGCGCTGGGGCCCAAGCATCTGCCCATTTCCCTGTTCCCGGGGTTCCAGTGGGGTCCCCAGGGAGATGGTGCCAGGACCATCCTGCAGGAGCCCTGCCCCTGGCTCCTCTGTCCCCTGGGCCTTGCCTTGTCCCGTCTGACCCCCTCCCACCCCTTCCTATGTTCCATAAACTTGGCTTTGAGGGGAAGAGGAGCCAAGGTTAAAGAGTGGAGCGAGCTCGAGCCGCTTCCAAGGGCTCACCTGCCCCACCCTGGGCGGTCCCAGGAGTCCCCCCAAGCCTGCTCTGGGGGCCAGTGTGTGGGCACCAGCTGGCCTGGGCTGGACGGCGGACACAGGTGGGGAGGAGGTGGGCAGGTCTAGCGGGCTGGCTGCTCGGTGGGGGCGCCCCTGTGGCCCCCCAGCCCTACTCTACGGCTCTCAGGGTTGGGAGCAAGGCAGCAAGTGGCCCACACAGCACCCACCAGGCACTGAGTTCTGTCCCCCGGCCGGGCACCTGTCACTCTGGGCTGCCTTTGAGGGAAGCACCCTGGACCCTGCATCGTCGTCTTTATTCTTGTTAAATGACGCTGCGCAGATTCCCTTCTACTTCCTTATGCGGAGGACGGGCGAGTCCATCTGCGGAGGCAGCGGCCTCGGACCTCGGGCCTCTCACGCGATCCGCAGGCAGCCCTGGGTGCAGGTGCGCGCTCCACCAGCAGGAGGCGCCGCCCCTGGGTCTCGCCCATCCCAGCGGGAACCTCCTCTGCCCTGATTTCAGTGGTCAGCGCCCATGGTGGCAATTTATGGGCCTCTTTCCCTCCAGCAGGTGGAGAGCTTCCAGGAGGACAAAGTTCAGAGAAAAGAATAGATCATTTCCTTCTCTCTCTCTCTCTCTCTCTCTCTCTCTCTCTCTCTCTCTCTCTCTCAAAATGTGAACATCTTAAAATTTGCCATCTTGACCATTATGCACACTGGGGGGTTAAGTATACTCACATTATGGTCCAGAAGTTTCTTGTCTCTGGAAACTGAAGCTCTGTGCACAGTGAAGAAAGACCCCCTCCTGTCTCCCCAGCAGGAAGCCACCACCTTCCTGACAGTCCTCCTCTGAGTCTGCCCACTGGGGCGGCTCATGTAAGTTGAATCCTGTGTGTTTGTCCTTTCGTGACTGGCTCTTCACTTTGCACAGTGATGTCCTCCAGGGCATCCACGTTGTGGCATGCGGAGCTGCTCCCTTGTCTTTAAGGGTAACCACATCTTGCTTCTCCATGGACACTCGGGCTGCTTCCACCTTTTGGCTACTATTAATAATGCTGCTGTGAGCGTGGCTGCCCATGTCTCTTTGAGACCCTGCTTTCAGTTCTTTGTGGTACTTACCCAGAGGTGGAATGGTGAGATCACGTGGTCATTCTATTTTTGATTTGGGGGACTGCTGTACCATTCCCACAGCTGCACCATTTTACCATCCCAGCAGCCGCGGAAGCGTTCAGCTTCTCCGCATCTTCGCCAACGTGGATCTTCTCTTTGTGAAAGTAGCCGTCCCGCTGGGTGGGAGGCAGAAGATCCTGATCTTTTGACCAGCACAGAGAATACAAGCAGCTAAATTCTCACATTTAGACTGAGGAGTAGGCTGTATCTCGCATGAGTTTGTACAGCTCCCTGTGTGTATTCTGTGCATGAATCACAGAATTGATCCCTCAAACCAGTGCTGGGGGGTAGGAGCTACCTTATTGTTGCTATCCTCATATGCAGGTGTGGAGACGGGGCCAATGGTGACTTACCCAGCCTGTCTGAGGTGGAGGGTGACTTCCAGACCTGTCTGACTCAGAGCTTTGGGAGAAGGAAACTTCATACATTTGGCTCTGGGAACATCTAAAAATCTACATATCTGAAATTCCTTGTGAGCTCATGGAGATAATAAGGTAGTCGATAATCCAGGGGAATTCCTTACTGAGAAATCCTAAGCACAGATTAACAGTCCAACAGGGAACTGGGTTTTCTCCTCATTCTCCGGGAAGCAAGGAGCACAGGTGGCGCCCTCTACTGGGGAACTGGGGTAAAGAGGCGAGGGCTGGGGCTGGGCTGGGGCTGGGCCGCGGCTTCCCAGCGCAGAGACCTTGAGGCTGTCCTGGGGACCCTGAGAATCCTGCCAGGGTACCAGGGCCAGGTCCCCCCGAGAGGACTGAGCCTAGTGCCTCTTCAAAGAGAAACCTGCAGAGCAGGACAGGAAAGGATGCCCAGCTGTACTGAAGCAGAGGCGTGAGTCTGGAGTGTTGGGAACGCTCTGACTTGGCCTGGCGCACACAGGTAAAAGGGCACAGGGGCCAGGCTACGCGTGGGACTTGTCTGGAAGATGGAACCCCTCCCAGAAGGCTTTCCAGCTGGTCGAGAGTGGGTCACCTTTGTGATTTTGAGAGAGAACATGGGGACAAGGCAGAACGAGTCGGGGAACAGCAGAGTGACTCTAAGTGGCCAACTGCATGAACTTGGCTCTGGATCACCTGCTGGAGGGACCCTGAGTCTGCCCTGGTGAGCCCAGGCCAGGCGAGCTGTGCGGCCGTCCCCAAGGTGACTCCCGAGTATGTGCCCTGGGGACAATCAGCAACTGTGCTGTGAGAGTGGAGATAGCACCTAGCCAGGGCTACGTGCGCAGTGAGTTCTGTTTTCTATTTAAACAACACAGATTTATTTTCTCAAAGTTCCGTTCGTCAGAACCCTGGGTGTCCTCAGCTGGTTGTCCCAGGTCACCCAAGGCCAGATGGACGTGTTGCTGGCCTGGGCTCTTCTCTGGGGTCTCGGGGGATAGTCTGCCTCCAGGGCCCCTCAGGCTGCTGGCAGAATCGGGTTCCGAGCTGTGACTGCCCTGGGCCCCCCTCCCTTGCTGGCTGCTGCTCGGAGGTCATTCGGGGCTCCCAGAAGCTGCCCCCCTCTGTGGCTTGCGGCCCCCTTGACTTCAAAGCCAGCAGCCGTGGCTCCTTCTGGCCTCAGCCGCTCTGGCCTCCCTGGCTCTGACGCCCCTCAGCTCCAGCCAGAGTTCCTTGTTTCTAAAGGCGCATGTGATCAGATTAGCTCCACTCGGCTAATCTGGGATAATCTCCCTGTTCTGAGGCCTCTGATTAGTAATCTTTCCTGGTCCTGCACAATCCTGCCTGTGGAATGTGGTGGATTCATGGGTCCCGGGACTGGGACCTGGGTGTCTTCGAAGGGCCACATGCCTGCTGCAGTGACTGCAGTCTCTTGGCTGGACACTGACCTGGGGTGGGCGTCATGTTTAGAGGGATCAGTAGGGTCTGTGCCAGGGGCAGGGGAGAGATGCTGCTGAGCTGGCGGGGCCATGGTAGCCCTGCTGCTCCCCGAGGGCCTGCCCTGTGGGCACTGGGTTTGTAATTTTGTGGGTCATTAACTCCTCGAATCCTTGCAACTGCCCTAGGAGTAGGGGCTGTTATTTCACATTTTTCCGATGGGGAAGTAGAGGCAGAAGCAGACTAAGAATCCTACGCAAGGTCACCCCACGATCACGCAGGAAGGAGGTGGAGGACTGAGATCCTCCCCAGGAGCCTGGGACCCCGCAGGCTCACGGAGCTTCAGGAAAGAGGACCTGCAGTGAATCCCACAGAGCTGCCATCTCTGGGGACTCCTGGCCCCAGGGTGGCACTGATTCCAGGGGGCTCAGAGGCCCCCGGAGCCCGCTCTCTCCAGCCCACGCCCCAGCCTGCCCAGGAGGCCAGCCTCCTCTGCCCCGAGCTGCTGGGCCTGGCCTGGGTCTGGGCCGTCCCCTCCCATCCTGTTTCTTCTGAAGGCCTCGGGTCCCCTGTCGCTGTGCTGTCCTACGGCTTTTCCTGAGGCGGTGACAGAAGTGGGGTGGGGGATGGGATGGCCGAGGACCAAAAGGCAAAAAGAAAGAAAGCGGAACCCAGCGGCTGGCTTCAGAAGCGCTGGGTCGTGGCCGGGCAGCGTCCTGTCGGCCTGGTGAGGGACGCTGCTCCAGCTCCGGGGGCACACGACACAGCAGGTGGCACTGGACCTGCGCTGCCAGCAGTGGCCTCTCCACACACCGCCGGCCCCCTGACCTCCACCTCCAGGGCTGCTCTGCACTGTGCCCTCCGCAGACAGGAGGCCGAGGCACCCAGAGCCCGGGCGCTGCTCGGGGTCATCTGAGGCTCCCAGAAGCTTCCCAGGTTGCCCCGCGGGGAAGCCGGCCAGCGGTGCCTTGAGCCAGGTGCCCTCCTGGAAGCAGCCTGAGGGCCCCAGACCACCCGCTGCCACCTTCCCGACACCCCAGCCACAGGCCACACGCCCCCAGACATCCCAGATGCCACTGAGGGGCCGGGAGACCCACGGAGTCCACAAGGACCTGGCACTGGGGGTGGGGAGACCCAGGCAGTGGTCGGGGAACCAGAGGAGAAAGGAATGTTCCCGAAACACTGTGACACAGGGACGGCCTGGACAGGAGGCAGCTTTAGGAGGGCGGCGGAGCAGGCTGCGGGCTGGAGGAGGCTTCCAGCAGGGGAGGCCACACTGAGGGCACCGAGAGGTGGCTGAGGAGCTAAAGCCAGGCCCCGGCAGGGGAGAGGAAGCAGGACAGGCTGGCCCTGGTGGTGGCCGGAGGGGACTTGCCGTGAGGGAGGTCCGGGTCCTGGCAGGGAACAGAAGGCACACTGGGTCGGGGGAGGGAGATGGGCCTTGCAGAGGCCGCAGGGTGCAGAGACCCCCCAAGGAGCCATCCTGCAGTGCCCAGAGCCACGGGGGGTCGGAGCTCCAGACCTGAGCAGGGAGGGGAGGGGGACGGGGCAGTGCCAGCTGGGAGCTGTGCCCCCTGGGGGAGGGCTGTCCCCAGTCCCTGGTGGCACCACTGTGGGTGAGGGCCTAGACACCCCACCCTCTCCCCCCCCCCCAGGTCTGGTCTCCATGGGCCAAACCCACGGGAAGAGGGTGAGGACCCAGGAATGCTCCGCGCAGGGTGACTGCCAGGCAGAGGGCACAGGAGGAGGGGCCACGCGCCGGGTGCAGGGAGACTCCAGGAGGCTGTTCATGAAGTGGGGTGAGGGGCCCAAGCCCAGGGACCTGGCAGTGGGGAGATCAAGGCCTGAGGGTGGACTTCCCGGTCCCAGTGAGGCCAGGCTGAAAACTGGCCTCGGAGGAAGGTTCCAGATCCGTTTGGAGCCTTGGCAGCGGGTCGTGGGTAGCAGGGCCTCTCTGCGGGTTCCTCCAGCCAGGCCGTCCCCTAAGGACGTGTCCATCTTAGCCGTTTTTAAGGCCACAGTCAGGGACGTTGACTACATGCCATCGTTGTGTGCAACCAGCTTCTGGCAGAAGTGAAACCCGGGCCCCAAGCTCCCTTCCCTCTGTGAGCTGGACTCCTCTGGTGCCTCCTAGAAGCGGCATCACCATCTCTCGTGACTTTGCTTCATTCAGTGCCATGTCTGCAAGGCTCAGCATGTCCCAGCCAGAGTCGGGAATCCCCTCCTTGTGAAAGCAGGAATATTCCGAGGCAGGCACACCGCATTTCCTTCATCCACTCACCCGCCCGTGGGTTACGTCCGTCCCTGGCTATGTGAACAGTGCTGCTACGACAATATCTCCTCCAGATCCTGCTTTTAAGTCTTTTGAGTATAGACCCAGAAGTGGAATTGAGGGAAATTCTGAGGACCCAGCTCTTGCTTTCTCTGGAAGCTGCACCACCTTCCACGTCCACCATCAGGACACAGGGCTCCTTCTCCGCCTCCTTGTCAACACTCGTTTGTTTTTTTAATCAGTAGCGATGGTAATGGGGTTGAGGTGGTTTTGATCTCATTGTGGTTTTGATTTGCATTTCCCATATAGGAAAGGCCTATTTCTGGGCTTTACATTTGATCCCACTGGTGATCTTCAAGGGGAAATGCAGGGCCCTGCTATTTTGATTGTCGTGGTCTTTTGTTAACTTTTGACACCAGGAAATCTGAGACCTCCAACTTTGTTCTTTTCCAAGATTGTTCTGGCTCTCCAGGATTCCTTGAGATGTCATACGCATTTGAGGATGGAGTTTTCTATTTCTGAAAAGAAAAATGCCATTGGGATTTTGATAGGGGCTGCATTAAATCTAAAGATTGCGTTGGGTAGTGTTGCATCTTAATGGTGTTAAGGCTTCAAATCCATGAACATGTTTTTCCACTTATTTGGGGGGGTTTTTTAATTTCAGCAACATTTTATAGTTTTCAATATGCAACTCTTTTGCCTGTCTGGTTAAGTATATGGCAAACGTTGTATTCCTTCTGATACTATTAAAAATGGAATTATTTTCTTTTTTGGATTATTTATTACTGCATATAACACTGATTTTTTGGGTGTTGATTTTGAATCCTGAAGGTTTGATGAATTTATTTATTAGTTCTAACAGGTTGTTTTTCCTTTCTTTCCAATTTGAATTATCTTGCTTCTTTTTCTTGCCAAAATTGCTCTGGCTAGTACTTTTTTATTTAATAACTTTATTTATTTTTATGTGGTGCTGAGGATCGAACCCAGGGCCTTGGATGTGCGAGGCGAGCACTCTACCAGCCCCCTGGCTAGTACTTCTATGTTGAATGGAAGCGGCTGGAGTGGGCATCTTTGTCTTACTCATGATCTTGGAAGGAAACCTTTGAATATTTCAACATTATGAACATTAGCCTGGGGGCTGGGGTTGTGGCTCAATGGTAGAGCACTTGCCTAGCATGTGTGAGGCACTGGGTTCAATTCTCAGCACCACATATAAAGAATGAATAAAATAAAGATCCATCAACGTTGAAAACAATTTTTTTTTTAAAAAAAGAACATTAACTTGACTTTTCTTTTCTTTTCTGGTACTAGGGATTGAACCTGGGGTGCTAACTACTGAGCCACATTCCCAGCCCCTTTTATTTTTTTATTTTGAGACAGGGTCTTGCTGAGTTGCTTAGGGCCTTGCTAAATTTCTGAGGCTGGCTTTGAACTTGGTGATCCTTCTGCCTCAGCCTCCTGACCACTGTGATTACAAGTGTGCATCACCATGCCCAGCTTAGCTTGACTTTTCATATATCCCCTTTATTATGTTGAGAGTTTCCTTCTATTCTTGATTTTCCGAGTGTACTTTTTATCATGAAAGAGTGTTGAACTTTGTCAAATGCTTCTTCTGCGTCAGTTGAAGTGATTATGTTATTTTACTCCTTCCTTCTGTTGATGTGGTAGGATACATTGACTGAGGTTCAGGTATTGAACCATCCTTGCATTCCAGGAATACATCTCACCTGGTCGTGCTATATAATCCTTTAATGAGCTATTGAATTCCATTTGCTAACATTTTGTTAATCATTATTGCATCGATAACCCAAGCACAGTGGCATGAGCCTGTAGTCCCAGCTATGCGGGAGACTGAGACAGGAAGACCATTTGAGCCCAAGAGTTCAAGACCAAACTGCACAACATAATGAGACCCCATAAAAAAGAGTTTTGCATCAATATTCATGAGGGATATTCGTTTATAGTTTTCTTATAACTCCTTTTGTTCTGGGTTGTGTCAGGGTAATGTTGGACCCTCACTTCACCTTTGGGGTGTCAGGTTCTTCATCTGTGACATGGGGATATTAATACAATCTGATATAAAAGGTCTGTGGTGCAGGTTAAGTAAGGGAATGAACACAGAGTGCTCTGGAAGGGCCCGTCCACAGGGAGCTCTCAGAGTATGTTAGGGGCTAACGATATTTAAATCAGTTGGTCCTTAGTGGCCACCCGACAGGGCGGGGCTTGGGCAGCCAGTCTGTGTCACAGCCAGGCTTTTGCCCAATGTGAGTTTTGTGCACTTGTCCAATACAGGAGGAGTGTGTTATCAGGGGTTCCCGGCCCCGCCTGTGGCAAAGCCTGGTCCGTGCACTGGATTTGTCCACACCGTCCTGCTCACTTCCACGACTTAATCATGGCCTGGCAGCTTCTGAGGAACTGAAAGTAAAGGGGCCTAGAGAAGGAGGAACCAAAGTCACCCACAGAATGTGCCTCCTTGTTGTAGGCCGTCAAGGTTCCAAGGGCACCAATGTGGTTAGTAGGAATGAGGAGAGGGTGGCACACTTTAATAGGACAGCATTCCCATCTCTCTGTCCCCCCCGATTACACACACACACACACACACACACACACACACTTTGCCAGTGCACATTTTTGCAGTTGGTGAGTATATTTTTACTAACTGAAGTCTCTGGTTCACATCGTTCACTCGGTATGGACCGCCCCCAAGTTGTGATGGTTTGTGATTCTTCTCACTTTCCAGTGGTGCGAACGCAGCACACCTTCAGTAGCAACCACACTTAGAGTTTTGAATTTTGGTCTTTTCCTGGGCTAAGGTCCTGCGACACGATACCCTCTTCAGTGCCCCACTGCAGGCAAATGAGGCTCCGGAGCACCTCTTAGGTAAGCTACTTCGAGTCGTGGTGCTCGGCAGGTTGGGAGTGTTCAATTCATTCTTTTTGTACATTGAGGATTCGTTTGCTAACATTTTGTTGAAGATTTTGCATCTATGTTCATACGAGATGTTGGTTTTTTGTTTTCCTTTCTTGTAATGTTTGTATCTGGTTTTGGAATTGGGACGATACTGGCCTCATTGAATGAGTTCGGGAGTGTTCTGGAAGAAATCGTATCACTTCTTCCTTAAGTGTTTGATATAATTCATCCATGAACTTATTTGGGCCTGGTGATTTCTTCTTTGGAAGATTATTAATTATTGATTCAAGTTCTTTTATGAAGGATGTATGGTCCCACTTGGATCATCTGATTCTTCTTGTATGAATTTGGTAGATTGGTCTTTCAAGGAGTAGGTCCATTTCATCCAAGTTATCCAACTTGTGGACAGAGAGTTGTTCATAATATTCCTTTGTTGTCCTTTCCATGTCCCTGGGCTCAGTGGTAATGGCCTCTCTCTCCTGTCTGCCTGCAATCCTTTTTGTCTTCTCTTTTTTTTTTCCTGGTTAGCTTACTAGAGGTTTGTTGATTTTACTGATCCTTCTAAAGATTCACCTTTTGGAGTCTGTGTTGGTCAGCTTTCCACTACTGTAACAAAATACCTGAGACAATCACCTTACAGAAGAAAGGTACATTTGGGCACATGTTTTCAGAGATTTCAGTCCATGCTGCTTGGCCTGCTGCTCTGGGTCTGGGGCAGCAAGGTGCATCGTGTCAGAGGAGGCCCGTTCACCCCATGATAGCCAGGAAGCAAAAGGAGAAGAAGAAGTTAGGGTCCAAAGATTCCCTCCAAAGGCATGTCCCCAGTCACCTAACTTCCTCCCACTAAGCCCCACCTCTTAAAGGCTCCACCACCTCACAGTAGGAGCACAGGCTGAGACCAAATCTTCAACATGTGTGCATTTGGGACACATTCAAATCCAAACGATACAAGTCTCTTTTATTGTTATCTATACTTTTTTCCTTTTTCAATTTCTTTCATTTTTGCTCTAATTTTTATTTATGTTCTGTTTATATTAGGCTTGTTGCCTTTCTATCTCTGGTTTCCCACGGTGGAAGCCTTGATTGTTTATTTGAGATCTTTCTTCACACCACCCATGCATTCAACACCACCCATGCCCGGCTCTCCCTGCAGCCACAAATGTTGGTTTTCATTTTCATTTAGTTAAGATCATTTTTCACTGGTCTTGGGACTTCTTTTATGACTCATGTGGTATTTAGCGATTTAGAAATAAATTGTTTAAACTTCAGATATTTGGGGATTTTCCAGCAATCTTTTTCTTCCTGATTTCTAGTTTAATTCCACTGTGGTCTGAGAGCAGAGTCAGCATACTTTCTATTCTTCTAAATATGCTGAGGTGTGTTTTATGGCCCAGAACGTGGTGTATCTTGGTGAATGATTGTCTATATGTACTCGAAAAGAATGTGTGTCTTGTTGTTGTTGGCTTACATAGTGTTGATCAGCCAATTAGATCTGGTTGATGGCTGGTGCCATGCAGTTCATCTTGTGGCCTTACTCATTTTCTGCCTGCTGGGTCCATCTGTTACTGGCAGAGAAGGAATGGCATCTCAGCTACCACAAGGGATGTTCTGTCTCTCCTTGCAGTTTATTGGGTTTTGCCTCTTGTATTTTTTAACTCTGTTATGAGGTGCACACATGTTTAGGGTTGTTACGTCTTCTCAGAGAATGGACCCTTTTATCATTTTTTAATGCCTCTCTACATCCCCAATAGCTCTTCTTCTTCTGAAGTCAGATGTGTCTGCAGTGAATTTAGCTACTCCAGCTTTCTTTGGTGTCTTTGTATTGGAGTGTTAAAGTGTTTGACGGAAACTTGTCAATAGACCTCAATTTAGGAAAACTGGGTACAAACCAAGCTTGTCAAGTTGGTGGCCCCACATAAATCCATCATTCTAGGACTCAGTTTCCTCCTCCACAAAATGGGGACTGTCTGGATTGTGAGGATGAAATGGGACACCGTGGCAAAAAAAGCTGGCCAGTTTCCTGGCATGTAAAGTTTAATATGTTAGAATGCTCCTCGGTCACATGCATCAATATGTTTTATTAGTAAAATAAACTGTTGGTACTAATGGTGGCATTTTAGATTTCTGAGTGCATGTACTTTTTAATGAAACCTGATGGGGATATCCTGAAAAGATGAAGAAGGTGAACTTAGAAAACGATTGCAAAGTCTCAGGCTGGAGTGGATGTCCTGTAGGCTGTGTCCTTAAAAGACAAAGACATTCAGGCATGTGGTACGTGCAGGGCGTCCCAGTTACCCGGAGACTGAGACGGAAGGATCACCTGAGCTTAGGGTCAATCTAGGCAACAGAGTGAGGCCCCATCATTAAAAAAAATAATAATTAAAAAAAGAGGAGGAAGGAAGAAAGGAAATAAATAGAATAGAAAAGAAAAGAAATGTGTTTCCTTACCTCCCTGCAGGGCCCGAGGCCAGGGGAAGGTGCTATTGCCCTGGATGCTGAGCTCGGCTCACTCTTCTTATTAAAGCAGAATTAAGTTGGGCACCGTGGTGCACGCCTGTCATCCCAGCAACTCAGGAGGCCAACGCAGGAGGATCGCAAGTTCAAAGCCAACCTCAGCAGCTTAGCCAGACCCTAAGAGACTTAGCAAGACCCTATCTCAAAATAAAAAAATAAAAAGGGCTGGGGATATGGCTCAGTGGTTAAGCATCCTTGAGTTCAATCAGATTTTTTTAAAAATGAAATTGAGAGGTGCTTCTGTCCCCCACCACCAGCTCCCAGATGCACTGGCCGGGACCCCTTTCCTTTGGGGACCATAGTCACACCCGGCCCCCTGTTGAAAGGTAGATCATCTTTGGTTAGATAAACTCTGAGCAGCTTCTAAAATGCAATGGGAATAACTAGTCACATGGGAACACGCTTCATGGCATGTCCGAGTTTTGAAAGGCAGTTGTATGTGTTAAGTGATTAATTTTGTTTTAATTTTAAAAGAATGCCAACATAGAAAAAAACCCAGAAGGATGTGAGCCACAGTATTAACAGCGGCTGCCTCTGGAGGATGGGATTACAAGAGATTTTAATATCTTTTTACGGCTTTTCTCTATTTCTCATTTTCTGCCATAAGAAATGTTAGTTTTTGAATGAACAAAACAATGAACAGCAACACCCCCTCGGCTATGTGTACCCTCTCCGTGGACCTGGCTGGACGGCTCTCACTGGCCACTGGCCTTGGTGGTTGGCGTCCAGGCGGTTTCTGTTTCCTGCCCAGTCTTTCCCTCCCACCCTGCACCTGCTGGTGCAGAGTCAAGGGAACAGGAACCGCCAACTCCCTGGCCAAACATTTACCCACTGAGACTACCCGGCTTCCTTTTGCCTTTTTCTGACTCTGCACCCAACAACTTGGTGCCTGTCCCCAGGTCTGGAGTCAGAGAGCACATCCCAGCTCCAACACACTCTAGCTATGTGGCCTTAAGAAAATCACTTACCCTCTCTGATCCTCAGCATCCTTTAACAATGAGGATTGTGAGCGGAGGGTGTAGCTCCCTGTAGAGTACTTGCTTAGCATGTGCCAGGCCCAGGATTCAGTGCCCAGTACCAAAAAATAGATAAAACAATGTGGTGACAATCCACAGTGACTTGGGTGACACATTCTGGCGCACAGTGTGCACCAGGGCCATGCATTTTTGTTCCCATGACCACTGTCCGTCTGTGTTTTCAGTCGGCAGACATCGACAACCACCACGCGCTCATTGAGTTCAACGAGGACGAGGGCAGTTTCGTTCTTCAGGACTTCAATTCCCGCAACGGCACGTTCGTCAACGAGTGTCACATCCAGAATGTGGCTGTGAAGCTCATCCCCGGGGATATCCTGAGATTTGGATCCGTGGGACTGACCTACGAGCTGGTCATTGAGAATCCACCCCAGGTGAGCCCGGGCCACTGCAGGCGGTATGCCGAGCCGCGTCGGGGCAGGGGGACAGGGTGCCCAGCTGTGCCAGAGGCCCAGGGTGCCCGGGACCACATGCCGCCCGGGACCACATGCCGAGCCATGACGGGGCAGGGGACGAGGTGCCCAGCAGTGCGCTGCAGGGGACGATGTCCCCAGCTTGCTTCGTCCTGCCGTGTCGCCTGCCGTCGGGACAGCCCAGGGTGCAGCTCTGCAGAGGGCGCCCCTCTTTGCAGGCTGCGCACCGCCGGCTGCGAAAGCCCCGGCCGCGGGTCTGGGGGAGCATCGCCCCCATATGGTGGGGTGTGGCCTTCGTGAAACTCCCAGCTGTGAACATGACAGTCACTGTCGGGCCCAGCAGAAATGCGCCCGGGCTCAGGGCCCAGACCTGGGTCTCAAGTGAAATCACTGAAAATCAACCCATGAAACTGCGGTCACCAGGAGCGCGGGGCCCACCAGGGAGGCGCGCAGGGGCCGGCGAGGTCACAGGCTTGGCCGCGGGTCCCCGCCCTGCCGCCCCACTCCCTGCGGGCTCCTGAGCAGCTCCAGACCCTGGACGGCCGCCTTGGCATCCACAGGGTGGGGCCGTGACTGCCCTGGGCTCACGGGGTCTCCTTACCTGAAGGTCCAATGCGCCCATGACGATGGTGAAACTCACAGCCTGCGGCGCCTCGGTGGCACCCGTCGTCTGTGTCCTGGGAGGTGGGTGTTGGCCTCACTTCCACCCCAACTCTGCTGCAGGGACTGAGACCCCCAAGGCTTAGACCCTTCCTAGGACAAGACCAAGAATAATAAATGTAGAGACTCCAGCCAGCGGCCTGGGGCTGGGGTCTCCCAGAGCCCTGTGGAAGCTGGCCACAGGCATCGCCCTCGGCGACCCGCAGGCGCCTGGACCAGGACCCCACCACCGGGCTCACACTGAGCTTTGGAACCCGGGGACAGGCCGCTCCTGCCCTCTCCTTCCCCTCGCACCAACGCTAAGGCGTTTGCTCAGGGAAAGCTCCGGGTCCTCTGGCAGCACTGCGAGGCCTCCTGACCCAGAGGGTGGTGTCCTGATCAGCGGTTCTCAGGAGGCCACTTAGGTCCCCCCTGTCAGAACCACGTGACAGCAGAGCAGCAGTGCAGATCTCTGAGCTCCCCCAGGCCCAAGGACTCATGCTTAGGGTTGCCAGAAAAAATGCAAGACACCTAGTTAAATTTTAATTTATATTAAAAAAATAATTTTAGTTATAAGTAGGTCCCCAATATGGCATGGGATATACTTATGCTAAGAATTTTATTCAGTTTTTTCAGAAACTCAGTTTGAACTGGATACCCCATATTTTATTTATTCATATTTCCTCATTGATTCATTTATGCTCCAGCTAACAGCCCTACAGTACTCCTGGAAGCTGCATGCTCACCAGCTCCTAGGAGAGCCTGGTGTGCCCCAGCAGAAGGGAAGCCAATACAGAGTATTTTGTACGTAGCATTTGTGGGCTGTTTCAGGGATGAAAGAGAATGGAATTTCTGATTCAAGTCTGTGAAGTCTGAGGCAGTGTTTCCTTAATGAGTCTGATTGCAAGAATTTTTCAGAAATTTCCGGTAAAATTATAGGTTCCTGGGCCCCCTCCTTAGGAACTTCTGATTTTTGTGACTTGCCAGGCAGAGAGGAGAGGACATACAATATATATGTAGTAGCATAAAATTTGAGACCTCAGTGCCCATGAGAAGGGGCGTTGTCTGATGAACTATGAGAGACCCATTACCGTGGATCAAACTCAGGGGCACTCAATCACTGAGCCCCATCCCCAGCCCTATTTTGGGTTTTATTAAGAGACAGGGCCTCACTGAGCTGCTTAGCACCTCGCTGTTGCTGTCACAATCCTGCTGCCTCAGCCTCCTGGGCTATTGGGATGGCAGGCATGTGCCACCACCAGGCTGTGCTGCCTTTTAAAGACCCAGCTTTGGTGTGGGGTGACTGACGTATCCAGCTGCCTGTGGGTAAAGTGCCTACCGTGGTGGGCTTTGACATGTGGCCATCACCACGCCAAACAGCAAGCCGCATCGCCTCAAACAGGCCCGTGGCTCCCCGGCTGGCTCCCGTGGCTTCATTGAGGCTCACGTGGTGTGACACACACGTTCCCTATTTCAAGTGAGCGCCTTGCAAGCTCTAGAGAATCGATGAGCCGGCCGCCGTTGCAGGGTCTGTTTCCAGCACGGTTCCATCACCCACCCCCAGGGAAACCTCCAACACTCACCTGTGTCCGTCTGCTTCTGATCTTTTCCCTTCTGACCCTGGGGTGGGATCCACGCAGCATGAGGTCTGCCACCTCGCCATGCTCACGTGAGGACGTTGGTGGCATGAGGTGCCCATCTCCACCGCTGCCCTGCTTCATCTTGCAGAACCCAAACTGTCCCCGTGGAAGAGGGAGGCGCCTCCGCCCTCGCCCAGCCCGGGCAGCGCTGCTCTGCCTCCTGCCTCTGTGAATGCTCTAGGCCCCGTGTGACTGGCCTCGTGCGGGACCTGTCCCCCTGGGAGCCTCCCTGGGTTCTGGCTGAAGGGGGTCCCGTGCCGGCTGCCACTCCTGTGGATTCTGTCCCGCTGGCCTGGTGACCCTGCCTGGGGGCTGTTTATCTTTAAGTACATGTTGGAGAGTGACTCTCATCAAATATTTTGGGTCCAGTTTTCCTGAGAAATCCAGAGCCAGCTGGACGCCCGCCCGCTCGCTCCTGTTCCCATCCATCTTTGGGGCCAGGAGAGGGCGCTGTCTCCCCAGGTGGAGTTTTCCAGAACGCCTTCTCTGGAAGACGCGGTCCTAATATCACAAGGGCAACTCTTCTTTTCCTGACAAAGCGTTCCCAAAGGAAAGGTTGCTACTCCAGGCTTGGTGATGTGACCCAGAGAGGACGTGACAGGCTTGTTTTTAGGGAGCAGGATTCGGGGAGAAGTTAGGGACCTGAGTGTCTGCCACCATATAGCAACGGGGCAGCTGTCCTGCAGACCAAGTCCAGCGGCCCCGTCTAGCCCCATCCCTGCTCTCAACAGCTACATGGTCAAGGTCAAGGCAAAGTGCCTCACTCCTCAAAGCCACACTCTCCGCTCTGTGAAGCTGGATCTCATAGTTGCCACCACCCGGGTTCCTGTGGGATTCAGTGGGGCGCTGTATGCAAACTGTTCAGCCAGTGACCAAGTGACCCTGCCTCCTTCTGAGACCCTCCCAGCTACCAGGTGCTTTTGCGAGTGTCAAACCCATGGGAGGACACCCAGGATGGAGAATCAGGGCGAGCTCTTGGCTGTCAAAGCACATGGGCACCAGGAAGCTCCACGAGAATCCAGGAACCCGCTCTCGCCACCATTGTCGTCCCCCACCATGTGGGCCTCCACGTCTCCACTCACGCTGTGGCCCAGGCAGAGGGCGCCCTGGGGTTGTGCAGGACGTGACCTGCAGGCCCCAGCCAAGCCTGGAGCAGCCACTGAGTGACAAGTTCCCGCCCACAAGTCAGGAGAAAGGGCAGAGGAGGAGCTGGACCATATCTGTCAAAGGCTCAATCCCGTCCTCTTCACCTGTGGAGGATGAACTTACAGCCGTGGACCAAATCTAGGTCCTTAACTGTCTTCATAAAAAAGGCGTCATTGGAAAACCGCCAAGCTGTCCATTTCAGCGTGGACCAGGTGGGCTTTCCTGGTCCACCGTCAGGGCAGCCAGAGATCCGTGGTGCCCCGTGCGCAGCCACCATCTGCTGCATCCAGGAGAATGCAACCTCCACCCCAAACACCAGCCTCCAATTATTCAGTTTCTGGAAGAAGCAAAGGAAAAAAAAAAAAAAAAGAGGTGATGGTGGGAGAGCAGGAGGAAGAAGGAATGTCTGCCAGGAGCTGGGCCCTCACAGCTAACCCAGTTAACTCAGGAATAAGAAGAAACAGACTTGAACAATGGTTTTATTACCTCTTGAACACAGAGCTTGGAAATATGGATCCCAATCTACACACAGGCATAGAGATGGGCTTGTACAGAGAGCAATAGAAGAATGACATTGATACAGCCGAAAGGTATGCCAGACATTAACAGACAACAATCACACGCGTTATAACTTTTACCTGTTTCTTAAAGTGCTAAGTTTTCTTTTAAGGGATGTTTTCCCTGGTGTAACTTTTGAAGCAGAAAAACAGGGGTTTACACTCTGCAGTCGACTGCAGCTAGAGAACTGTTTGTTCTGTTTCTCTATTTAATGTTTCACTACCTGTCTTGTGACTGGTTCCTTGGTCTTAGATCACTTCTCTGGGCCACTGTTTTACTTTTATAAGGTTAAAGGTAAATCATGATCACAGCGTGATGGGCTTCATTTGAACATGTCAGAACCTATGTTATAGCACCTTTAATTCTGAAGACATATTGATGCTTGTGCTAAAATCACAATAATCATACTATCCAGAAAATTTCATTGTTAGGACATTTCAAAACCCTAACTCAAACTAGCCTAAGCAAAAGATAAATAAATACATAAAAAGGTAGGAAGTCATAAACATAAGGGCTTCAGGCCTGGCTGGATTCAGGTGCTCAAATGATGATGTGTGCCACACTTTCCCAAGGTGATGTGTCTGTCGGTGACAGCCAGAATGGAGATCAAGGGACAGATCTTGAGAGTCCCAGTCTAGGAGGGTTTCCCAGGAGCTCAGAGATCCCAGGGCCGTGGGCGCTCAGGCCACAGTGCTCCCTGCAGCCCCAGGCCAGCCTGCGGCTTCCCCTGCTGCTGGGGACGACATAGTGGGTGAAAATAGGGCCACCCAGGAGGGAGGTCCTTATCAGGCAGACTCTTGGCTCACCTGTGGCAAGGTTCCCAGCAGTAGCTCCAACACAGTTCTAGAGAAAGCCAGCTTCTTCACTGATTTGGTTGAGATCAAGAACCCATCACTGACACCCAAGCGTGGCTCATGCGCCCTTCCCGGGGTGGACGGGATCCCCCATCCTCCCCTGCCTACCTTCCATGTCCCTTTGGGTCCCTTCAGCTGGTAGTTATAGACAAGCCTGGCAAAGCTGAGGCAGCAGGGGCTGCGGGTGGGCCCAGGTCTCCCCCTGAGTGAGCTGCTCAAGGATTCTCCACTATTTTTTTTTTCCTGGTAACTCAAAGCCTTTTTTAAAAGTTATGTTTTTTGTTGTATTTTTTTTTTTTGAGGTGGGGCAGAATTTGGATTTACAGGGAGTTGTAATGATGGCACAGGAAGTGACACAGAACTCTGCAGCTTCCACGGCCACATCTTAACGTCTGTCCTGGACCACGGCATGGGTCGGTCAGTGTCCGCGCGCGCGCGCACACACACACACACACACACACACACACAGCGCGGGTCGGTCAGTGTCCACACACACACACACACACACACACACAGCATGGTTCCGTCAATGTCACCACTCCTCAGGAGCCATGCCGCCCTGGGCCCATGTTGCTCAGCCACCTCGTCCCCTGGGTCGGCCACGGTTTCTCAGTCTTCCCTGGGTTCTCCTCTCCTTGGTGGCCCTGCCTACTGGCCAGGTGACCTGAGAACGTGCCCCATCTGTGTCTGTCTCTGTCTCTGCTTCGCCTGGGGTCGTGGCCTTCAGAACACATGCGGCAGAGGCCAAGCGTCCGGCCAGCCCGCGGTGTCCAGACACCTGTCAGCTCCACTTCCCCGGTGTCGGTGACGCTGGGCTGGGTCACCAGGTTTCTCCAGGGTCTCTGGGTGTTGCACAGCCTCAGGGAGGGCACACTCTCCCCCTGCTGGAGCGGGTGGTGTTGAGCTCGGCAGGTTCCACAGGGAAGCGTCTCCGCCCCCAGGGATGCCTCTACCCAACCACGTTCCCACCAGCGCGGTTCCTGTGCCCTCATTTTATACTTCAAGTCATGACCCACCACTTTGTCACTCATCTGTGGCTCAGATTGTCCCAGCCTTGGCCACCGCATGACCCCCGGACCCTGGTTGCCTGCATGCCCCTCTGACACATCGCCACCCTTTGTTCTTTCAGAGCTTGGTGCGTGCTGCTCCAGGATCTCCTGGCTGAGAAATCCGCTGAGCTCCTAATGGGTTTCTCCCCATATGTAACCTGAAGCTCTTCTCTTGCGGCTTTTAAAATTCTCTCCCTATTCTGTAGAGTAGGCGTTTTCAGGATAATGTGCCTCGGTGTGGATCTGTTGTAATTTTGTATATTTGGTGTCCTGTAAGCCAATTGTATTCAATTTTTTAATTCATTCTTCATGTTTGGGACATTTTCTGATATTATTTCATTGAAGAAATTGTGCATTTCTTTGGTTTGTATCTCTGTGCCTCTCTTTATCCCAATAATTCTTAATTTGGTCTTGTCATATCATCCCATAATTCTTTGGAGGTTCTGTTCATGGTTTTTCACTATCTTCACTGCTGTGTGGCCAACTTTGTTTTCAAGATACATATTTTGTCTTCATTGCCTGAGGTTCTGTCTTCCAGGTGATCTAGTCTGTTCTTGATGCTTTCTATTGAACTTTTTATTTGGTTTACTGTTTCCTTCATTCAAGGATTTGTTTGGTTTTTTCCCAGCGTCTCTCTCTTTCTTGAAGTAATCCTTTGCTACCTGTATGTCCTCTCTCATCTCATTGCTGCCTGTACTTGCTCTCTCAATTCATTCTTGGCTTCGCACATCATTGTAATCATGTACCTTCTGCTCTCCTTCCCCGACATTCCAGCTCTGTGCTGTCAGTGGATCTACCGTTGTATCAGCGTGGCTTGTTTCAGGCACTTTCTTCCCGTTTCTTCATGTCGTCCGTGTGTCTTCCTGTCTCACGGTGTGGATTCGAGGTATTACAGTTTCTACCGTATAATCTTGTAGTGTCCCTGCAGGTCACCGATACCTTGCCTGCAGGCACCTGGAAGATGGTCTTGTAGGTCCTGGCTGTAGTCACTCGATGGAAGGTGGTGGGGAAAGCCACCCCACGGGTTGGTAGAGGGGGCCGCAGCACGGTAGCTCTCCTCCACATGGTGAGCTGTGATCACTCTCTGCCATGCGTGGTGGGTGGGCCTGGGGTCACTGTCGTCTGCCCACCTTTTTTGTACTTTAGCATTTCCTTAATTTCTGCATCATGGTGTATCTCCCCTGCTCTCGCCCAGAACCAGCTGAAGGACGTTTCACTTACACTCTGCCCATGGCTGGTCCAGTTGGGTCAGCAAACACCTGTAGTGTGTAGCAGGAACAGAGCTGGGTGCTCAGCCATCTGCTGGTAAAGGTGTAACCCACAGCTCTCTGAAAAGTGAGGTGTCGTGAAGAGCAAAGGTCTGCTGCTCGGTGGGGACCGTGAGTCAGCACAGCCACCGCGGACACGAGTGTGGAGGTTCCCCAAAGGCTGGCCAGGGGCCACACGCCACCCAGCCACGCGGCTCCTCGGTGTTTATCCACAGGAACCGAAGCCACGTAGCACAGTGATCCCTGCAGCCCACGTTCACAGCAGCCAAACCATGAGCCAGTCCCGGTCTCCATCAGCCGACAAACGGGCCAAGAACGTGGTACATTCCCGCTCAGGTCCTGCGTGGGCAATGGAGTCTGGGGTTCCTGTGCGTGGAGTGGGCTGGCTGTGACGTTCAGCTAAGAAAAAAGGCGGCAAGAAAACCACACGACACAGAAGATAATTTTGAAAAGGGAGGGCGGGACGGCCTCCACACTGGAAGGAGGGGAGCCAGAGCCGGGCTTGGCTCGTCCCCACACGGGGACTTCAGGGGCTTTCCATGGATGGTAGGGGTTGGGCTCACCGTCCCAGCGGGTCACGCCCAACTCTGACGCCAGGAGAGCTGTCCAGTGGGTAGAGAGGGCAGAGACCCCACGCCTTGGGCAGTCTACACACGGGAATGCCGGGATCGTCCCCAAGGGGAGAACTGAGTCCCCTCCACCCCCGGCTCAGTTCCAGGCCACTCAAGCAGCATCCCAGTGGCGCACCGTACCCACCCCCACCGTGGAGCTGTATCGTCCATAAGGAAAATGAAACCATGCATTTCTAAGTCGAGCTCAGCAGGGCAAGGGTCATGTTTCCCTGCCTATGGGGAAGCTAGAGAGGAAAAGGGAAAAGGAAGGTGGGGTGGGTCATGAAAATCAAGGGGGACCAGCAGAGGAATGCCACCAAGGGGTGGGCGGGGAGGGCTGGAGTGAAGTTGGCCACTCTCTGTTCTATAGTATGAATACGCGACAACAGATCCCCTCGACACGCACAACTATAATGCACCCATAAAAAAGGTGGAAACTATAGAATCTCTGATAAAAGTTCGCTGCTCTAGATGCCGCACAGCGCGCTCTTTACAGTCCTACCTCACGCCACTCTCTGGGGACTCCACGCAGCCGGCGGTTCTCGCAGGACTTTTCTCTTGGTCTCTGCTGAACCATTGCCAGCACAGGGTGACCACTGAAAGCCTTAGTGGTGGGGGTAGGTTTGCTCACGCTTATGAGGGAGACAAAAGTGAACCGAGAAGGGGCGGGTTGGGGCCTCAGTGTCCCTTGGGGACAGGAGAGACTCTGCTGCGTCAGATGAGGAGCTTCGGTGTCGGCCTTGGTGTTGGGCTGCGACATGTTTCTCTGTCTTCCCATCTTCCCCGCCCCCTTCTTTGGTGCAAGTGATCAAGCCCCGATTTGTGACTCTGCCCGGCTTGTAAGGTGTGAGCCTCCCGCGGTGGCCAGTCACCCCCGGGGCAGGAAGTGAGCCTGGTTGTGTCACGTTTTCAACGTTGAAGGCAAAGTCGAGGGCGTGGGTGATCAGGAGCATGGCAGAATGATGAGGAGGGCCGGGTGCCACCTGTTTGTCACTGTCCTGTAATTGCAACATACATGACTTTTCATTCATAGCCGGGTTTGTCAACCAGCCCCGACGTTCTGAACGCCGCACGGTGGCTCTGGTGAGGCAGGGAGAGCTGGGCCCAGCCGGGACACTGTCACGGGCTGGGTGGAGGCCTCTGTCCTCACAGAAGGCTGCCTGGACCTGGAGGAGCACCCGAGGGAGCCGCCCGCCTCCTGGGAACCTGTCAGGCGCTGGCTGCGGGTTTTCCCTCCGTCTACTGGACACTTTCATTGTTTTTTAACTTGGAACGTCGGCTCTCCTTACCAGCCACCCAAGAGCCTTCTGCAGTGTGGCCGCAGGTGCCCACGTGACTCCAGATAACCCCGATGCTCTTAGAGCAGGGCTGGGGTCAGCAGGCCCCGCCTCCTGGCTGCGGTGCCTCCGGGAGTCGCCAACCCTCGGCCCCCAGTGGGGTGCAAAGCCTCTGGCACCCCAGGGTCACTCTGACGAGACCTCGCGTGTTAGGGCGCCGCCGTCCCCGCACACAGGTGCCCCTCTGTGGGGCCGTCGCTGTCCCCGCGGCAGTGGTTGCAAACAGCGGGGAACATGACAGGCGCTGGAGGACAGGCCGCCCTCCCTGGTCCACAGCCTCGGCCTCCTGGCGGAAGGCCTGGGTCCTGTGTAGTGAAGTGGGGAAGGGTACACAGTGGGGGAAACGGGTGCGGCTTCTTGAGCATCGCGGGGTGGGCGCGGCCCTGCTGGGGCAGACAATGGAAGAGCTCAGGACCACTGTGAGCTGCCTCAGACCCAGAACTAATCCAGACTGGGAGGAAGGGGCGGGGAGGGATGCATTAACACGTATTTTTAATGTAAAGTTTCTAAATCCAGCCTTGTTGGCAACTGACCTTGACCCCAGGCTCCATGACCTTGACCCCAGGCTCCATGACCTTGGCCCCAGGCTCCATGACTTTGGCCCCAGGGTCCCTGCAGACTCTATGTGAGCATGGCCAGGAGCTTCCTCTTCATTGGTCTTTCCTTGGGTTTTTTCTGCTGCCCGTCTCCTTGCAGTTCCTAGCAGCTAAAACCTTGACCTTGCCTGATGGACCTGAGCTGCTCAGCAGAGACCATCCTCCGCCTTCCAGCCGAGGCCACCCTAAATCAATGAACTTCAGGGGGAAAAACACTATTTTTTAATGTTACACCTAAAGAGTCTGTTGCAGTCATTACTGCACTTATATACCTGCCTCTCCCTCTAAAGCAAGACCCACTCCAACCAGCCTCTCATACTCAGCAGTTCAGGGTCAGACCCCAGAGAGGGCTCACAACCAGTTTCTGCATTTGCTCAGCCCTGTTCACAGCAGCCAAAATTACAAGCAGCTCAAGTGACCATCACTTGAACATGAATAGGCAAAATGTAGTCTGGCCGTTCACCGGAATAGTATTCAGCCTGGAAAAGGAAAGAGATTCCACACCTGCTACAGCAGGGATAACCGTTGAGGACGTGATGCTAAGAGAATAAGCCAGTCACAAGAAGATAACTACTGTCTGAGCCCAGTTCTGTGAGGTACCGAGAGTAGCCAGATGCCTATTGATGGGACCGAAGAGAGAAAGGCAGTTGCAGGGGGCTGGAGAGGGGTTGGAGGTATGGATGGGAAGAGAGTTTCACTTTGGTAAGAGGGAAGAATTCTGGAGATGCTGCTCACAACAGTTTGAATGTACTTATCACTACTCAACTCTACAGTTAACTGTTCAAAATGGTAAAAACTATGCTATGCGGTTTTCACAATTAAAAACCTGGGGTCCAGCCTGGGTCCCCTGGGGGTCCTGGGCTCTAATTGGATCACATGCTCCACCCCCGAACCAATCCCTCTGGCCAGGAAATGTCTCAACCATGGCTGGGAAGAAAGGAGGTGGCCCAGAACCTCCCCGGGAGGCTGAGTGGCCTCTGCCTGTCCAGGAGGGAAGAGGGACCTGTGGCCACTTGGAGTCAGCTGGCCTTTGAGGCCCCCCCCAAGACCCCAGCCCAGAAGCAGAGTCCTCCTCCTAAACCAGCAATCTCTAGACTAGACAGGGAGGAGGAGGGAGCTGGAGAAAGTGGGAGAGGGACAGGCCTCCGGGCTCGCACCCGGGGCCCTCCACCCCTGCCTGGGCCTGGTGAAGCCTTGGCCTCATAGGAAGGAGCAGGGGGCCCCTGCAGTGAGGGACCACACTCCCCCATGTCCCTGTTTCACCACGAGGCACAGGAGAGAATCCTCGCACAGCTGAAGCCAGGGCAGAGCCGTGTCAGAGCCTCTCCCGGTTCCTCTCCTGGGTGGCCGGGTTCTGACGTGCGCCCCCCATCCAGCCTCCCCCAGGCCCACCCACCAGAGGCTCCCGGGATAGACACGTTGGAGCCTCCGGCAGAGTCAGGTATGTTGGACGTCAGGGACGGAGGCTAACGGCCAGCCAGGGTCTCCGCCATCCTGGGCTCTTGGCTTCAGGGGACAGCCGGGACCCCAGCACAGCTGGAAAGAAAACAGAGGTGGAGGCCAGGAGCTGGGCTTGGGCCTCCGCGGCCTGGTCGCCTCGCAGGCTGGTGTCCGTTGTAGGTGCTGGGAATACCGTGGTGAGCCAGCTAGACAGAAGGCCCCTGCCCTGCAGAGGGGACAGGCCACCAGCTCAGCAGCTCAGTCCCACACTGACCCACCTGGCCTGGCCCAACCTCGGGGCCATCCTGCAGGTGCCCTCTCGGCAGGGTCCTGACGTAATGAACACCCCCGCGTGTGGGGGGCGTGCCCTGTGGCCCACCATGCGGCCATCACCCCGAGGAGGGTCCAGGAGGCTTCCCGAGGGACGTGACTCACCAGCCCAGGCCCGGGGCAGCGGATCACAGCTGCCCTGACGCCCCTGTCTGCCCACAGGTCTCCTTCCCCTGGGTGAGGGGCCCAGCAGCCTGGCCGAGGCCACAGCCGTCTCGGATCTCCCAGCAGCCGATCCCGTCGCCGTCGCCACCGCTCAACGTTTTCTACCAGGGCATCCGGCCAGTGCCCCTGCAGAGGAGCTGGTCCCAGGGCTTCCCCAGGCCCTCCGTAGTCCCCCCCGCCCACCAACGGCCCGTGAGCGCCAGCGGAAAGATGTTCTCCTTCGTGGTGGACAGCAGCCACAAGTCCCCCCTCCTCAAGCAAGGTAGGCAGCGGGCCTCCGGGAGGACCCGGGCGGAGGTGTGGCCGTGAGGATGTGTCTGGTGTCTTTGGCTTATTTTCTCTGATTCTAAAAATAGAGCGTGTCATTATTTTTTTTAAATCAAGATAAACAAAGTAAGGGGACAGATAAAGGGACGTCTCTGCTGATGTGCTGCCAGGTGTCCCTGGACTGTGCCCAAGCCCCCGTCCGCACGGCAGGCCCCGTGCTGCGTGTGCGTCTGTGTGTATGTCACAGAATCTGAAATGACACCCTTTAATGCAGATGAGCAGAAACACTGGCCTGAGGTCCCCCTGCCCACAGCAGCCCCCGGAGCTGGCAGAAATCCACCATTTATCAGAGAAGAGGCTGAGTTTACTGAGGGAAAATGACTTTTCCAGAAAGTCCAGTGAGCTCAGTGCTTTTCATGACACTGAAGGCCTCTCAGGGCCTGGGGACTTGGGACACGCGCAGCCTCAGGGCTTCCTCCCCTCACCCAGCCCCTGAGGCTGGGCATCTGGGGAGGAGACTGCTGTCTGTCACTGTCCACTGAACAGCCCCTGGAGTCCAGGTCCCCTCTCTGTCCCCTCTGGCCCAGCCACAGACCCCTCCAGGAGGCTCCGCCTCCCCCCCTGGTCTTGCTCAGGACCCTCCCGGTCCCCTTCCTCCACCATGGATGGAGCCATTACCCTTGTGGAATGTTCCAGAGGAGGTGAAACGGTTTCTGCGGCTTCATCATCATGAAGCCCCCGCGTTCCTGCCGCCCTGGCTAAGAAAGTAGCAGCCGTTCCCCCCACACTGTGAGAAGAAAAATGTCCAGACGACAACAAAGTAAAAAGAAGTTTACAGAGACCCTCCCCCCCGCCGCCCTTGACTCTGGCCACCCCGTGTATTTCGTGCGTGTCCACCCTTCTGTCCATTCACTGACCCGTCTTATTACACTTTAAAACAAACTGCGCACCTCCGGCCTCCCCCCGGCATCCTGGCGAGCCTTCTGTCAGCTTTGTCTTTGGATGTGAAGTTAGCACAGTGTCCATTACTTATCGACGGTTGTCTAACAGATCATCCTGACACTCAGCAGCCTAAAGCAGACAAATAAAACCCGTGTACTGCTCAGTTTCGGAGGGTCCGGAATTTGGGGGTCATTTAGCCAGGGAGCGGTGCCCCTCACGCGGCTTTTGGCAGGAGGCCCCAGTTCTCCGCGGGGACCTCTCCTCGGGACCTCTCCTCGGGGACCTCTCCTCGGGGACCTTCCACCGGGACCTCTCCTCGGGACCTTCCTCAGGGACCTCCCAGGGGCTGCTGGAGTCTCTTCACAATGGTGGCCGGCTTCCCCCAGGGCATGGTCCAGCAGCAGAGCCTCTTCCCAGGCAGCCTCAGGAGCACCTCAGGTGACAGGGACGGCTGTGTTGGGGGCCGAGTGGCGCTCCTCACACTCCACACGTGGAGGCGCTGGCCCGGGACCACAGGACTCGCTCACACGCGCAGGTGGTGACTTTCCGTTAAAATGGGCTGTCAGGGTGAGCTCCTGAGAGAGACCTGTGGACCGAGGTGGCTCCAGCAGTTCTGTGAGGACCCCGCCAGGGCGCAGTTTTTGCTGACTTTGCGTCGCTGTGACCAAAGCCCCTGACAGAAGTGACTCCATGAGTCCATGGCTCTGGGCCCAAGTGAAGCCGCACAGCATGGGGGGCCAGCAGAGGGGAGATGCTCAGCTCCTGGTCCAGGGCCAGGGTGGGCGCTGCAGGAAGGACAAGCCTCCCTGGGCACACCCCAGCGACTCCCTCCTCCGGCCATGCCCCACCTGCCTACGGACCCCACCGGTCAGTCCACGCTGACTAGGATGGACGGCCGAGGTACGGCTCTCAGACCCAGCCTCTGCACCCTGGACCTTCCTGATGAACAGGAGCTTCGGGAGACACCTCACACCCAAACCAAGAACAGGTCCCCGGGGGACAGCAGGGACAAGAAGAGAGGGGACTGCCTTGAGAGTGGCCACCAAGCAAGGAAATGCGGACCGCGAGTGACCACAACTGACTGTCGTTCACAACTATGTAGCTCAAACTCCCATCAAGACGCAGGACATGACCTCGCCCTGGAAAGTCCCCTCAGTCCCTCCCCAGCCCCACCCTGGAGGTCGCCACTCCCCTGTCCCCTCTACCAGGGACAGAGCCCTAATCGGGGGCCTCAGATCCACTGAGCTGCGGTCCGGGTTCTTCTGTGGAAGGCGTCTCTGGTTCAGCCCAGTGTCTCTGAGATTCGCCCGTCTCGGGTCTCGAGCGGCACCATCTGGAGGTTCAGTGACGTTGAACTTGGCCTTCTCCAGCGGCCTTCCACCACCTGGGGAGGGAGAGCAGTCGGGGCTTCCAGGACCCCAGGCCCATCAGGCTTCACCCCACAGCTCCCCAGGGTGTCACTGGGTGGGGGCAGGGGCACCACGGTGTCTGTTCCCAACTGCCACCTCATTTCCCTGATGCAGAGAAGGGCTGTCACCTTCCTGTGGGCTGGGGAGCCACCTGCTTCAGATTGGCCTCTCTGCTCCAAGCTTCCGGGCCAACTCCATGCTCCAGTCCTCCGGCTGGCTCTGGGTGGACAGCACCCACCTCGGCCCAGCCGGGTTCTTTCTGATGCCCAACAGTGGCCAATGAAGAGTGGGGTTCGGGGGAGGTAGCCTGGCTGGCGCCCCCTCCTGGAGGAAAAGAAACTGAGCCTCTGGTCCAGCTGCCCAGTGGACTTTCCGGATGCAACAGCAGAGACCCACATGGTCACGCGGCCTGGAGGGTTGATGAAGTCCAGCTTCTGGGTCTCCAGGGGCTCACCACCACCCTGCAATCAGGGGTGACTCGCAGTAGCCCCAACAGAGCTGCAGAAGCATCTGGAGTCTCCCCTGGAGATGTGAACTGGGACTGGACTCAGAGCCCGTGAGGACCAGCCCTGGGGCTCCTGGCCTGGCCATCCACCTGGGTGGGGGGGGCCTGACTCCAGAGGTCCCCGGACAGCTCCTGCCTCCATCTGGCCGGGGGCACCCCTTCTTACAGTCATCCCGGCCGCTTGCGGGCCACTCTTTCCACAGAAGCCCATTTCTTGTGGTCAGGCAGCAATTGGAAAGGTCCTGGGCGGTGGGTGCCTTTCAGACGAGACACAGCCGACCACCCCCTAGTGGGGACGCCTGCCCGAGGCAACTGACTGCCCCAGGTGGAAGACAAGCAGACTTCACGCAGCAGTGTCCAGGCCCACCTGTCAGGGTCAAGGCTGGGCCTTGAGGCTTGTTCTTAGTCTTGCTTCTCCCTGATCCCCTGGGTGGGCTCTGGCTGCAGACTCTGCCGGGAAGGAAATGTCAGGCGGAGACAGAGGGAGCAGCGGGGTGTCACCCCGTGCCCTCTCCTTCCACGCCACAGGCAGCTTGTGAGCATCTGAAATGTGTGAGTAAGTGACTGACCAAAGGACATCTGATTTTAACAAATTTAAACCCCGCTGCTCGATTTCAGCCTGGGAACGTCTCCTGTGTTTGGAACAACTTGCGTGTGTGGATCTCCTTTATTCAAGCGGACGTGTCTGTGAAATCTAAACATAGATCAGGTCTTTCTGATGAAAACTTATCTTCCAAATTGGGATGTACTGGACAGGCAAAGCAACCCTGGACACCAAAGACTTCATACCATTAAAAAAAAAAAAAACAAGAATGTAGAATCTCTCAATATTTTTGGTGCAGATAAACATACATGTTGCGACGGTGTTTTTGATATATTGGGTTAGATAAAATGTGTTATTAAAACTGACTTCACCTTTTCGCTTTACCTTTTGAACGTGACTACTGCGAGTAAGTGACTATTTCCTGACACCTGGCTTCCAGACACAGGGAGGAAGAGGGTCAGGGAAGAGTGGAAGGATAGAAAGAGGGTGCCACCACCTTGGTTCCTCGTGCCCGGGCCGAGGCCTGCTCCCCTCGGTGCACGATGCTGGAGAAATGTGGCATTTGTGTTCTCAGGGGACACTTGCTCTCCTGACCTCTGAGTTGTGAGACAGGTCATCTGATGCCCCAGGGGTGCGTCAGAGGATCTTCCTGGGTCCCGCCTCCCCGTGGTGGCAGGAAATCCAGCGGGAGGGGTGCGTGGGTGGGGGCGCTTCCTCTTCCCTTTTTCTGAATTGCCCAACTTGTCCCAGATTTCCCTGGACTTTCCAGGCCTGAGCACTGAAATCTCATGTCACAGAGACCCCCGTCCTGGCAGAGCCAGTCTGCTATCTTAACTGGTCCGTCCAGGAGATCTTACAGTTCCACAAGACTCCGTCCGTCCAACCCTTGGCTTTCAGCAGGAGGGCGGAACTGTCCCCAGCCAGGCACGGGTCAGCACTCTCTTGGGACAGGTCTGGGAGGGTGAACTGGGTCCTAGTTCACTCACCTGCTCGCTCCTTGGTGCATTCCGCACCCTGGAGGGGACATACTTCTGTGTTGGTGTGTGCCCATGTGGCTTCAGATCCTGACATTCCCCCTCCTGGATTGTGACAGCACAGGCTGTGTGCACCCTGGTTTCTCATTTCTGAAATGCAGCCAATGGCAGTAAGTGCCAGAGTTGACCTTTGGAAAGTTCTTGGGATGGCGACAGCTCCCCTGACCCTTGCCACAGGGGATTTGGCTCCAGGACCCTCCCAAAACCTGGGTTGGACTGAACCTATGAACACTCCTGCACCCAGCAGTGGCTGTCACATGGTGTCAGAGTTCATCTGTCCTTCCATGTTTAATGCCTGGAGCCCGCTTTGCATTGTCTTGAGCTTTGGGGCCACTAAAATCTACATTGAGGGTGTCTTGAACACGAGCATTGCAATTCTGTGACAGTTGATCTGTCAACCAAGCCAGCTACTAAGTGACTAATGGCGGGGGGTAGCATATACTCCACAGATATGCTGGACCGGGGGATGGTTCATGTCCTGGGCAGGATGGAGCCGGACAGTGCAAGACATGCTACTCAGAATGGTGCTCAACTTAAAACTTGTGAATTGTGTATTTCTGGAATTTTCCATTTAATATTTTCTAACTAAAACCTTGAAGAGGAAAACCACAAGGAATGGGGAGACCCCGTAGGCATCGAGCACTATGCTTTGGCTCCCGGACAGTACTCCTGAGCACCTTTCCCCTCAGGCCCTGGGGTTTGACCTCTGTGCGCGCGTCGTACACAAGTAAGGCACCGGTTCGATCCTCAGCACCACGTAAAAATAAAATAAAGGTATCGTGTCCATCTCGTTTCACAAAGATCTAGGGGGGAACCACCTGCTCTAAGGGACTTTAAAAATGCAGAACCAGAATGAATGAACAGCCCCTAGGTCACAGTGCAGATGTCACCAATCGCGGCTGTGCCCCCTTCTGACGAGTCTCCTGCCTTTGAAAACAGTTAGTTCCCTTCCTCCCTTTCAACAAGAGAAGGTGTGAGGGACGATGGCCCAGAGTCCGTGGGAAATCCAGAGCCCAGTCACCTCAAAAGCAGAATTGTGGAAATCCTCTCAAAAATTCCCACCCACCCCCAAGTCTTTATTCCCTGTTGGTGGGGCTGGACCTGGAAAGTCCCCAGGTCGCGTGCTGAAGGCTTGGTCCCCAGAGCAGTGGTGATCACAGGCAGGGCTCGGGAAGTGCCTGGGTCGGGGCTGACCTCACTGACCGATCAACCTCCGGAGGGGATCACAGCCTGGTGCATTCCGCGGAGGGGCAGCTTCAGGAGGCAGGGCCTAGTTGAAGGACGTTGGTCACTCGGGGTGGCCCTGAGGGTATTTTTGACCCCTGCCCCTTCTGCCCCCTCTCTAATTCCCTGACGGCCCCCCTCACCACAGACCCTGAGGAATGGCGTCCACCTACCATAGACAGAAACCTCTGAAACTCTGAGCCAAGATGAATTTTTCCTTCTTCAAGTTGTTTTTCTCAGATCTTTTGTCACAAAAATCTAACACTGTTCATGTCAATGAATTAGAATATATTTGACATAATCTATACACCATAAAGATTCCAAATGTAACTGTCGGAACCCCTGAAAGTCATATAAACAGCTCGTAGGGTTAAATAAGAAAAATTAGGGTTAAACTTTAAAATTAGGGTTAAATAAGAAAAAAGTCAGGAATACCTAAAAGTCTAGCAGGTGGGTCCTAGTTAAATATGTTTTGATACATTTGTGCCATGGACACTGTTACCAACGAAAAGAATATGGTGCTACTACAAATACATTGGAGAAGAGGTCTTTCTCCTCTCCTGTGCAAAAGCGTGCTGGAGAAGAATCTCTACATGAAAATCTAATTATGCTTTTTAAAATATGAAATTATAAAAATAACATTTACTGCTAAAGGCTTCACGTAGGGGTAGGCAAACTTTTCTTTAAAGACCCTGTAGAGAGGAAAAAATAAAAAACTCAAATGTTTTCTACTCCTCTTTAGTCTCATAACACTTCTGGTCACCAAAATATGGGAAGTATACCCACCATGTGCGTCAGCTTTCCATGACTGGGACAAAATACCTGAGATCATCAACTTAAAAAGAAGAAAGGTTTACTTTGGTTCACCATCAGAGGTTTCAGTCCATGGTTGCCTGGCCCAGTTACCTTTGGTCTGTGGCCACACAGGACATCATGGCAGGAGCATGCGGTGAGGCAAACTGTCAAACCTCGTGGCTGCCAGGAAGTAAAGGAGAGGGAGGGGCTGGGGTCCAGTATCCCCAGGGACACGCCTCCAATAACCCAGCTTCCTCCCCCTGGGCCCCACCTGCCAAAGGTCCCACCCCCTCCCTGGCACCACAGGCTGGGACCAGGGCTGTAGCACCTGGGCCTCCGGTGACATGCGCTGACCAAGCACCCCTCCAGCGCCAGCCCGTGTCCCAGACGTGAGTCTGTTCCCACGTTTCCTGGCCGCTGTCTGTCCTGCAGGGCTCAGCCCCACGGACACCCACCACAGATGCGGTTCCCGCTGTCCCTTCTCAGACTGGGTCCCTTGACAGAGGATGGCTCCCAGGACTCAGGGAAGACTCTCGCTCGCTTTTGCCAATTTGTGACGAGAAAAGACTTAAGGGTACAAAGGAACAGGCAGATGAAGAGGTACACAGGACAAGGGACGCGGGGACCCTGGGGCACAGAGCCTCCACGCCCTCTCTGGTCACCCCACCCTGCAGGCACCTGCCTGTGCGCAACAGCCTGGGAGCTCCCCAAACCCTGCTTTGCGGGTCCCAGGGAGGCGGCGGCATGAGCGTGATTGACGGAATCAGTGGCCAATCAGTGAGCAAGAGCCTCATCCCTCCCCTCCCCAGGGGCTGGGGGGCAGGGCTGAGAGTTGGGACCCTCGAGTCACACGGCTGTTTCCCCTGGCAACCTACTTCCCACTTTGGGAGTCCCAGAGATTTAGGAGCCCTGTGCCAGGGACCAGGCTGAAGGCCAGATAACAGAGAGAACCGACAGTAACTGTCCCAGGCTTCAAGGGTCCTGTAGGTCGTGTTGCAACTCAGTTCTCCCCCATGGCACGGACGGCAGCTGTAGGTGACACATGAAGGACTGACTGTGGCCGTGCTCCTTTATTCTCAAAACCAAGCATTGGGCCACCTTTGGCCCCAGAGCTGTAACGTGCTGAGCCCCGTTCTGTGTCACATTTCACTTAATCCTCACAATAACTAAGGGTTAAATGATTGAACCCAGGGGCACTTCACTGCTGAGCCGCAGCCACAGCCCTTCTTATATTTTATTTTGAGACAGGGTCTTGCTAGGTCTTCCTGTCTACCTCTTCATCTTGCTAAGGACCAAACTTGCGGTCCTCCTGCCTCAGCCTCCTGAGTGGCTGGATCACAGATGTGTGCCAACACACCCGGCACGATAGCCCTACGTTAGATATGTGGAAACTCACGCAGAGAGAGACCAAGGGACCTGCCCTAGGCCACCAGATCTTTATGCAGCATAGGAAAAAAAACAGCCTGCACAAAGACAATTCAAGGTGACCTTGCCCCGGGAGAGAGGAAGTGGTGGGTCCCCTACTCCCCGAATCCTGTAGGGATTCCATGGCTCCTCAGGTGCACACAGCCTGCTTTGTCACCTTAAAGTCACAGGGACCTAAGTCCCGGGACACCACGGGAAGCTGGCTGAAAGCATTCCCAGGTGCTGGGGAAACTCACCACGTCTCCTGTGCTCTCTGTCCACTTCACGCCTCAGTGTGGACGGGCCCCGTGGAGATGCCGGAGCACGCCATGCCGGAGGGCATTCCTGGAGCCGTGCCTCCCCCGGAGATCTTCATGGATCCGGACATGGTCCAGCAGGACAAGGTGAGGGTCCTGGGAAGGGCGGGGCTTCAGCAGCCAGTGGACCGTAGGGGGACTTGCTGCCACCTCTTAGTCCTCTGTGGTCTAGAAGTGCCCTTTCCTCCGGTGTCACAAAACCGCCTCTTATTTAACCAAAAGTTATATCCCCCCCAAAATAACGACAACATCCACTGCTTGTTGAGCACCTACTATGTGCCAGATTGTGTCCTGTGTCCTCGACATTTGTTAGTTCATTTGATCTTTGCTGTCTTCAGAATAAACTTTAACGCCTTCACTTGGCTGATGAGGAAACTGAAGCTCAGAGAGGTTGAGTATCTTGCCCAAGTTTGCACAGTTCAGGGGGCGGAACTAGGACTCAGACCCAGGCCTGGCTAACTTCTAAGCTGGTCCTACGAGGAGGAGGTGATACATAGGTCAGAGAAAACTGAGCCAAAGAGAGACTTGTTACAGAACAGAGAGGTTTGGAGACTGAGACACAGCAGGAGTCAGATGGGTGCTATTAAGTGAACCTGGGAGGGACAGGTCCAAGTCGTCTCTCCCACTTGGCCACAGCCTGGAAATCTCTGTTAGGAAACGGCCTGGCAAGCCGGGCACCATGGCCCACGCCTGTCCTCCCAGAGGCTCAGGAGGCTGAGGCAGGAGGATCGCAAGTTCAAAGCCAACCTCAGCAAAAGCGAGGCCCCAAGCAACTCAGTGAGACCCTGGGGAGGCCTGGGGAGGTGGCTCAGTGGTCGAGTGCCTCTGAGTTCAATCCCTGGCACCAAAAAACAAAACCCAGCCTGGTGACATCTTCCTTTCCTTAAAGGTCGAGGCCTGGCCCTACGGCAGGTCTGAGTCTGTGGGAAACAGAGCCAGCAGGGTCCCTGTGCCCACAGGACGGGCCCGGGGACCTGCAGCTTCAGGTGGAGGGTGGTCCTGGAGCAGCTGTCCTGATGCCAAGGGGGACGAAGAGCAGCCGAGGATACCCTGCCACTCATGCACTGCTGTGCGGCAAGCAGCCCCAAGCCGAGTGGCTTCAGACAGCAGTGACCATTTCCCACGCCCCCAGGGCAGACCCCCAGGTGGCCCCTCTTGCCTCTTGCTCAGCTGCCACTAACTGGCGGGGTGGCAGGGCTGTGGTCTCCAGGGTGGGTTCCCAGGTCCGGGGCCTCACTGAGGAGCCTGGGCGGCAAGCCTCTCCCTGCGGTGACTTCTCACCCTGGGCTTCTTCCCAGCACAGTGGCCTCAGGGACCACAGAGGCCAGGACAGAGCTGACTGATGATGATTAGGAAATTGCTCGATGACGCCGGGCCTGGTGGCGCACGCCTGTCATCCCAGTGGCTTGCGAGGCCGAGTCAGGAGGATCGCCAGTTCGAAGCCAGCCTCAGCAACTCAGCGAGGCCCCAAGCAACTTAGGGAGACCCTGTCTCTAAATGAAATATAAAAACAGCTGGTGGCCCGGTGGCTGGTGCCCCTGAGGTCAGTCTGCCGCGTTCTGTGGGTCAAAGCAAGTCACAGAGCCGGTCCAGCCCTGGGGCAGGGGAAATGGCCTACAGGTAAAGACGAAGCCGCAGGATGTTTGTCACACTTTTAACTCGGTGGCTGTTAAGCTGCAGATGACGCAAACCCATTTCTGATTTTCCTTATTTGAGAGCTTTTGACGCTCTCCGCCATTTCTTCAAGTGCAAGTGGAAATAAACACACGAGGCTCAGCCCGCGGTGATTGGCTCATCCTATAGGAAAGTCAAGGCCTAGCAGCTTGAACAGTGCCATCAGAGGCTCCCGGTCACCAACCTGTCCCCTGGGTCCCTCGAAGGGTGGCTTCCCTCTAGCAGGTGGCTTTTTGTAGTGGACAAGATGACTGTAGACACACTCGGGCCTGTAAACGTACAGGTGAGGACCCCAAAGGAAGCAGGACCCTCTTCCTGTTGTAAACAATACAGAATCCCTGAGAAAGCCTGAATGGACCGGCCTGGGGCACAGGAGCGTCCCGAGGTGAGGCAGGTAGCACAGCGCACCGACCGACTCCTGCCAAGACCACACGGGCAGGGCGGGATGCTCCCTCAGGGCAGGGCTCAGGTCCTCACCAAAGAGGCTTCCACCACACCCCGAAGGCTTCTTCATACTCCGGTGCTCAGCACAGAGCTTGGCACATAGTAGGTGCCCAATAAACCTTTGTTGCATGAATAATGAATAAGTACCTACTGAGCACGGAGACTCAGGTACAGCAGGGGACTCAGGAGCACAGGATCTGTTGTCCCTGAAACTTTGCCACATCACTCACCGGGACCCAGAGAAAGAGGCTTGGCAGCAGTCAACATGCCGGGCAACCTGCCTGCCCTCCCAGACCAGGGAGCTGGGGGCCAGGGGCTCCCTCCTGGGAGGTGGCGGGAGGGAAAGGGGCCTCTTTTAAAGGGACGCATCAGAAATCCTGCAGCTGCGTGTGAGGCTGTGTCTGGGTGGGGGCTTCGGCCTTTCCTTTCAGTCTTCCCAGCGTTTTACTGATGACTTCTGGGGAGAAGTTTGGGGGATTTGGGGGGGTGTTACCCTTTTTTGGGAAACCTAACAAATTCTTTGGCCACTGTGCCTTCTCCTCGGGAGAAACGGAAGACAGGCTCGATCACACCTGGGGTGACCCTGCCAGCGATCTGCTCCCGTTCCTACATTCACCAAATCCACACAAAGCGATCGCTGTTCCCCTGGTTCCCTTTCCTGACTCAGCTACTTGGAATAAATTTTCCTGTGGAAAAACAAAAGAGGCAGGGAGCACGGGAGAGAGACGAGGAGCAAGGAAGATCTCAGAACGTCTTACTTTTTCAATTAAAAACTAATCCTCCTGCTGGGCTGGGGGCCCATGCTGTCATCCCTGAGGCTGAGGCAGGAGGATCATAAGTTCAAGGCCAACCTCAGCAACTTAGCGAGGCCGAGGCCATGAGCAACTCTGCAAGACCCTGTCTCAGAACAAAAGATAAAAAGGGCTGGGATGTGGCTCAGGGGTTACGCGCCCCTGGGTTCAATCCCTGGTACCAAAAAAAAAAAAAAAAAGAAAGAAAAGAAAAGAAAAAGAAAAAGAAGAAAGAAGAGAATGAGCCCTCCTTACAGTTGAGTAGACGCCATTTTCCTAATCACCTTTCTGAGGTCCCCGTGTGCCAGACAGACACCTGGTGAGTTAATTCCAAAAACCATAAATGAACTTTCTGGCCCAGACGCTGCCCAGTGGTCCAGCTGTTGTCAACAGGGAAGTTTAGTTTCAGAGGAAGGAGGTCCCAGGACCTTTGAGGTGTGGCATCCACTGAGACGCTGCACACAGGTGTGTCACTTACCAAGCTTCCAAGTGACAGAGGCCCCGCTGCCCACCTCCCACCCTCGCCTTCCTGCCTCCTTTCTGATGCCCTGTTTCTCCTCCTCCTCCTCCTCCTCCTCCTCCTCCTCCTCCTCCTCCTTTTTGAGGTGCTGGGGATTGAACCCAATTTTTCTTCTTGTTTTTACAATGGGCTCCGCTCCCATCTGCTTCCCGCAGGATGAGATCATCCTGCTGCTGGGGAGAGAGATCAGCCGCCTTGCGGATTTTGAGATCGAATCCAAATACAAAGACGCGGTGATCGCCAACCTGCAGAACGAGGTGGCCGAGCTCAGCCAGAAGCTGTTGGACAGCGTGGCCTGCAGGCAGGGCGACAGGGGCGCCATGCACAAGTGTCTGGTCGAGGGCGCGGACGACAAGCAGAAGGAGATCCAGAGCTTGAAGCAGCAGGTGGGTCTCGGGACACATGGGTCAGAGTCACACTGCAGGGTGACAGTTCCCAGGCTGGAAGGAGTCCAGGCAGCACCGCGGAGAGGAAGTGCCCAGGGAGCTGGGGGTGGTGCTCGGCGCTACCTGGAGTGAGGGGCTGAAATCCACAGGGAGCAGAGGCCCCACAGCTTCCCAGGGTGGTAACGATGATACAGCACTTATTGAGCACTACCTGTGGGCAAGCTCAAGTACCAAGGGCTTAGGTGCATGACTTATTTAAACCTCTGACACATCCACTATACAGATGAGGAAACTGAG
The DNA here is from genome assembly GCF_045843805.1 of Urocitellus parryii. Lineage (NCBI taxonomy): Eukaryota > Metazoa > Chordata > Mammalia > Rodentia > Sciuridae > Urocitellus > Urocitellus parryii. Next base: position 9,734,046 of record NC_135541.1, read on the forward strand.
GCCAGCCCAGAGATGCCCTGGAACTGCCCAGAGCTTGCACAGCAAGTTGGAGGTGGCGGTGACTGCCCCTCATACCCATCCAGCCCCAGCCAAAAAGACCTGCAGGCAGTTAGCCAAGGGGGAGAGCAGAGCCGCCTGCCGTCCAAACCCAGAGGCCAGAGGCCTTTGACCACAGCCTAAAGGCCCCGAGGCCACCACTGGCCCTCTTTTGGGGAAGTCCAGCCGACGGCCCCCTCGGCCTGGACTGTCCGCATCCCCAGGCCCGTCCTCTCTCTGCACACTTGATCCAACTTCCCTTTTAAAAAACATTGGCCAGCGATTTTGCAGAAAAATTGTATCTCAACAACATTCATGAGAAAGAACTCGGCCACCGGCTGCCCGCCCCCCTGCTCCCTGCGCGGCCTCCCCGCCACCCAGCTGCAGGGCCTCCGTCTCGGCCCTGGAGTGGGGCTGGGAGGACGCGGCCAGGCGTGGTGGAGTGGCCTCTTACTGGGTGGGAAGCTCCTCAAGGCCCAGCACTGGGCCCAATCACCCCCAGATGACAATGACAACAGCCACCGACCCCGGAGTCGGTGACCCAGCGTCAACCACGGGCGGAAAATGCTAAATGAAAAATTCCAGAAATACACTCTTCCTAAGTTTGAGTAACTTGAAGGAGCGCGCCATCACAGAGCGTCTGTTTCACCGTTAGTCTTCACGGTGAGCTCCTGACTTTTAATTGCCATTTGTCATAGGTCGCAGGCGCAGGCCACACAGGCTCCAGGCTTCCCTGGGGTCGTGGGCGGCGCCTCCTGCAGACAAGGTGTGGACTGTCCATTTGTTCATTTAGACGAGAGTCCCCGCCCTGTGCTGGGCTCTGGGAGTCCAGCAGGAACAAGGCCCGCGCGACCTCCTCCTTCCCTCACTCTGCTCTGTGACAGTTTAGATAGTCAAAGTCCCCAGAGGCCCCTGTGTGGAAGGCCTGGCCCCCCCCTGTGGTGCTATGGGAAGTGGTCGACCTGAGGTGGTGGGACCTAGTGGGAGGGTTAGGTCACTGGGGACCCCTGAAGGGGATGTGGAGATCTTGGCCCCTTCTTCTTTCTTCACCTCCACTCTAAGGTGAGCAGCTTGCTCCACGTGTCCCCACCATAGTATGGGACTCATCACCACAGGCCCAAGGAACTAGGGCCAACTGATCATGCACCGGAATTTCTGACCCTATGAGCAGAATTAAACCTTTCTTCTTTTTAAGTTTGTTATCTCCAGTATTTTCTTACAATAACAGAAAGCTGACTAACATGTGTTCCAATGAAGGAAACAGAATAAACAAGTAAACAAATACATGCTCTAATATTTAAATAAATGAATGACTCTCCTTTGGACCTATGTTTGAAAGAATAATGAACATAGCAGGTCCTGTAGGAACTGCCACCTCAGATAGCTACGTTGACATGCAGTTGTTTCATCCACGAGATTCTTTCTCTTGATCGGAGCCCACTTCCACAATTGGATGAAGAACTATACTTTCAGTAATTCTCCCATTTCACAGCTTCCTGAGCAAAGCCTTGTCCAGGCACATGGACAGGGTGACTCATCCTCACCATTTTTGAGTCTCCATCAGCAGGTTACATTTGGAGCATTATTTAAGTGACCAGTCATATCTATAAAATAATCCCAGCGGCTCAGGGGACTGAGGCAGAAAGATTGAAAGTTCTAAACCAGCCTCAGCAACAGCAAGGCACTAAGCAACTCAGACCCTGTCTCTGAATAAAATTCAAAATAGGCCTGGGGGTGTGGCTCAGTGGTCGAGTGCCCCTGAGTTTAAAAAAAAAAAAAAAAATCTCTTTCACCAAAAAATTACCTAGAAATAATTACTGTGATTTATCACACTCTTGCCTTCTTCTTCCACCCTGATCCTTACTCAGATCCAAGAAAATATTTTATAGCAGGCATCTCTGAACTAGAGAATGTAGTTGGTTTGAATCCAAATCGAGTTTTTCTATGCACATTTTAAGCTCTTAAATATTCTATTGCCAGCAGAACATTCAGCCAGAAGCATAAACCACGTGGCAGTTTGATCCATTATTGTGATTATGATCTATTATTCTGATCACTCACACATTCTCCCCAGCCCCCGATTGCACGTGCACAGTGATTTGCTCTCAAAGGCCTTGTAGCTGCTACATACCCCTAGACAATGCCGCCTCGCGGTCGGAGCCACCTGGGCGAATAATCAGGCGGGTTGTTACCTCAAAGCAACTGCTCTTCCCGGCACCATGAGCTCTCCTACAATCCGATGCCGTTCCATTACACAGCATAATGGGCAATCAACATCTTGGGATTTCTGCCAATTAGAGACAATATGGATATTTATTTTGTAATCAAAGTAATAAAGAGGCTTGAAAACTATTTGGAGTTTCCCTGCAACCTGCAATCCTACAGCTCTGCTACTTAGGTTGAAATATCGTAGGGGCCAGACAGCACTGAGCTCTTTAAGGGACATCCTTCCCCATCCATCTGTGAGCTCCTGTCTGCATAGTGCCTGCAGTATCCTGCACACAGAAGATCTAGAGATCTAGAAGCACTTCTCTTTTAAAATCCCAAGTATCTTTAATGAGACAGTTGCATTTCCCTCACAGAGAACAGAAAGATGGATTTTTTTTTTTCATTTGACATTTTCAAAGCACAAACGTGCTAACGTGTACACCGGGGATGGTGGGGAATAGAGTAGCTCATTCTCCCCCTTCTGGCAGACACCCCTTCTCCGGTGTCTGAGATGCCCCGTAGAAAAAGAAAGTGCAGCTTCCCCAGGAGATCTAAACCACCGTGGTGCAGAAACGATCCAGATAAACTGTCAGACTGCCAGTCTGCCACCAGCGATGACCTCGTGCTTGGAGGGAGAAGCCCGGAACGAGGGCTGTGAGCGCCATCTGGTGGCCAGGCGTGGCACACCCTCGCGGCGTTCCCTGAGCCTCCCTGACCCTCTGTCAGCCAGGCCCTGACACCCCAAGGTGAATATCAGGGATTCTTACATTTCCCCTCCACAGCAATCACGCTGGTGCTGAAGGGAGTCTAGACCAGGCTTACAAAGGCAAAATCTTGTCCATCCACCTTCCTTCCTCAAGACAGACCAGAGGCTGAAGCCATCGCACCGTGGAGTGACCATAGCTAACCCCCACGAGCTCTGGGGACGTTCACAGGTACTCACTTGTCACCATGCTTTTGACAATCCCGTGGGATCGGGACCACTGCAGCTGTACAGAAGGAGCCAACGAGCCGGGACTCGGCGTCCACCCGGTGTTCACACACCCTGAAAGTGGCCGCATCAGGACAGAAGGTGGCCCCGCCCTGGCTGTGCGTTCTGGCTCCCAGACCTCAACACTGGGTCCCGGGGGCAGGGAGAAGACAGCAAGCCCTGGGGCCCACACCTGAAGACCAGCTCTGAGCCAGAACTCGCCCTGTCGGGCTGTGGGCACCCCAGCAAGAGACCCACCCCTCACGTCCCGTTGCTCACTTGGAAAACGGAGAGAGGACGCAGCACCCTCCGGGAGGCTCTGCCCAAGGTGCAGTGTGTGCCAGGGGCCTCGGAGCTCGGCAGTGTCCCGGAGAGGAGCCTGCATGGCTGTAAGGGGGTCGTGTGAGCCCCGAGGGGTTCTTGTCCCACACGCCCAAGGGACAGAGTGACAGAGGTGGGACTCCAGGAGCTGACTTATTAGAAGGCAGCTGGGAGGGCCCCGGGGCACAGGAGGGTTCTTGAGGGCGCCCGTGTCTCCAGGAGCTGGGCTTCCACTGAGAAGCCTCTCCGGAGTGTTCTCCTTCTCGGACTCAATCAAGGTGCGCACCTGAGTTCTTCTTCCCGCCATGGATGGTGTCATGTGTTAACCTGAGTTTGACTGCACTCATTCCTTAAAATAAAAGAATTGCTGGGGTTCAGAACGACTCCCTGGGGTTGGCCAATGAGAGAGAGTGGAGGGAGCTGGGGGTGCAGCAGAGTGTGGGGGTGTCCCCCGTGCGCGCAGGCGATGGGGGTTTCCAAATGCCAGGCTGACAAAATAAAATAAAAATACACTCTCGCCTGGAGCTTCAGGATCTGCGGGGGGGATCCCATTCTCCAAGATCCTCTTTCCTATCCTCTCTCCTGCTTTCTTGTCCCTGCAGGGAACTGACTTTATCACCCACCCCCCTCTCCGGAGCCCCCCCATGCAGCCTGTGCTGAGAGCCCAGAGGGCACGGGCACCCATGTACAGGAGGCTCCCTCCCCCGTGGCAGCTGGGCCTGAGCCCTTTGTGGGCACCGAGACAAGACTGTGTGTTGGCCACGTATGACGTGGCGGTCACTGCAGGAGCCAGCCTCCCTCTCCCTTCCACGCATCAAAGCTAAAATGCCTGGCTTCCCCGACACCCTGCCCCCGAGCGACGGGAATCCCGTCCAGCTTCGGGGAGGAAACCCCAGGGTCTGGGACCTGGGCTGCGCCCTCTGACGTGCGTGCGCCTCCTCCGCAGATCGAAGTCCTTCAGAAGGGCTACAGCCAGATGCTGTGCAAGACGCTGTCCGAGCGGAACTCCGAGATCACATCCCTGAAGAACGAGGGCGAGAACTTAAAGAGGGACCACAGCATCACGGCAGGTGAGCCCCCTGGGAGTTGCCGTCAGAGCTGCCCCCCTCCGCCCAGGTGGAGCTTGCAGGCAGCGGGGCATCCCCAGCCCTTGCACAGCTGAGAGTCACAGCTTGTCCCCAGAGAGGTCTTCTTGCCAGCCAGCTCCTGGAGCAGCCAGCTCTGGCAGCCCACGGTCAGTGTCTGAGCAAATGTGACCCCTCGGGCAAAGGCCCGCTGAGCCCTGGCCTCAGCAGGGAGAACGCAGGACACCACGTCGGTCCCACTGTCCCCCGAACCTGTGTTTTGTGAATGCAAAGTAGAAAGTGGAGGAGGTGAGGTCATGGCTTTAAGGCGGGGCCTCTGGACCCTTCTGCCCTGTGCCCTGGGGCACAGTGAAAACATTGTGCTCACTGACAGCAGAGGCAGGAAGGACCAGGGTGTCCCGGGGTCCCCGGCCCTCTCTGCTGGGCGCAGCACGGCTTAGTGGAGCCACCCGCTCGCTCATTCCACACATGTGCTGAGCGCCTGCGGGGCCAGTGCTGCTCTGGCGCTGGGCGTCGGCTGTGATCGCTGTACTTGCGGGGCTGACATTTGGGGGAGAGCGAGACCTTAACCAGCCCACTCCAGGGAGAGCCAGGCTGCAAAGGAGGCGACGTGGTGCTGGAGGGCAGAGAGGGCAGGAGCAGGACGGCCCAGGGTCTGCAGCGGTGTGGCTGGGCCCGGGCCACGCGTATTCAGTAGAGGACATGCCTGGTACCACTCCCCCATGGCTCCCAGCTCTGTTTTGGGACCCAGGTGCAACTTTTTGTGATCTCATCCATGGGTGAGAAAGCAGGGAATGGCCTTAAAGGACCCTGGACACAGCGGGAAACACATCCCTAGCTGTACCCCAAGCCAAACATGAATCCTGTTCCCGTGGACCTGAGGGCTGAGCCCCGGGCTGGCCTGTCCTGCATCTCATTCCACAGTTCCTCCTCCAGGCCTCTGGCTCTCCCTCGTGGGAAATGTCCTCTGACACCTGCTGGGTGCATCCTGGGCCCTGCCTCTGTCTGTCTGTCCTATGTGGGTCAGTCTTCCAGGGATTTCAAAGGCGCACTCTGGGGTAAGAAGAGCTAGGCTAGGCTGTGCTGCAGTAACAACAGTCCCCAGGTCTCAGTGGCTTACAATAGGCAGACTCATCGCCCACTTCTGCCTTGGGCCCATCCTGGTGGAGTAGGGGCTTCATTAATGGTAGCCACTCAGGGACCCAGGCGGATGGAGGCCAGCACAGCAGACCACAAATCTCACCTTCCATGATAAGAGGGCCGATGGAGGATGGAGTGACAGGAACTAGATTCACTCTCCTTCCTGAAACAATTTTTAAAAAATCCCACATCAGAAAATACAGCTCAGACCCCATGAAGCAGATGACAGTGATCCTACAGAGACGGGGACAAGCAAGGTGAGCCCAGCCTGCTCCTCAAGTGGGGACAGACCACAGCCAGGAGAGGAGCCCAGGCAGAGCCAGGGCCTCCTGAGCTGAAGTGACGGAGTCGGAGAAGCCGGCACAGCTGGAGTCTGCTGGCAGAGTGCCAGGAAGGAGGCCACCCAGAGAGAGCCCTGGATCTGCAGAGGGTCCCCTGAAGTCCCCAGGAGTCGGCCCTGACGGACATGTGGCTGTGAGGCCTGAGAACGGTCCACCTTCCCCACGTCCAGGATACACGGAGCGTCAGCTAGACTCAAAGGGGGCCGTCTCCGTCGTGAGGCCAAATCAGGTCCAGACTAAAGGCCTCCCGGTCCCGCCTGCGAGCCCTGAGGGACCAGCCCGTCTCTGAGTCACTTACCTGGGTCCCCCGACAAAGCTCATTTTTAAAATGAAATTCTGGATCACGTCGTTCCTCATCGCAGAGACCTGTTGGAATGATCTCTGCTAACAGCTGGGACAAATGTCCTTCCAAGAAAAGAGCCATCCGGGACGACCCAACACCAGCGCACTCACGAGGCTTCTCCCGTTTCCCTTCAATGTGGAGACATAATAGTGTGTGGGTTCTGAGTTAGTCCAGAAAAGAGTGGGCAAGATAACCCGTGTTGCCTCATCCAGGCTCGTGGCTCAGGAATGGGGTGATGCAGCTCCGGCTTGGGGTCTCACGAGGCTGTGGTCTCAACGTGGGCAGGAGCTGCTGTCTCCTCAGCCAAAGGTCCCCTTCCAGAATGATCCACGTGGCTGTCGGCACAGCAGAGCAAGTGATCCAAGAGACAGCAAGAGGAAGCCACTCACCTTTTACAGCCCGAGAAGCCACATCCCACCACTCACAGGACACTAGATTGGTTACACACCATGTCACCTTACTCGGGCTGGGAGGGGCAGCTCAAGGGTGTGAATCCTAGGAGGGAGGGAACATTGGCCACCTTGGAAGCTGCCGCTACAAATGATCACGGGTAAGCACTGTCAGCCGCTCCACCATCAGGTACTGGGTACCAGCACTGCTGGCCACTCCCCTGTCCTTTAGCCCCATTATCTCATTCCACCCTGACAAACCTACAGACAGCTGCCTGGGGGTCAAGGTAGCCCAGTCAGGACCCCTGGGCCAGGAGGTGCTAGAGGCAGGTTTCGGACCAGAGTGACTGAGTGCCCCCACCCATCACAGCCGCCAAGATGCACCCTTTGACCCCCGGGGGTCTCCTGGTCTCTCTCAGCCCCTCCCTCCCCTGGGCCCTGCACCCCAGGCCCAGGGTGTGGCTATGCCCACGAGGGCCCTCACACGTGGTTCCTGCCTCCCAGGGACATCCACGCTGTCGGATTGCCCCCGAGACCGTCAGTGATGCCCAGTGGACACCATCTCAGCCCATTTCGGCTTCTGAGTCCTTGGCGGCGACTCCTGCCCAGTGCCAGGGTCGTCCTCGGCTTGGCCAACGGCGATGGCAGTGGCCGCGGTCCTTACTGCTTGTTTGACCTTTTTCTACAGGAATGGTGACATCTTTGCAGCAAGACATCTTGGTGAGGACTGAGCAAGTTCAACAGCTGAAGGAGGAGGTGAATCAGCTGAGGAGTCAGAACAAGGAGAAGGAGCACCAGCTCGAAGCCCTGAACTCCAGGGTGAGTGGCAGCCGGAGCCGCTGGCGGGGTCCCGGACACGCTGGCTCTCACCTGGGCCCTGGCTTTAAATTTCGCCTTCTCTCTGCATGGGGGGTTGGGTCAGCGCCCAAGGACATGAGGAGGTGGCCACGGGCTGCGCCCAGACATAAAATCGTCTCCGCCAACAAAGACTAAAAGAGGTGGCCGAGTTCTCTGCAGCTTTCCACAGAATCGTGGGCAAGTAGCTCAGCATGAGCCAGACGGGAATTCTAATCCAGCCTCGTCCCCAGCGCCCCTTAGAAACTAGTTGGCTTAACCCTGAAACGAGCGCACCTATTAGCATGTGGTTCCATGGCGAGGAAATCTGGGATTTGACGCGCAGGATCAAAGCAGAGTAGCGTCCCGTCCCGTCCCCGCAGTGTGCAGAGGGCACCCATGGGCCTCGCCTCCACCTTGGCGTCCATGCAGGTGAGGATTCCTCCAGGTGAAGCCATCCGGGGGCAAGGTCAGAACATTCAAGGGTGATTTTGACTCTGGATTTTGCCCACAGCCCTGGCTGGAGGGTCCAGGGTATGATCTCTGCGTTTCTTGTCGACTTTGGAAAGCCAAAGTGAAGCCTGGGAGCGCTCACCTCGGGTGGCCAGCAGATTCCCAGGCTGCAGGATCCATGGGCCCCCTCTGCGTGGGCGCCAAGGCAGGACCAGACCTGCCCGGTTCTGTTCAGTGCCATGTCCAGCAGCCAGCTTGGAGCTGGGGACCGGGAGAGCAGGGGCTTGGCAGCAGGCCAGGCTCCGACCCGGGATTGCTTTATTAGAACTGGCGAAGCCTCCGCTGCCTCCTGGGGAAATGGGGGAGACAAAACGCAGCTGAGAAGCAAGGCTGTGAGCCTGGCCCGCCAGCCCTCTGCAGCCCTTCTTCCCGAGCAGATGGACTGGGGGGATGGATCAGGGTGAAGGGCGCAGGGAGGCAGACCCCCGGGGCTCTTCTGCCTCCTGAGGGCATCTGGGTGGCCTTTGTCCCTATCTCCCCTTTCAGAGCTCTCTAGCCCAAGCCTGCCCTTAGCACCGGGCTCCTCGTGACAAAAGACATTAGGATCTTGATGCTTGTCTTTTTTAAAAAATTGCATGTGTCATGTGTGTTCATTTTAGAAAAAAAGGAGTAGATAATAGTAAAAAGATATGTTAATATTTTAGTGTATCTTCTCTCCGTCTTGTTTCTAAGTTACCTGAATTTTATAGTGAATTCACATCATGCATGTGTCTGTGAACTTGAAACACCTCCCGTTTTTCCACGTTTTGTCACTGGTCTTAAGAGCTCCGGAAGGTTCTCCAGGGAGCACACTCTGTGGACGAGCACCCTCCCTCCCTCCCTCCTTTCCTCCCTCCCTCCCTCCCTCCTTTCCTCCCTCCCTCCCTCCTTCCTTCCACCACTGATGCGGAGAACATGGCGCAGGACGTCCTTCACCTTCAGTTTGACTGATTGGTCCAGGCCCCGCCTGCGGTGCCCTCCTCACGCAGAATGGCCGGGTCAGAAAGAAGGCGCTGCTCCCTTCTGCTCCACAGCCTGCTTCCAAATGCTGCCCCCACCAAGCGCTGAGACGCATCTAAGCCACAGCTAAGAGCGTCCAGCCCAGCGGTGGCCCCTCAGGGCATCCACGTGCATTTCTGAACCCAGCTTCCCAAAGCTGGATTTTTCTTGTGATTTGGATTTCTGGCTTTTTAAAAAGAGCTTAGCCACTCTTCCTCAGGCACTGGATTAGAATAGCAGGAAACGCAGGCTTTCAGGGCAGACAAGGGCCCTGGGAGCCGCAAGCACCCCACGTGGCCAGAACTGGCCTCTTTCTTCTTTTCTGGGGATTGAACCCAGGGGTGCTTAACCACGGAGCCACATCCCCAGCCCTTTTTTATTTTAAGTCAGGGTCTCTATAAGTTGCTCAGGGCCTTGCTAATGGCTGAGGCTGGCCTCAAACTTGTGATCCTCCTGCTTCAGCCTCCAGAGCCGTCGGAGGTCAGGCGTGCGCCTCTGCACCCATGACTGGCCTCCTCCTCTGCTGTCCCCTTTCTCCACAGTGCTCGGCACTGAATGAAGAGCTAAAAAAGGAAAGTTCCCAGAAGGAGCACAGAGAAGCCCAAGAGAGAGAGTTAAAACACTGCAAAAGCGTGAGTCGAGCTTCCTCACCCGGGGGTGCACCCAGAAGGGCTAGACTTGGACCTTTGGGTTCTGGGGAGTCCTGGGTCCATCACAGCCCAGGGCCCAGGGCTATGTGTCAGCTGCTCCAGCCCAGCAAAGAGATGGGCAAGGAAACCACTGAAAACACTGTCCCAGGATTCTCTGAGCAGTTGGCTTTACCTCCCCGTGGTTTGCCCTGGGGAGGGCGGGGGCAGGCGCCGGCACAGGAGGCCAGCCAGGTGGCCCCACACGGCCGCTGGAAGTTCATTCCAGTTCCCAGCCCTGAACCTGCGATCCCCACTCTGACAGCCACTGACTTCACCGCAGTGTTGGGGCCACAGACTCCTTCCTTAGGTATTTTGATTAAATACATCAATTTTATACCAATTCATAAAAACAAAAAGTCACACTTTGCCTTATATAGAAGGCACCTGTAAAAAAGAACATTATTAAAATGTCTGTTCCCTGCACCTCCCACACCCCCTGGTGCCTCCCCAGCCCACTTGCTGGCGAGCACAGCACCTGAACACAGGACACTTGCCCCTCTCCATGCCAGGGACACGGCTCTGCCTCAAACAGAGAAAGAAAGAAGGAAAGAAATTTTCCATTGTTCTGTTCCTCCAGTTGGCCTTTATTTGGACCAACCTCAAAAACAGACCCCATTTATATTCCAGGCACTTGTCAGGATGAGCCCCGCCATTGTGTAGAACGACAATGGACCGAGGGAGACATTTAGAACCCCTGCCCCAGGGACGGGATTCTAGTGAGTCGGCAGGTGTCTCTATTGTCCCCCTCCACATCTCTGCCAACTGCCAAGAGAAACAAACTATTTTCCTTCACGCATCTTCTCTTTGTTTTAACATTTATTTTTAGTTGTAGTTGGACACGATTCCTTTATTTTATTTTTTAATTTTTTATGATGCTGAGGATCAAACCCAGGGCCTCGGAGGTGCTAGGCGAGCGCCCTGCCGCGGAGCCGCAAGCCCAGCACCATCATGCATCTCTTTTAATATATTCACTGAAAATAAAGCCCACTTTGCCTGCAGACGCGGTACTTTGACCCAGAGACGGGATGAAGCAAGCTAACCCAGCAGCCTTGGCCCCTCGGTGGGCCCAGGGAAAGGGTCCCCGGGCTCGGACCTTCAGCCAGAGGGTGAGCTGACCCCTCTGTGGTTGGAACTCTTTCAGCAAATCCAAGACATGGAGAAAGAAATGAAGATGCTGAGAGAGGAGCTGAGGAAGAACTGTTCGGAGCAGAGCATGATCTATAAGACTCTGCGGGAAAAGAGCAAGGTAGGTGGCTGAGGACGGTGGCAGCACTCAGGCCAGGTGCTCCTCACAGCGACCCCGCATGGTGGACGCTGGTATTGGCCTCTCTTTCCAGATGAGACACACAGAGGTAGAGAAGCTCCGGGTTCACCCAGGAGCTAGACATGGCAGGACTCGAACCCAGCTCTGACTCCCACACTCCCTGTGAGACCACTGCTCCAGCCTGTCCTCCAAAACTACCCCCACCTCTAGGTCCTCCTGGATTTCACGTGGCTCCTCACAGAGAAAACCTTCCTGGCACACTCTAGACTCGTGCCCTCTGCCCCAGAGCACCCCAGACACACGGGGCCATTTGAATTTTAAGTCAACTAAAAGTAAATCAAACGATTCAGTTTCCCAGCTTCACCACCCACATCGACAGCTCCCCTGGCTGGTGCCACTGTCCTAGACTGCACGGGTGGAGGACATTTCCACCATGACAGGGAGCTCTCCACTGTTTTAGACCTGGCGATCACAATGGGGAGCCACCACCTTGGACAGGGTTAAAACAGGCTTATGGATCACACATGTTTTTTAAAAAATCTAAACTGGAAATAACTCTCCACCTGAATCATCTACTTTATTTGATGAGAGGACAGTTGTCACTGAGAAAACCAAGAACATTTTAAGAACAAAACCAAATGACAGGAAAATTCTGAGAGGATTTTGCTCAAGGATGATCTGAGAGATGAAAACAAATACCCCAGTGTTTTCTCCAGTTTTTACTTAATATAACTGTTAGTCTTTGAGAGAGTGGCATATTTTTAAATCACATCATTATCGTGGATTTGTCTATTTCTTTTTTTAATGCTGTCAATTTTTGCTTTCTATATTTTGAGTCTGTATTACTAGGTGCATAAAGTTTTAATGCTAAAACATTAAAATTTCACAAGCTAGAATACATACTAGACAGGAAGCAGTCTGAAAATCTCATCTCAATGATCCTGAAACTTGCAAAGTTGAGTACATGTAAATAGAAACAACACAGAATAAAACCAACAGTGAAAAACACAGAGTAAAGTTTGATATTCACTAAATATTGAGAAAAGAACAAAATATTATCAAAAAAGTTTAGATATGCAAAGTATAATCTTGGGAAAATATAGACTTGGTAGAAATGAGGGCCATAGAATAAAATATACAAGGGCAAAGCTATGCTTGGTAAGAATTTGATAGGAATCAGAAAAACTTTTTGCTGAATAAAATCATATTTGTAGAACTTAGCCAGAAAAGAAGAAATCCAGACAAAAATAATTTCAAAAAGAATTTTAGAAATTAGAAACATATGAAAAGCTATTAAACCACTGGCTTTTCTCTGAGCTATGAATTTTCCTCAAAGCAAGGCTTTGACTGCATTCCACAAGTTTTAGTATATAACATTTTTTTATTATTATTCAAATCAAAGTCTTTTCCAATTCCCATTGTGATATCTTCTTTGACTTGTGTTATCTTGAGGTTGTTTCCTAATTTCTAAGCATATGAAGATTTTTTTATGGTTACCTTTTTGCTCTTGATTTCTAGCTTAATTATGATGGTCAGAGAATATCCTCTGTGAGTTCAAACTTTCCATATTAAGACTTGCTTTATAACCTTCATGTGGTCAATATTGGTTGTACATATGTCCTTGAAAAAACGTGCATTCTGCATTCATTGGGTACAGTATTCTATATTCTATATGTTTATTAAATCAAGGTTACCAATGATGTTCAAAACTGAAATTCTCTTATTGATTTTGTTGTCTAGAGGTCTGTTAGTCATTGAGAGAGTGGCATAATTTTAAATCACATCATTAGTGTGGATTTGTCTATTTCTTTTTTTAATGCTGTCAATTTTTGCTTTCTATATTTTGAGTCTGTATTACTAGGTGCATATGGATTTGTCATTTTAATACTTTCTGTTTGATGAACCTTTTGATCATCATGAGATGACTCTATCTCTCTCTAGTAGTGTTTTTCCATTAAAGTTCACTATGTCATTAATATAGCTCCATCAGCTACACTGGATTTCTTTTTGTTAGGGTTTCATATATATTTCTTTTCACTTTTTCAATCGATCATTCTTAAAATTTAGATATATCTCTTGTTAAAAGCATATCGTTTTTTTTTTTTTTTTACAAAACCCAGTTTGGCAATCTTCGTCTGTGAGTGCATTTATATATAATGTAATTGCGTGGTATATTGCATTTAAATTTATTGTCTTGCTCAGTGCCAGTTGTACCACTTACACTCTGATGTTTTTCTCTCCACTCTTGCCTCCTGTGAGCTGATAGGGTTTTATTATTTCATTTTTTCCCCTACATGAACTTAGAAATTTTTCATCCCTCCCCTCTTCTTTTAGTAACAGTAAGATACCCCAGCAAAATCTGGATACTTACTGAGTGTTTTCTTCCTTTACTGTTCTTTAGAGGTTATTCTAAGAATCGCAGCGTTCACTTTCAACTTGCCAAACCCAGTATTCCCTGACGCATCTGCCTCCTTGATGACATAGTGGCCTTAGACAGTGACACCATGCAGATTCATATCCACTGTCAACATTTTCTATACTTCCCTCTACATTTGAAACCCCCAAAGACATTGTCAGTGTTTTTGTAGAGTCCATGTTCAAATCTGTGCATTAGCTGTGCCTTCTCTACATGTCAGATGGCTCATGTGGGACAGTTTTTCTTCTGCTTAAAGAGTGTCCTGTAGTGTTTCCCTTCAGTACTGCTCTGCTGGTGACAAATTCTCTTAGGCATCTGCAAGTGCATGTGCGTGTGTTTGTGTGTGTGTGTGTGTGTTTATGTGTGTGTGTGTGTGTGTGTGTGTGTGTGTGTGAGAGAGAGAGAGAGAGAGAGAGAGAGAGAGAGAGAGAGAGACAGAAAGAGAAAACATCTATTTTACCCTCCAACCTTGGAAGATATTTTGACTGAGATTTGAGTCTGTGTTGGCAGTTGCTCTCTTCAGGCGCATCATTCTCCTGTCTCCTGGCTCCCATTGTCCCTATATAGAAGTGAGCTTTCATAAACCTAAAACTCATGCCTTTGTGTAACCTTGGGATGTTTTTAAGATTTCTTTTCCTTCGACTTACAGCGGTTTTGTGTAGTTTTTCTAGGTGTGGATTCATGTTTTATTTGCCTTATTTGGAATTCTCTGGGTTTCTTGAGTCTTTGGCCTCCAGAATCTCATTCTGGAGCTGGGCATCTGGAGTGGAAAGCCTCTGAAGGCCTTTGAACGAGGATTGACGTGATCACATTTGTGATTAATTATAACGGTGGAAATGACAGCTCCGATGTCCCATGTCCTCGGCACCATGCCGAACACTTCTCTCTTCTCATCCTCACACCAGCTCTGTGACCTAGGAAGTATCTGTCTGTCGTATGAATGAGGGAGCGAGGGATGAGATGACCCACAGGGAAGTGGCCCAAAGCCACGCAGTCAGTCAGGGGCAGAGCAGGACCAGGAGCCAGGTCCGCCTGACTCCAGTTTCTGTGGTAAACTATTGAGACTGAAATTAAATGAAGTTTATAATTCAATTCCTCCATAGTCCTATTTGTAAATAAAATTGCATCTATTTTTAAATAAAATTCTAAATGCAATACCTCCTCTGATCAAGAAGGGTATTTAAACCCCAGTATGCCCCAAACACATGTCACATGATCAGTGGCCAGACAGTCAGATGGCACAGACCCAGCCACCTGCACCTAGAAGACAGTCCTCCCAGACAGGGCTGCTCCCAGCCTGGTGGGCCCTCACAGCACAGTGAAGAACATGCTGGAGGGTTGGGGATGTGGCTCAGGCGGTAGCGCGCTCGCCTGGCATGCGTGCGGCCCAGGTTAGATCCTCAGCACCACATACCAACAAAGATGTTGTGTCCGCCGAAATATATATATATATATATTTTTAAAAATTCTAAAAAAAAAAAGAACATGCTGGAAGGAAATGCAGAGGCTGGGAAGCCACTTCTTGCAGGAGGGAGGTTCTCAGTGCCTGGCCTGAGGCCGGGTAAAGGACAGGAACACAGTAAATCTCTGCTGACCGAATGCACTGATGTTCTGTGGCTCTGTTAGTGACATGGGGGACAGTACAGACAGGCTTGGGGACACTGGGAGGTAGAGCTGGAGCAGGGTGGCAGCTGAGGACGGCCCTGGGTTTGGGGCTAAGATGAGGGGCCCACAGCACCTCCAAGGCCGGGCATGGCCTCGATGCCTCTGGCACAGAAGTCAGGACGGCGTCCCTGGCCCCCGCCCTCAGGCAGGTGCCTCCGTCCCCGCCTCCAGCTTCCTGATGGATGGTTTGCAAAGTTGCTTCAGCACAAATCCTTTCACTTAGCATTTGCCTCCTCTCTGAGTAGTGCCAGGGCCCTGTGCCACCGCGGGTGCTCAAAAAAGCAGACACTATTCAAAACTGAACAGAGAGGCTGCAGGGTCCCCTGACGGCCAGCAGAGGGCAGCATCGAACACGCCCAGGCTCCCCTCCAGCTCAAGGGAGCCGAGAGCCAAGTGCCTCCTCTGCGGGCTGCGATTCTCCACCAGCCAGGGCTCAGCCAGCCCCCCAGAGCGTCTCCACGGGCGAACGTGCTAAAAGTTCACGGCAAATACTTACAAGTAAACCCAACAGTAGCATTGGCCAATCCCCCGTGGGCCCGTTACTGAGGATGTTAGCGTGATGCCACATGGTATGTCCCCAGCCCCCTCTTACAAGGCACACCACTCCTGACACACTTGCCGAGCCCTTACGAAGGGCCAGAGCTTTCTAACGATCCTTAACCAGCGGTAACCCCGCAAGGCGCTCTGTACCACCGTCCCCTTCGGACAGGTGGGGACACTTAAGTCATGGACCAGCGGTGTGGCTTTCCTGAGGTCACAGGGACCATGATGGATCGGAGTCTGGGGTAGGACAAACAGTGAAGCCCAAGGCACAGAGCCTGCTCCTTGTCCCAGGGGAGAGTGCTCACTGGTGACCCCTGCATGGGCCGCAGCTGTCCCTCTGCCCCTGAGGGACCCAGGCCATTAGACCTCCTAGCGCAGTCTCCCCGGGTGCATTAGAGCCACGTGAGCCCCAGACACAGGCTTTCCTCATCTTTCAGGTGGAAGAGAAACTTCAGGAGGACTCCAGAAAGAAATTGCTTCAGCTGCAAGAAATGGGGAACAGAGAGAGCCTGATTAAGGTCAATTTGGAAAGGGCCGTGGGTCAGGTAGGCGTGCCCCACCGCCCCCATCTCTGGCCCGCTTCCCAGCAGTCCTCTGCACCCAGGGTCAGGAGGGGCGAGCGGAGATGGCGTGGCCTGATTCCTGTGGGCCTCGGGACCAGTGGCCTCTGTGGCCGCTCCTCTGGGTGGCTGTTGCTGGAGAGCTCTCTCCTGAAGGAAGACCCCTCTCTAGCAGTGACCCCAGACTCAGGCCAAGCAGCCAGTCCTGGCTCCACACCTGCCCAGGCCCCTTGGCCCCAGGGTATCTCTAGGACATTCACCCCGAGTCCGGACCAGTCCCCAGCAGGTTTCTCAGTGTCCATAAGGAGACGCCACTTCTCTGAATAAAGTAAACCCCAAGCGTCCAAAGTCCATGCAAGATGGAGACAGTGCTGGACAGGGTGGTGAGCAGGCCTGACGCAGCTGGGTGGGAGGCACCATTTCTCCAATGCTCAGGCCCAGGATGGCCGGGAGGGCCAGACCACCAGAGGAGACTTCAGCAAAGGCTCAGGGAGGGCACACTGGAACCCGGGACCAGAGGGCATGACCCCCGGAATCTGACCCACCCGGGGCAGAGACCTCCGCACTTCTCAACAGAGGTCCCTCCCGAGGTCAAGCGTTCCAGGGAACCCCCAGAACATTCTGTGTGTGGCGCTAGTCTTCCAATATTGTGACCAAAGTGCTGCCAAAAGGACGTAGAAGGAGAAAGACTTATTGGGCTCATGGTTTCAGAGGATTCAGTTCATGGTTGGCCAGTTCCACTGCTTTGGGCCTGAGGTGAGGCCGGCCATCATGGCGGAAGGATGTGAAGGAGGAAATCTGTCAGCCGCGGCAGCCGGGAAGCAGAGAGGGAGGAAGGGGGGAAGATACACCCTCCTAGGGCACACCCCAGGGGCCCACTTCCTCCACAGACGTCCCTCCTCCTGAGTCTGCGCCACCCACCGGCCGACCCACTGAGGAGGTGAGACCTCCTGGCCCAGTCACTGCCCCAAGGCCCCACCTCACGTGTCCAGGGGTGACGCTCACATCCACACCCCAATACGTGCCTGTTTTTCTGTTTCTGGGACGGAGGGCCCTCCAGTCCTTGGTCACACTCCCAGAGGCCTGTGACCTGCCTGGAAAGGGTGAGAAGCACAGTCCCCCAGGGTCCTCCACACCCACCCCAGCGCCCACAGCCCTGCCACGGCCACATCCAGTCTCCACCCAGCAGTGTGCCCAGGGCTTGGTCCCACACTCTGACATTCAGAGGGACACACCAGGCCGAGATGCTGACCGCTGGGCAAATACTAGAGCCCTTCCACACGCACCCACCTCGGCCGCCCTGGGCCCTCCTGAAGGCTGGCAGCCTGCGCCCCTGGGCAACCCCTCACTTTCCCTGCCCCCCCACTCCCCACGCACGCCGGACGTCAGGGCCTGACTAGGCCTCTTGGCCAAGCGTCGACGTCTCATCATGGCTCTGGGCAGAGGTCATCCAACACCAGCTCAGACTCAGAGATCTAAGGGTGAGCCCAGGGCCTTCCAGCTCTCACCTCTGAGGCCTGGCCCCTGTCTGCAGTCTACCCACCGCAGCCCACTGACCTCAGGGCCAAGCCCACGGAGGAGCAGCTTCTGCTCCCTGCCCTGGGCAGTCCTTCCTGTAGGCAGCCCACCCACCAATGGCACGAGGGACCATGGCTCACAGGGCTTCTCCTGATAACCAGCTCCCTGGGTGAGCGGGGACCGTCCCTTGGTCATATAACCAGAGGACAGCTTGGAGTGCCTCAGGTCCCCTGGTCTGCTTCTGGCAGGAGGACCTGGGGCGTCCGTGGGACCTTGACCGTCTCACTCCTTGGCTTCCGGGATCTCTGCTGTCATCTCCTGGGCCTGGGGACTGTTGACCTTTCAGTTGATTCTGTGGCCTCTGGGCCCCCCCCCAGGGCTCTCATTAGAGTCTTTAATGACCACATTTTTCCAGGGGACAGCAGACCAAGAGCTGCCATGTAGGTCAGTTCCCAGAGGACGCACGGCTTCTCTGCCTCGGCCTCCTGCTGGCCTCCGGGGCGCCCGGGGCTTGGGTGCTGTGAGCGTCGGCAGAGGCACCAGCCCCCTCAGCCTGCAGACACCAGCTCGCAGGAGGCCCTGGGCACCCGCGGCTGGGCCTGAAGCAAGGACTCGGGCCTTGACAGGGTCCCAGTGCCCAGCGAACGCCTGCCGAGTCCCCACTCCACGCCAGGGGACCAGGCTCAAGGGACTCAGCAATCAACACCACAGACAGAGTCTCGGGGCGCCGATGGCGTTAGCACAAAATGGCAGAAGGGAGCGCCTCCCCTCTCCCCGGGTGCCCTTGCTGATTGCACAATTTACTTGGGCTGACAGTCTCAATATTTATTTCACAGTCTGGTGCCAGCTTAGCAATTACAGAAGAGCGCTCCCGGCCCCAGACTTCCCATTGGATAAATTGGCAGCAAGTGGCGCTTTTAGGGCTTGAGACACATGTGCACGCAGACCACGTGCCTGGCTTGGGTCGGGCAGGCAGGCCCAGAAAGTAATTAACACCTGCTGTTCTCCTTCCTTCTGTGGGTACAGACAGCCGCTTCTGGTGCGCTGTCCCAAACCACGGAACGACCCCCTAGGCGTGCGGGCCCGCCCAAGTGACTGTGTCCCTGGACCCCCGCCCTGCCTCCACCCCTAAGGCCCCACTGACCTGTCGCCCCCTTTGTGCCCCAGCTGGAGCAGTTCAGAAGCCAGATCATCAAGGCCACCTACGGGCGGGCGAAGCCAAGCCAGGACAAGACCATCACCGACCAGCAGGTCAGTGTGGCCCGTCGCCAGGGGCTCCTTCGCTCTCTCTTCGGGGATGGGGACGCCAGGCCCTGGGAGCATATGTTTCCGTTTTTGTTGGTGGCACATATTTTTCACACTGTCGCTACACCATCAAGATTTGTTTTGATTTTATGGGATTTCCTGGCTTTTAAAGTAAAAGCCAGTTAAACTCCTCTGAAATGCTCTTATGAGAATCAAGTTCAGCCACACACACACAGAGGGGCGGCCTCCCCTTAGTCTACGTGCCCTGGCTTCTTCCTCCCAGAGGAGGGGGTCCGGGGGTGGGCTGCCCTGCTCGTCTTCCAGGACCCTTTCCTGTCCTCTGGGTCACTGCACAGGTAAGAAAACACACCGTGGGCCGCGCCTGTGGGGCCCAGGAGAGCCCGACCCGCTGGCTCCCACAGCCTCAGGCTCCGTGTTCCGAGGCACTGCGACAAATGCAGAAGCATCTGGGACACTCGCAGCCACGGTGCAGGCCTTTGGCTCCTAGGAATGACCTCTGCTCCGGAGCCCCAGGGACAGAATGGGTGCTCTCCCTAAGACCCACCCGCTGAGCTGGGGGTCTCCAGCTGCCATCCTCTGGTCCCCTCTCCTGAGGACACTCTGCATTCAACATCTTTCCTTTTCTCACCAGCTGATAGAGAAGATCACTCAGGTCACCGAGGACAACATGAACTTCCAGCAGAAAAAGTGGACCCTGCAGAAGGAGACCCAGCTGAACAACTCCAAGCAGGAGGAGCTGGCGAAGAGCGTGGAGAAGCTGAAGGCGTCGCTGGACAGCTGCCAGGTGCCCCTCATGCTTTCCACGTGGCCCCCTTTGCCTAATTGGTATGTGTCATTTTTGGGAAACTGTCCAGCTTTCTGGAACAGGGGGGGACAGCAATGCCCTGTACCCACCTCTTCTCCTCTTGGAGAACAGAAAACCAGGGACATCAAAAAATGCCTCCAGGTGAAGAAAACACGAGCATCTTCCAGGGTTCATCCAACCACAGAGCTAGAATATTCAGGGGGAAGTGCCTCTGAGCTGAGCACTGTCAGTATACCCTAAACGACAAAGGCTAGCAACTGTGTACACGGCATTTACATTATACGAGGTATGCCGAGCCATCTAGCAATGACTTAAGGAATACACAGAAGTTGTATGCAAATACTACACACTTTATGTAAGGGGCTTGACCATCCTCAGATTGGGGGATCTACGGGGGGTGGAGGTGGAAATGGGGAACTCGAACCAATCCTCCATGATACCAAGGGACAAGGGACAACTGTACTGACTTCAGGAAGGCCCTGGGGCAGAGGAGGGAAATCCCATGTTATTTCCAAAGAAGCCAAAGAGGTTTCTGCCCATTATTCGCACTTACTTGTTTGGCCCGGCAGCGAAAGGCAGCGAAAGCTACTTCCTCTGGTCACCTGTGATCCCAGAGGAGCGGGGAACAGAGGCCCAGGCCCCCAGGGCCCCACCGAGCTTATCTCAGGCAGCTGCTTGTGCCTTCTCTTCGAATCAGCAGCTGCTATTTGTGGAGTTGGTGCGAATGCTTGCTTGTCAGCACTCCTTCAAAAACCAGGAAGCCACACTTTCTGACCAGCTTGTGTGTTGATGTCTGCAGGAACCGTGATAAATAGGAGAAGCCAAATGGGGTTCTATTTTCAGCCAAATTGTCTAAGGCAATTTGGCTTTGGAATCACAAGTACCTAAAAGGTTGTTCCCTAGACTCTCAAAAGGGTGCAAAAAATATATAATTTGCAAAAAAAAAGAAAAGAAATGACGTTGAATAAAACTGGGGCCACTCAGGATGGTCAGGGCACCCTGGCTCCCTTGGGGCAAGGTCCAGGTGCTGTTCCCTGCCACAGGGTCTGAGCTCCACACCTTCTCGTCTGTTTTCAGGCTTGCTTGAAAATGTCTTGCTGCAGCGGCGACCTGAAAAGGGAGGTGGACCTTCTCCAGCACCTTCAGATGAATCCACCTGTCCTGGGCCTCCAGAAGGTGACCCTGGACATCTTGAGCCACTCACTGTCCTGGCTGGAGGAGACGGAGCAGCTGCTGAAGGACCTCGGCATCCAGCTACCCAGCTCCGAAAAAGGTTCCTGGGATTTTGTTTTTCTTCTTCTTCTCACCTTAGTTGCGGGATTCTGAAAATGTCGTGATGAATCCTGCCGTGATGGGGCATCTGTTGAGATGGCTTCGCAGGCATGTGGCCGAATATTCCCTTCTCCAGACTTAGTTGGCTTAGGAAGTGATTTTTCTTAAAAAAAAAAAAATACACAAGTGAGACATGATTGTCACAGAAATGAAATGTGACAGAGGCAAAAGGAAACTGGGAGGATTCCAAGTTATGCCGACTCCTGTCTCCCAGTAGGAACTCCTGTGATATTTTGTAACTTGCACAGCAGTGTCTCCTGGTAGTAGCTGTGTGACTCCAGGAAAGTTACATAACCTCTCCACGCTCCAGTTTCCTCACCTGCAAAATGGGGATAGTAGGGAGCCGCCACCTCTTGGGGTCATTGTGAGGACTGAAACGAACTGATCTCTGTAAAGGGCTTAGACTAGGTACCTGCACAGAACAGGCATTACACAATTATTCTTTTAATTCTACGAAAAATAGTTTCCTATGACACCAAATGTTGCTTGAGTCTTGTTACTAATGTTGCATTGTTAAGGAAACCCCTGTTGGGTGGACGCACACAGACCTCTCCCCGGTGACAGTTGGTGGTGGCAAGGAATCCCCTGAGTGGGAAGTGCCAACTCTTATTCAGCCGGTCCCCTGTGGGAGCATGGAAGTCGCTTCCAGTCTTCCTGCTCCTCGATGGTTCCCAGGTGAACGCTGTTCCACAGACTCTTCATCTTCCCTCCCTCCTCCTGGGGTGGAAGGGCAGGGACCTCTTTCCCTCCACAGGTCCATTACCTGTTTACCATAACCAGGCCCTGAGCACGGCAGAGGCACGGTGGTGGGGCAGGAGCTGGTCACGGTCATGATTGTTCATGGAAAAACTCCTCCAACTTAATGTTTGAAATGATAGATGGTAAAATATTGCGGGGAACAGGGGCTGTCCTTGTCCTCCTACAGCTTTCAGTCTCCGGGGGAGGGAGGGCATGGGCATCCGTGGACAAATCTCTCCAATAAACACAATGTGAATGGTTGCAATTGCTGTGAAGAAGGGCAGGGCTTGAGCTGGTCCAGGAGGGCGGGGCGTCTGCAGGATGCGCAGGACCCGGTGCCGTCGAGGGCAGGGAGAGCGTTGTGGGTGGGCGGACAGCATGGTGCTGGGGGTGAAGAAGCCAAGGTCGGGGGCTGGTGAGCAAGGTGGGCACGGGCTGTGCGGGCAGGATGAGAGTTTTCGAGAAACCCGTGGGACAGTTTTGCATGTTGAGAGCATCATCTTGGTCACAAGTGGAGGGAGGCCAGTCCGGAGCAGCGGGAGCCCAGACGGGGGCTGCCGAAGATGACGGTGGCTGCAGTGGGCAGGGCGGATGTGGAGAAGGAGAAGACGCAGGGGCCTCAGGAGGTCCATCAGGAGGCCTCCGTGGCAGGACAGGGTGGGACTGGAGGGGGAAGTGACAGAAAAAGAGGTCTGTGTGGCTTCTAGGTTTCTGGCACTTAGGAAAGGACAGATGTGGTTGTCTCACTAAGATCCAGAGTTAGGGGTGCTGAGGGGCCCAGGGCTCGGGAGCAATGAGCACGAGGTGGCGTGAGGCATCCGAGGACGTGCCCAGGAGTCCGCTGCCACAAGATGCCTCACTGGAGGTAGACATCAGGGGTTATGCCCAGACGCAGAAGAGCATGTGCCACACTAGGGTGATAAACGTCCAGGGGAGGGATGGGGCAGGAGTGGGGCACGGGTGGGTGGATAAAGCCGCAGGTGTGGGAGGTGCTGCTTAGCAGGAACTGACGTCCCAGGGCCAACCCTGAGGAACCCCAACGTTTCAGATTGCAAAATTGCTCTCGAGGAGGTCACATGAATCTGACATGCTCACAGTGACGAGTAAGGAGACGGCAGTGATCTTCCACTCTGATGCCTCGGCGGCCCCAGCGGGATGCCTTCAAAGTCATCCCAAAGGTGGTGGAAAGTTCTTGAGGGGAAAAAAAATAGGCAAAAGCAAAAATAAGATTTATTTTATATAAGTGCCTGCCCTCATTGTAGCACAAAGGGAGGGGAGTGTCAAAGGCCAGGGCAGAGGGACAAAGGACTGGGGTGCTCCCCACAGCCCAGCAGCTCCCAGTCACGGTTCCTGTTCTCTTAACCATACCTGACTGTTGAGCTCACCTGAGGACAGGTGACGCCGTGTGGAGCAGTCTTGTTCCTCCAGGCTGGGACCACAACAGGGGCCCTCGTCTCTCTCCTGGTGGCAGTGGGGGGCTGGGGCCAACCTAGCTGTGCACTATCCCTTCCCACTCCAAGCAATTTCAGTCACTGATGCCATGACTATGAATCTAGCCATACGTCACTGTCACTAACTGTAGTGGTAAAGTTAAACTGTCAGGCCAGCAATTCCAGAAAGGCTGAGAAAGACCAGTTTTAGCCAGCAAGGCTCAGACCTGCCTTTTTTCTCTTCGGACTTCATAGAGTCACAAGCTTTGAGCAGCATAAACTGGTCTCTGCAGACGCTCCTCCGTGAACATGCCCTGCGCATCTCCAAGAAGGTGGCGTTCCCAAATACGCGTCCTTCCTTGCTGCCCTCACCCGCAATTAGCACCTCTTAAAATGATGTTCCATGGGACACCTGCGGGTGAAACTGTGCTCCAGTGGCTAGAGTCAGTGATGGCGGCTGCTGAGTTCTAAGAAGTCAGGAGAAAGGAAGGAAGAGAAAGCTGGTGGCAGAGGCATTTTCTCTCCCAGTGCAAGCAATTTTAGGGGAAGCCAGAGCCGTCGCTATGTTCTCCACCACTGACCCCAGCTCCCGGCCACAGCCATCCCAGGAGGAGCGGGAGGGGACAGTGGTGGTGATGACCTCGGTGATCATGGTGGTGATGGTGATCATGGCGGTGATGGTGATCAGTGGTGAAGGTGGTGGTGGTGGTGGTGGTGGTGATGGTGGTGATGGTAGTGATGGTGATGATGATGATGGTGGTGGTGGTGGTGATCATGGCGGTGATGGTGGTGGTGATGGTGGTCATGGTGATGGTGATGATGATGATGGTGGTGATGGTGATCATGGCGGTGATGGTGGTGGTGATGGTGGTCGTGGTGATCATAGTAGTGATAGTGATCAGTGGTGAAGGTGGTGGTGGTGGTGGTGATGGTGGTGATGGTAGTGATGGTGATCAGTGGTGAAGGTGGTGGTGATGATGGTGGTGGTGATGGTGATCATGGTGATGATGGTGGTGGTGGTGATCCTGTTGGTGGTGGTGATGGTGGTGATGGTGGTGATGGTGGTGATGGTGATCATGTTGGTGGTGGTGATGGTGGTGGTGATGGTGGTGGTGATGGTGGTGGTGATGGTGATCATGGTAGTGATGGTGATCAGTGGTGAAGGTGGTGGTGGTGGTGGTGGTGGTGGTGATGGTGATCATGTTGGTGGTGGTGATGGTGGTGATGTTGATCATGTTGGTGGTGGTGATGGTGGTGGTGGTGGTGGTGGTGAAGGTGGTGGTGGTGGTGATGGTGGTGATGGTGGTGGTGATGATGGTGATCATGTTGGTGGTGGTGATGGTGATCATGGTAGTGATGGTGATCAGTGGTGAAGGTGGTGGTGGTGGTGATCATGTTGGTGGTGGTGATGGTGGTGGTGGTGGTGATCATGTTGGTGGTGGTGATGGTGAAGGTGGTAGTGGTGGTGATCATGTTGGTGATGGTGATGGTGGTGGTGATGGTGACAATGGGGATCATCACTCATCATCAAGCTCTTATTCTAGACACCAACCTCAGCATTTTACGTAATTATCTCGGTTAACCTCACAACAACTCTATGAAGTGATGGGGTCCATCATCCTCGTTTTAGAACTTGGGTGGCCCAGATGGGGAGGGGAAGCTGCTGGAAGCTCTGCTGGGTGACGTCAGGCCCGGCCCAGGGAAGAGGCCCTTGGGGCTTCACCTACCAGCTGCTGTGTGAGTGGAGCGGCCGGCTGCGTGGTCCAGAGGGCAGATAGCAGTCAACCACAGGACCTTGAAACTCGCTGCACCCACCTCCTGCCTGGTTTCCCAGGCTCCCCTTGATAAGGGAATCAAAGGACTTTTACATTCTTCTCTGTTGCTTCAGTTGTTTGTGTCTGTTTCTGCAAGACTTTGTTACAAATGAAAGGCTTCCCCTCATGCATGGAAAACTCGCCATTCTCACATATCCAAGATACACAGTGTCTTCTCCTGAGAAGACAAGGCCAGTTGGGGTATAATATGCATTCTGTGTTCCTTTTTTTTTTTTTTTTTGTCAGTGTCTGACCAACAGAAAAATCTGGAGAAAAAAAAAAAGAACCCTTGAGAGTATAGTCACAGCAGGATAGGATAATGTGGGACCTTTATGCTCACTCAGTCATTCCACAACTATTCACTGAGGGCCCACTGTGTGCCGGCCCCTGGCCACAACTCTGACAACACAGCAGCCACACTATGGACTTCTCAGAACACTGGGATTTTTTGTAACGAACACATGTAACTTTCCTAATCACAAATATAATAAAGACTTGCTCTTCCCCCAAAGAGGAAACTCCTCTTGTGCTCACAGTTCACAGTCTAATCCAGAATGTGACCCAGCATGCCCTCTCCCCCTTCGACAGCCTGTTCTCCCTTCTCCCTCCGTCCTCTTTGGATCTCACCCAGGATCTGAGCCTTGCCCTTTGAGGCCTGGGTCACAGGTGCAGAGGAGCAAAAGCCCAGACGCTCGCTTACGCGGCCTTGGTCCCTGCATCGCAGTAACCCCGGCCAGGGTCAGCCAGGCCCCTCTCCTCCCGCCAGCTGGGTCCCTTACAGCTCCTCCCCTGGCGCCTCCTCACGCTGGCCGACGCAGCCCTCTCCCCTCAAGCCTCCAAGTTCTTCTAAAAGTGCGTTCGATCACATGACCAAGCCCCTGCCCGCTCTTGGCCTTGCCCCACCAAGTACCAGACCTGGATCCTGCTGTGTCAAGAGGCC
The DNA here is from genome assembly GCF_045843805.1 of Urocitellus parryii. Taxonomy (NCBI): domain Eukaryota; kingdom Metazoa; phylum Chordata; class Mammalia; order Rodentia; family Sciuridae; genus Urocitellus; species Urocitellus parryii. The sequence goes on from NC_135541.1 coordinate 9,760,184, forward strand.
GCCATCTTCCCCAAGGCCGTGCTCCCTCCAGCCTGGCAGTGCTCCCGACTCTCTGCCTCAAAACCCTCTCCCACCTGGGGCCCGGGTCCTGGAGCACCCTGGCTCTCCCCTGGTCTTTCCCCAAGCTCTCAGCAGCCCCTTCACCACCGACTGTCCCTAACATGAGCGTGTCCCGAGGGCGGCCTCCGTCCTGCCCCTCTTGCCTTCTCTCTCCACTGAGGTGTCCAGCAGCCCCACCTGGCCCAGGATGTCCAAATGGACGCGTCCCCAGGCCTGTCTGCTGGAGCGGGAGCGCAGGTTGGGGCCCACATAAGGGGATCCAGCCAAGGCAGCAGGTGGCCCTGGCCCAGGCCACGTCCACCAGGAGGGAGGGAGCTCTTTCCTACGTTTTCATAAAGGCCTCACCTTTCCAGCCGGGCACGTCCAGCTCCAGCTGACCAGCTCTCCTTGGAGTCCCTCCATGCATCAAATCCAACATGTCTAAGCAGACTTGGCCAATCTCTCTCTCTCTCTCTCTCTCTCTCTCTCTCTCTCTCATTCTTTCCTCTCGGGCTGCTTCCCCCAACTCGTCTACAACACTGTCGCCTTGGGCCTGGGCCTCCCGTGGGCTCTTAGCTCAGCTCTCTGCCTCTAACTCAGAGGAGGGGAGTTCCCCACCCGGGGGACACCCAGAATGTCACCTGGGGGACACCCAGAATGTCTGGAGGCATTTTAAATTTTTGTAAGTGGATCCCGAGGCCCGGCCCAGCCCCCGGCAGCCACGCATCCCAGAGCCGCTCTATGAAAGGGACACGGCGGTGGGCGAGGCCTTCCTTCCTGCGCCGTGGAGGACCAGGCCCGCAGGATGCCCTGGGCCCGGTCCAGGGATGAAGGTCAGATTCACAGGTTCTAGGCTACTGCTCGAGGCCTGCCCCAGGCAGATCGCGCTCTTCCATCTGACTCCACCCTGGCTCCTGCTCGGCCAGCGCCGCCCAGGGAAGCCAGCACCTCCCAAGCCACGCACTGCGGTTCCCGTTCCCGTCCTGCCTCATCCCTGCGCCGGTCTGCGATCTGCTGTGACCACCACCACCACCTTCGTGGCTTAAAACATGCCTGTATCCTCCTACAGATCTGGAGGCTGAAGTCCACCCGCGGCCTCCCCGGGCTGACGTCAGGGGTGTGCAGGGCTGGTCCTGCGGGGGCTGTGGGGGAGAATCTGCTTTCCTGCCGTCCTCAGCTCCGGGGGCTTCATTTATTGGCTGTGGCCCCTTCCTCCACCTTGTTGCTATGCAACCATGCACAGCATCTCGGACTCTGTTTCCACCATGTCGCCTCCTCTGTCTGTCCGTCTGTGATCGGATCTCCCCGTTTCCTTCCCGTAGGAGCCTGTGTGATGGTGCTGGCTCCAGCCAGATAATCCAGGAGAACCCCCAGCTCCAAATCCTTCCTCAGGCCCGTTCACCAAGTCCCTTCTGCCGTGCGAGGCACATCCACGGCTCCAGGGACCAGGAGGTTGGTGGGGGTCATTCAGCCAGCCACAGGCTCTGCCCAGAGCACCCTCCCCTCCCCTTCTGAATTCTGCCTACACCATGCCCCCACCCCGTGGGTCCTCCTCCAAGTCACCTTTTCCGATCACTCTGCACGAACCGTCCCTGTCTCCCCGGAGACCCTCACATGCCTCCTGTCCTTCACTGTCACCAACAAGCCACCTAGGGTCCCACCAGGCATTAGAACTTGACTCTCAGGTTGAACCCTAAGGCCCTGGAGCACCTGGCCTCCCTCCGCACCTGGCACTCAGTGGACACGTGGAAACATAGGTGTTCTGTTGAGCGGTCTTTATTTCCCGCCTCCAAAAAGAAACGTAGATTGGAGCCCAAGCAAAGTCCGTCGTCAATCATCGTAAAAGTGCAAGTCCAGGGGCAGCTCTGTCCTCTCCACAGGAGGCCCAGGGACCTGCACCCACCTGCCCACGGGCTCCGTCAAGACGTCATCAGAAAATAAATTTTTTTAGAAAGACATGATTCAGAAAGCAAAGGAGTTGAACTGACCCCTTCTCCCCTTCTGTTTTTCAGGGTTCTCTTTGTACCTGAAGTATCTTCTGGAACATTATAAAAAAATCGTGGGCCAGACCCAGGAGCTGCAGGTAAGTCTTTCAAGTTCTTTTTCTCCAAGTTGGTTCAGCTCCTGGACGGGAGTGTGCTCCTCTGAGTTGGAGATCTGTTTCTTCTCTATGGCGAGTCAGCCCCCAGCCTCGATAGGGGACAGGGTGCCCGGGGTCTCCCACGGGCCAAGGATAAAAACAGGAAGCTGGGCCCTGGCCAGCCTCCTGCACGAACCACGGTGCTTGTCTCCCCTGTCGGAAACCTCAAGCGCTCCATGCCATCGTATCTTGAAAAGTGTGTGTAAAAAGCCCAGTGTGGGAAGTCCAGCCACCACGGTCCAGGCAGCAGAGTTACCAAAAGGAAGATTGGAGAGGCCAGTGACCCCTAGGGGTTGACCATGCAATGCTGATGGCTAATGTCATAGTAACGCTGCAATAAAGAGCCACATGACTTTAGGGGCATTCAACAACTACTAGTGCCTGCTCACCTGCCCAGGTCAGCCGCCAGGTGGCCCTGCTGGCCTTGGGGGGCTGGCTCAGGCCTCCTGGTGTTGGCTGGTCTTGGAGGATCCAGGCTGGCCTCTCGTCCCCCAGCGAGGGAGCCTGGGCATCTTCTCCCGAAAACTGCGCAGGTACAAGAGACAGCGGAAAAGACCACGCGATGCTTTCCTGTCCTCTGCTTCTGCCACATATGCTGACATCCCTTTGGAGTCCAGTGTCCCGGGATGTGGCGGGGGACAGGCACTGGGAGTGACACAGGCAAAGACATGTCACTTAGCGAAGGAAGCTGCAGATCAGACGGCCATTTCCACCCACCACAGAGGCCTGGCCCAGGGGTCAGTGACTTTCTCTGTAACGGCCCCTGGCCAGTCTTAATCTCTGCAGGTCACGTGGCCTCAGGCACAGGCTCAACTCTGCTGTGGTAGAACAAAGGCGGCCACAAGCCGTGCAAATGAGCAGGCGTGGTGGGCGTGGCCGCTGCAATAAAGTTTTATTTACAAAGGCAGACAGTGGACCAGGTCTGCCTGTGCACCGCAGTCGTCAACCCCGTCCAGTCCCTTCTCCTGGTTTCACAGATATGGACATCAAAGGCCAGAGAAGTGGGTTACTATTTGGTCACCACAGAGCTCACGTGCCCCTCAGAGTTTCCTGATGAGAACAACTTCATCAAAAGAACCAAGACAAAGCTTGGGCCTTCTGACTCCCAGATCACTGCTTCTCCTCCCACCCCCAGCAAATATGACCAAGAATTCCAGCCGCCGTTTACTGAGCACCTACCATGTACCAAACACCACAAAGCTTTCCATCATTATCTCATTTAATCCTCACAATTCTAAGACACAGAACACCGTGATTAATCTCATTTTCTAAATGGGGAAGCCTCCAGAAGCAACTTGAGCTGGGATTTTATCTAGTTCCAGGATCCAAGGTCTTCATAGTCTACTGCTTCCCCACCAGAAGCTAGGCTAAGTGCGGTTTGTCTGTGGGTTGTTTTTTTAATATTTTATTTTTTAGTTGGACACAATATCTTTATTTATTTATTTTTATGTGGTGCTAAGGATCGAACCCAGGGCCTCGCATGTGCTAGGTGAGCGCTCTGCCGCTGAGCCCCAGCCCCAGCCCCTTGTCTGTGTCTTTAAGAAACTTTTGTGTAAATCTTTGTCCCCGAAAGGTAAACGATTTGCAAGTGAGTGTGGAAATGACTCCTCCATCCAGCCCCTGACAACCTCAGCTTCCTCTTTCTTCTCTCAATTTAGATCAAGATCAGCAGCTCGCAGGAAACCCACCAGTTTCTGCTGCAAGAAAAGCTGCAGGAGCATCAGGCAGAAAAGGAGAAGCTGAACGAGGAGAAGCTGGCGCAAGAGGAGAAGCTGAAAGGCAAAATCAGGCGGCTGGTGGAAGAGAAGACGGTAAGGACGCCCTGTTGTTGTTCTTACTGCTGGGAACCTACGAAAGAGACTTTTCTAAGGGAGATTAAGAGCAGGTGCTGAGATGGAGAAATCCCAGCGACGGCTGGCTTAGTACTAAGGAGGTAAATTATTAAACAGGATGAATAATCATGAAGGATTCCACATGAAGCCCGAATTCTAAAACTCACAGCAAAATCAGCCCGAAAAGGCAGGACCGTTGCAATTTTGATGAGTGCCACCTTATTTGTTTCTATATTGTAGTTATATAACAAATCTTCCTCACTGCAGCAGACCCTGGTTTGTAAGTGACAGAGCAACGGTGACAAACCAGTTTCTGACCATCCCAGTCTTCATACATGACAGGGAAAACAAGTGACCGGAATTGCTACTAAATTTTCTAGAAACCTGTCCAATTAGAAGACACCCTGTAGCAGTGCGTGTGAGATGCTAAGGGTCCGAGGACCACCTAGGGACCTGGCTCCAATGCAGACTGGGGCTCAGCGGTTCCTATATGCTTCAGATGGTGCCGAGGCGACAGGTCTGCATCTCAGCGCAGCCTTGGAGGAAGGTTTTGCCAAAGTTTCCTGATAAAAACAACTTAGTGAGACGCCCTGTTAAACACAGGCTGTTGGCGCCCACCGCAGACCCACTGCCTGGGAATCTCTGGAGAAGGCCAGGAAACCATGTTTCCTGCTTTTATCTCTTCGTGGTCTGGAACTTGGCCCTCTCTGATGCTCGGGGACCCGCCATGAGCTTCACCACCCTCGTTTCCATCAGCCTGGGCCAGCAACTCATGACTTGGGCCACCTTTTGTCATTTGGGAGATTCCAGAACACTCAGCCTTGCCCCCTCCTGACCCCCTGGGCTCCAATCTAGCTGGGGTGATGGCGTGGCCCACGCTCTGGGGTCGGTAAACACTCTGGGCGATTCCAACACGCGGCCACAGAAGAGAACCGCGGCCCGTGGGAGTGGAATGGCCTTTCCTGTGGCCCCTCCTCCCCCCTGGAGACAGCAGCCCCCCACCGCCAGACCCCGCTCCTCCCCTGCACTCCTCTCCCTGTGGGGACTACACGGTCACGGGGGCCACCTTTCAGCAGCTCCTGCTCAGCCACTGCCCACCTGGACACTGTCCTCCATCAGCACACCCCTGTCCAGGCCCCTGCAGGCCTCTCCTGGCTCCGCCTGGGCCATTTCCATCGCCGGTTCCCACCCAGTTACCCGGGGCCTCTCCCCTCCTCCTGCCTCTGCCCTCCTGGCCTCTTTCTTTGCCTTTTATGTAATAAAAGATACACAGAAGGCCCCCCCCCCACGTCCTCAGAGGAGCCCCCCCGACACGTCCTCGGAGGTCACATTACAGACCGCAGTCAGAGCCGTGCACTTTGAAGAGCAAGTGGGTGTGGAAGAGACAGCTCCATCCACAGACAGGAGGCGGCGCCGGCCCAGACCTGACGGCTCCGGTGTCCTCCCAGACTGTCCCTCCTCACCGCTGTCGGCCACCTTCTCAAAACCCTGCTTGGGGAGTTTTGCGGGGGACACTGGTTTTTCCCTTGTTGGGATCTGGTGCTTCAGGCCCCCCATGGTCAGCCCCCAGACACCCTGAAGGCTTTCCTGTCACCCGCTGACCATGTGGCTCCCAGCTCCTGGTGCAGGCTGCTTGTGGGAGGACTGTGCTGTGGTGGAAGAAGGAATTCCGGTTCCCTCCCCCCCAGCACTTCTTTTTCATTGTGAATTTGAACGTCACCTCTGACCTCTGCCCCCACCAGTGCTGCAGACCAGGCCCGACCAACGGCTTCCAGGAGAGCCAGGCCACAGGTCTTGCAGTTTAGCTGGCCACGAGCTAGTCCTGGCGCGACTTCTCAGCTCCGCTACTGAGCGACAGTGACTCAGGACACACACGGCGGGGACGTCGTGGGCTAATCCCTAACTTAGAACCAGGCTTTAGCATCCAGTGGGGCCGGGGTTCCGGTTTCCAGCCCCTGCCTGAGGGAGTCACTAATAGAGCAGGCACATTCTTCTTTCTTTCTTTCTTTCTTTCTTTCTTTCTTTCTTTCTTTCTTTCTTTCTTTCTTTCTTTCTTTCTTTCTTTCTTTCTTTCTCTCTCTCTCTCTCTCTCTCTCTCTCTCTCTCTCTCTCTCTCTTTCTTTCTTTCTTTCTTTCTTTCCCCAGTCCTGGGGATGGAACTCAAGGACAGTGTACTACTGAGCCACCCCCCAGCCCTCTTCTTCTTTTTTAGAGACCCAGACTCACTAAGTGCCAAGGCTGATCTCAAACTTGTGATCCTCCTGCCTCGGCCTCCTGAGTCACTGGGATCACAGGCGTGACCACGGTGCCCACCAAGCTTTCTCACTCCCTCTCAGCCTGTCTCCTCCTCTGCAAGTGGGGCTGCAGGGTGTTCACTGTGCCAGCCCTCCCCCCATTCTTCCCATCCTCCCGGTGCAGAAGGAACTGTGGCTGTCCCCGTGGTGGCCCTGGGAAGCTGAGGCACGGCGTATATTCCCACTTAGCCAGGCCCTGGGGCTGGTGTCCAGTTCCCGGCTCTCACGAGGCCCCGCCTACTCCAGAGCCCACACCCGGCTCCGGGGCTCTGCGGCCCTGGGTGGGGTGGGACTGGAGAGGGACATGCCCGCCATGGTAACCGGTCAGTTCAACAAGCCTCGCTGACTTGCAGGCCCTGGAGGAGAGCAGTGCTCAGGAGAAAGGCAGAGCCAGGGAGGCCCTGCAGGAGGAGCAGCGGAGGGTCCAGGAGCTGGAGGACCGCCTCGCCCGCCAGAAGGAGGTAGGACTCAGGCCACCCCGGGACGGGACGCCTCCTGAAGCCCTGATCCTGGCCCGCCTGCTCCAGCACCCTCCTCGGGTGCCGTGGGGAGTGAGGGGACCCGCGCAGAGCCACCTTCTCGCACGGCCACCAGGTCCATTCAGCGGTCACCCTTGCTTGCAGGCTCTGGACGACCGCCTGGATCAGGAGAGACGCAGGTCCATGGAGGTCCTGGAGGAGAAGGAGAGGAGGCTCGAGGAGCTGGAGGGCTGCCTGGCCCGCCAGAAGGAGGTGGGTGCCCGGGAGGGGCCGCCGGGCAGTGAGCTCAGAGGGCGGGGAGGGGAGCAAGTCAGGACAGGGGACAGAGGACAGGAGACGTGGCATCTTCTGCAAGGAGGCTGAGTCCCAGGCACAGGAAGGGGGGACAGCAGTCATGGGAGTCCAGGCTGCAGGGACCCTGCCCCGGTCACCCAGCCTCAGCCCACACCAAGGAGTGTCTGCGCCCCGGCCAGCCACCAGGTGGGCGCTCTGCGCTGGCAGGAGGCGCTCCCTTTAGGTCGAGTTGGGCGGCACCTTTCTGGCCACCAGAAAGCCGTCCTAATGGGGCCGTTTGAAAAGGGCACCTGCTCCTGCGCCTGCTCCCCCACAGGCCCGGGCCCCCTGTCCCTGCTCGTCTGGTGGGACTGGAGCCGGAGCCTCTCCCTGGCCCACTGTGCCCTCTGGAGGCTCCCAGATATGTCCTGTCGGACCCAGAAAGTTTTATTCTGGATTCATAAAATTCAGGTTCCCATCCTCTCTCGAGAGTCGGGAAATGTGGCCCCCGTTTCCACCTGGCAACAAGGACCAGCGCGGAACCAAGTGGCAGCAGTCTGCCCCGGTCCTCACCTCCGCCCGCATGAACACATCCTCACTTCTGGCCCCCGACTGGCCCTCCGGGCACTGGAGTTTGCCATCCATCACTAGTTTTCTTCCTAAAGTGTGGCAGCCAGAACCACTCCTCCCCAGCCAGGGAGGCCCAGGGATGTGGGGCCAGGCGCTGCCGCCCACCCTAAGTCACCAGAGGGGGCCTCAAAGTCACCCCTTGTTGGAGATGGTCTCCTTCTTTTAATGTGCCCAGCTAGCTTTGGGGAAGCTCTGTTGCATTTTTGATTCATGTTTAGCTTGTGGCACCCTCGGGTCCCTGAGCCCTTTCCATGCCTGCTTCTGTCAATCCCTCCATCCTACGGCAGCTGAGAGGGGTGCAGGCTTTGCGGCCAGGTGAGATGTGAGTTCGAATCCTGACTGGAGCAGATCTGTCCATACCTCCCTTTGTGGAAGGTGGCTGTGAGGGTTGGACGTGTCCCAGGGAGTGTCTGATAGAAATGTCACCGAATAAATGGGAGTTTCTATGGTCACTTCTGCCACATCTACCTCTTCCTGTCCACCTCAGAGGGACACAGGAGGGAGAAAGAAGAGGCCCCTGGACACAGCCCTGCACCCCCAGGGGGGTGTTGGCTGTTGGTCCCCCCCCCAAGCTGTGCTTGTGGTTCTTTGTAAACAGTGTCACTGAGGTGACCGTCGAGTTCTATCTCCAGGGAGGGTGGCAAGAGAAGGGAGGGTCTCCGTGGAGTCACTCAAGTCAAATGCCACCAAGAGGTCAACAGAGGACGGCCCTGGAATTGAGGGACTTTGGGATCACGAGGGACTTCAGAAGCAGGAGTGAAGCCCGTAGCAGATGAGCCAGGGCTGGTGGCCCCAGGTCCGTTGGAACCTCGCCTCCCCTGGCCAAACCTCTCTGTGGCCTCTCGCGAGCTCCGGCCGCAGCCTGCGTTCAGCCTGGGGCGGGGCAGGGGGACTTTTCTTTTACCAGAAGAGGGCCACGGGGATAGTCCGGGTCGTGAGGTAAGGTTAAGGGTCAGCTCGCCTTCCCTGCTGTGGACTTGGGGGCACAGGGACAGGGTGTGTCCCCTCCAGGTGGCCTGTCCCAGCCACAGAGGAGCTGCAGAGAGCAAGGCCGGGCGCCTGGATGTGGGGTCAGGTGCTGCGGCCGACCCTAAGTCACCAGAGGGGGCCTCAAAGTCTCTTCACGGGTCACAGGAGCACCCCCTACCCTGAACCCCACCTCAGGCCCTCAGAATGACAGTGGGGTCCCTGCCCTGCCACTTCTCGTCTGCTCCGTTGGGCTGGTGTGGGGAAGAGGGCACTGGAGCTTTTAAACCACGTTTTACTGCAAAATACCCAACGTCTCAGGGCTGAGTGCTCCCGGGGGCCGGCCTGGGGCCCTGACTGTGGATTTTAGTGGCAACTGTGTTCCAAGTTCTAAACTCCTGGCGCCCGAGCTGGTGTTGAGAAGGCTGGCCCCGGGGTCGGTGGCCAGAGGCGAGGCCGGCCCGCGGTGGCTTCCTTTGGTTCCTTTGGTGATTGACTTAAGTCCTTTAGCCAACGATCACTTATCACAAGAGCTTCCTGGATGAATCCTGGACCGGGTGTCCCTCCAGGAGCCCCTGCAGGCCGGCCCCTGCCCCTGTGGAGACTGTCCATCGTGGCCGCTCCCTCCTGGGCCTTGTTCTCCTCTTGAAACCGGGTTCGGCCTAAGAGATTACCCCAAGGGTGGGGACGCCACAGGGGGTGACACTCTCCCGTCAGGGAGGCTGCGGGTGGTGACAGCCAGCCTGGCCCCTCTGCCTGCTGGGTCCTGCCCCGGGCTCCGCGTGCAGCCGCCAGCTTCCCCGAGCAGGGTCCGGGCTCAGTGCCATGAGCCGTACCAGCCGGAGCCCCCCATCTGTCCCTCCGTCCCTCTTCTATAAAATGGGGCCACAGAGAGCTCTCCCCACCCGAGTGCCGGAGGACGAGGTCTCCTGAGCCCGGGGCTGCCAGGCCCTGTGTCGTGGCCCTCAGGACTGTCCTCACCAGCAGGCACCCAGAGGAGCGGCCGTTGCCTTTCAGGTTTTGGAGAGCAGCATAGCCCACGAGAAGAGGAAGGCCAAGGAGGCCCTGGAGTCGGAGCGACGGAGGGTGCAGGACCTGGAGAACCACCTGACCCAGCAGAAGGAGGTGCGAGCCAGAGCCCGGCGGCCCAGAGCTGCAGCGGCCAGCTCAGCCAACTCCTAGCGCCCAGGGGACAGCCGGGCAGCCCTGAGCCTCCCACCCTCGGTGTCCTCACCTATTCAATGGAAACGCGGCCAGCCCCGCCCGCAGCAGTAGGTGTCCCTGGGTTGAAGTGCTTGGACGGCACCTGCATCCCCCCAGCCAGCATCCTGCTCATCAGCATAGCCAGGCGGGAGACACCCCTGCCACGCGGGGGACTCTAGAGGACCCCGGGGCAGGGCCACAGGCGGGGGCCAGGCAGGTCTGTGAGGAGCTCCGATGGAGGTCACATCCAATAAGGGCAGTCGCCTCCTGGGGCAGGTGAGGGGTGCAGCCTCACAAGGACAAAGCCCCGGGGGAGGTGAGGAGGGTCCCCAGTGCAGGAACCGGCAGAGAGGACACACCCACCCACCCGCCTGGGGACAGGCCACCAGACATCCAGCCTCAGCAGGAGGGGACAGGCAGGGCTGGGTAGATGTCACCAGCAACCCCAGTGGCGTGTCCATGGGCAGCGGCGGGCAGAGGCAGAGGCCGAGGCCCACCCTGCTGCCCTCGGGGAAGCAGGTGGTGGCTCGGTGGCTCAGTGTCAATCATCATCCATATTCTCTGAGCACCTGTGTGTCGGGCCCTGCTCTGGGGACCAAGGACACCACAGTGGACAAGACAAGCCAGGGCCACGCTGCCCACAGCCCCCGTCCCAGGTCAGGAAGACAGAACCCCAGGAAACGGCCAGTCCCAAGGACTGGCTAGAGAGTGGCCGACACCCATGGAGAGCTCTAAGGAGGTGACCCTGAGTGACAACTGGAAGGGGGATGGGACCTGAGCCAGCCAGGGCACGGTGGGGCCTGGAACTTCAGGGAAGAGCCAGAGAAGGAGGCAGGAGCTCGCTGGGGGAGCAGAGGAGGGGGCCGGGGCTCAGTGGGCCCAAAGAGCCGGCTCTGTATTAGCACGCTGTGCGACCCTGCAAGCCCCTGCCCTCTCTGTGCCCTCGTCCATGATGGGGGCAGAACCACCCCAGAGGCCTGGGGAGAGGAGTCTGTGCTTGCGGGACACCCACCCAGGGAGGGCAGGGTCCAGGGGGGGCAGGGCAGCCTTGCCACACCTGAGAGGGCAGGAAGGGCAGAGTGCAGCCGGGGTGAGGGAGACGGACTCAGAGACTCGGCGAGGTGTGTTTCCCAAACTAGGCCACAGCTGCCCCAGAGCACCCCTTCCATGTGGGGCCCCGCCAGGCGAGTGCCCAGCGTGCGCGTCCTGCCTTCCGATGGGCCGCGGTGGAAATCGCAGGACCGAGAGGCTGGGTGCACAGTGGTGAGGGCAGGGCCCTGGTGGCCAGCTTCACGCCACTTCCTGGGGGGTGACGGGGACGTCACCTTCCTCCTACTACCTCAGGCACAGCCTCCACTGCCTCACCTCTAAAGGGGGCCCCTGGACCCGGCTGGCAGGGTGGATGCTCTCAAGCATTCCCCACACAGAGCAGGACGCGGGGCCTTGTCCTTGCTGGTCTCATCTGTGCTACGCTGAGCAGCACATGGCATGAGAAGAGACGCAGAACAGGCTGGTGGCCTCTTGGGCAGGCAGGACATGGCAGTGGGTCAAAGTGAGGCCAGAGCCCGGGGAGGGTGGGAGAGAATGTGTGCAGGTGGGGCCTCGGAAGGCTCATCAAAACCTGGGAACACTGGGAACACTGTCTCTTTTTCAGGGCCACGTGCCTCCCAGTGTCCCCACCTCTGCCCCCTGGTTAAGACCTTCCCACCTGCCTGACATTCCCTGCAACAATTTCCATTCGTTCTCCTTTGTGACAAGAGCGCACATCCACTAAAGAAAAGTCAGCAGAGCAGTGGGAAGAGGGAATACAAGTGCCATGGTCCTGGTCCCCCGCCACCCAATGCCCCGTTTATACCTCAGTGACCCTGCTCCAGCCTCTGTCTGCACAGCACCCAGACATTTAAAACACCCGTCTTGTGGCCTTTCTGTTGGTGAGGGCCAGAGCGGCAAGAGGGTCAATGGCAGCAAACAGAGTGTCTCATCCCCGGGCTGGCGGGTCCTCCCCGGGTTGTGCAGGGGAGTCCCGGCCTCCACCCCATGCCCAGGTCTGTGGAGTAAGTGTCCCCAGCTCCACGCTGTCCTGGGCATGAATTCCCGAAACCCACGCCTTGGTATATGGGATGATTCTGCCTGTGTCCTTTAAAGCCAGGGACAGGAAGGGTGGGGGCAGGAAGTGTGCCCCTGTGCTGTCTCTCTTCCCACACCTCCTAAGAGCCAGGTACTTCCCAGCCAGGCCTTTACTGGTGCCAACACATGCCAGTTCATCCCGTGGCTTGGCGCCAAATGATATGACCCTGGGACTCACCAGGATGTCATTTCCTGAACACGAGCCCCAAAATCCGGAGTCACTCCCTCCTTCGTGTGCGAGGCTGAGATTTGGCTCCTGGTTCTCGCCCTGCCTGAGGCTGCTCCAGGAGTCCACCCCTCGGCCAGGCCGGCCCTGGCTGCCTCACTGCAGCCCAAACCCCATCCCCCGTCTTCCGCAGAGACTGGCCCTGGCTTCTCTCTGCACTGACGGTCCCCCTTCCCTGCTCACCCCTCGTCCCCTCACCCTTGACTCCCAGATCTCAGACAACAGCATCGCCTACGAGATTCAGAAGGCCAAGGAGGCCTTGGAGAAGGAGAAGAAGAAGGTGCAGGACTTGGAGAACCGCCTGACCAAGCAGAAAGAGGTATGAGTCTCGGTGACCAACGGCGGAAAGGGACCCAGGGTGGCCCTGTGCCCAGGGGCCGGTTCAGATCCAAACTCTGCCTCCCTCTGGCTGTGGGTCATTAGGCAAGTTGCTCACCATCTTTGTGGGACCCATCCTGGGTCCCAATCGTGCAAAGCACACACACGTATGCCACGAGCAGTATCCAGAGTAAAGCAGGTGTCACCTGGTCATCGGGTAAGATTTGCCTAGAGGCAAATGAATCTGAAAGGACTTGGAGCCAGTGGGGACCAAAGAGGGTCCCTAGCTCACATCCATCTTGGGTCATTTACTAGCATGCATCAGACTCTCTGGGGAACTTATTCCAAGTCCCTCTTCAGGCCTCACCCCCAGAGTTCTGACTCGCAGGGCGTAGGGCCGACTCGGGAATCTGCAAGCTCTGCCCAGTGGAGCAGGGGCCCCCTGAACATAGCCCAGGAAGAAGGTTGACGCACACATGCCACCACACAGCCCCTGGGCACCTGGCACATGCACAGAGAAGGCAGAGGTGTGCAAGACCCAGGGCTGCCCACTGTGTGCGGGGAGGGTGCCCAGGCCACACGGGGGCTCCAGGGGAGCAGTCTCTTTGTCCCCAGGCTGGGTCCCCAAATGATGTGCCACAGAGTTTAAAAAAAAAAAAAGGTGTGTATCATGAAATCAATGAATGAGTCATGACTTTATTCTAGAAGTTACTGGGTAAGGCAAAGCCTGTGCTGCCTACTAGGCCAGAACCGTCCAAGCCACAGAAATGGGACTGTTCTTGGTACTGGTCCCAGAGAACCTCTCCAAGGCTCATTGAATGGAACACCCTGTAGAGCAACAAGGACCGTCCTCAAGGACACCCCAGAGGGGACAGGGACATCCAAGGGTAGGTCTGTGACAGTCAGCAGCTGGCTTCACACCAGACCAGGAGGAGCAGAACTCCACCCAAGGACCCACCATGTGCCTGGAAAGACCAAGGGAACAGCAGGACTTGGGTCTGAGCAATGGTTGGGTTTTTTGTTGTTGTTGTTGGATTTGAACCCAAAAATGAAGCAACAAAAGCAAAAATAGATTAAAATCATCAAAATTGAAAGCTTCTGTATGGCAAGGAAACAACAGGATAAACAGACAACTTGCAGACCGGGAGAAACATACTTGAAAGATGTACATCTGATAAGTGGCAATGTCCAAAATTTACAAGGAACCCAAACAGCCCTGTGGAAAGAAATCACCCAATGAGATGTTTCATAAAAGACAAACAGTGGCCAACCGACACTTGGAAAAAGCTCCATCCACATCACCAACCACCAGGGAGCACAAATGGAGCCCCTGTGGGATACCACCCCACACCCGCCAGAAGGGCCGTTATAGGAAAAGATACCCAGGGTCCAGCAGGATGGGGGGAAAAGGGACCTTGTATACCATCAAATTGGCATGGCCACTTCGGAAAGCCACATAGAGGTCCCTCAGAAAACTAAAGATCATGCTAAGCAAAATAAGCCAGCCACAGCAAAACAGATGCTGTGTGCGCTCCCATACACGCAGAACCAACTCACACAGCAGATCACAGCAAGCTGGGGAGGAGCCTGGGGCAGGCAAGGGGTAGATGTACGCCAGTATCACACGCCTCGGGCAGGAGTAAGCTGGGATTTTTTTTTCTTTTGAGATCCATCGCACCAAGTGATGACCATAGTAAATAATAGTGTGTTGTACACTGCTGAGAGTACATTTCAAATGTTTTCACACCCAAAAAAAAAATAAGTATTGGAAGTGATAGATATGTTAATTAGCTTGACTTCATTATTCTGAAATGACATTCTGCATTATATTAGTCGTTTACCCCATAAATACAGGTGATTATAATTTGTCAATTTACAATAAATTTTTTAAATTAAAAGAATATTTAAAACAAAAAATAGAATTTGACTTTTCTGAAATTCAGAGTAAATCTTTTTTGGGGAGTAGGTTACTGGGGATTGAACTCAGGGACACTCAACCACTGAGCCACATCTCCAACCCTAGTTTGTATTTTATGTAGAGACAGGGCTTCACTGAGTTGCTTACGACTCGCTGTTGCTGAGGCTGGCTTTGAACTCGTGATCCTCCTGCCACTGGGATTACAGGCGTGCACCTCCATGCCAGCTCAGAATAAATCTCTGAAGAAATGAACAGAGAATTTTTTCTTAAATAGGTCACTGAGTATCCTCTGTAACTAAACGTATTTGAAAAGCAGCTTTTACCCCCAACCAAGGTGAATGCAGGCCAACATTTGATATTCAAAATATTTCAATAGGTAGTTAATGAAAATAATTCCATTTCAAAACAAAATGTTCTTTTGTTCTATTTCCAAATTTGTGGATGTGTCTGTTTGAAGTGTGCTTTGATATTTTAAGGTGACTCCTCGCAAGCTCATTGTGATTTGCAACAACTGGTTTCTTTTAATTAGAATTTTTAATCTCTATATGCAAAAAATAATTTAGGAAGTGAGAAAAAAATTATAAGATGAAGATTGGTGTACGACTCCAAATGTCACCAGTAAGTCCTGATTCTGAATCCGCGTTTGGGGCCCATCTTCGAAAATCTCCTGGCTGAACTTGTAATAAGTACCTCTAACCAATTTGATATTGCAAATTGCAGATGCTCACGTAACAAAAGGGCCCTCCGGACACACAGGGGGCTTACTGGCGTACACAGAAGGGCAATAGAAAGCTAGATTTCACCTGCAAAGGTAAAACAGACAAAAGAGAGCAGAAAAGCAAACCAGTTTCACACCAGAGGGGCGGTGATGGCCGTGCCAGGCCTCTCCAACCTTGGGCAGAGACCAGGCAGCTTCGTGGCCCACCAGAGAACAGCTGTGCTGGAGGGAGAGTCTAGGGGCGGTGTGAAGAGCCTCCCCAGGAATCAGACGGAGCTCCTCGGGGGCTTGGGGAGCAAGAAGCAAGCCCCAGGGGAGGCTCTGGAAGAGCCTGATGAAGGTGGTGTTTGCATTTCGTTTTTTCTTTTTTTTTTTTCTTTTTTAAGTACGGTTTCCCCTCCTGATTGTCAAAGGAGCCCCTGGCTTCCCGGAACATGTGAAAAATACAAAATCTCACTCCGGAGAAGAAAAAGCTAACCGTGCTGTCACCAGCAGGGTTTTGATGTGATTCCGCCTGGATGCTGAGCCTGATTAGGGATGCAGATAAATAGGGATTTATCATGAAGTCACTGGTTTAGGCACTGATTTGGAAGCTGTTTTTTCTTTTAATTTTGTTAGTTTTGTAGTTGGACACAACACCTTTATTTTATTTATTTATTTTTATGTGGTGCTGAGGATGGAACCCGGGGCCTCGCCTGTGCCAGGGGAGCGCTCTGCCCCTGAGCCCCAGCCCCAGCCCCAGCCGGGAGCTGTTTCTTTATACATAACTAGCTGTCCAAGGGCCTCCGTACTGCCCAACAATCTTCTACCACCCGCCATTGAGGGATGGCCTGGGTGTGCACCGACTCTGATGGACCCCGATTTATCTGCCCCTCCTCATAGCCAGGCCCTGTGGTTTTCTCCTCCATTTTCAAGGGTATAAAAGACACTGGACTAAACACCCCATGTTCCAGGCTGGACATCCTTGGGATCGAGTCCCAAAAAACGGAACTGCTGCCGGGCACAGTGGCGTAGGCCTATGATCCCAGCAACTTGAGAGTCTGAGACAGGAGGATCTCAAGTTCAAGTACAGCCTCAGCCACTGAGCAAGACCCTGTCTCAAACTGAAAAATAAAGAGGACTGGGGATGTGGCTCAGTGGTAAAGCACTCCTGGGTTCAAGCCCTGGTACCAAAAAACAAATAAATAAATAGAACTGCTGGGTCCTAGAATATTAACATTTGCAGATCACAGTGTGTTCCCAAGGAATGTTCCAGAAGGACCATACCCATTCACATTGCCACTGATGAAGGAGAGTGCCCACTAGAATGTCTCAAGAGTATCTGGACCGTCATGTTTGGAAGACTTCACACCCTGCCTGCTAAGAAGCCCGGGTCCACCTTGTCGGACCAGCCACAGGGACTTTGCCCATCCAAGGCAGGAAGAAGGGGTTCCAGCAGGCGGAATGGACGCAGCAATGGGGTCCTATGTGGCCAGGGCCTGGGGGGCAGCGGGGGGGTGGCCATCCCAGTGCCAAAGCCCCGTGGGAAAGCAGAGTGTCCCAAAGGCAGGCCACGCTGCGGAGGGTGAAGGAATTTGGCTCATTTATCCTGGAGAACAGACTTAGAGACTTGGCGGCCCTCCTCGGCTATTTAAAGACTGTCTCATAAAAGAGAAATCAAACGTGTTCCCCGAGCTCCAGGTGTCGGAGGTAAGCCGGGAGACCAGAAGTCCCAAGGAGACAGACGTCAGCTGAGCTCGAGGGAGAGCCGTGCGGTGGGAACCTTCCAGCGAGGCGTGGACCTTGGGCCTCCCAGGAGCGGCCGAGTGGAGTTCCCGTCCTCCCTGAAGACGGCAGGGCCAGGAGGCTAGCGTTGACCCTTAGTGCTGAGTGTCTGCTAATTTGGTGTTTGCTGTTTGTCTAGGAAATAGAATTAAAAGGGCAAAAAGAGAACTCTTTAAATAATAAATTAAGCGATGCACTGGCCGTGGTAGAAGAGATTCAGCAGATCAAGACAGCCGAAAGCCTCAGAGCAGAGAGCCTCTCCCTGAAGCTAAATGAGTCCTTAGCCGAACTGGAAACTGCCAAGACAAAGCTGGTAAGTGGTGGCCTGCAGGGGCAGGGACGGGAGAGAGTGCCCAAGGGGAAGATGACAGTGTCCCTCCCAGCCTCAGCTGGGTGCCTCTTTCCTGCTGGGAGCCACTCTGGGCGCTGCAGGAGGCTCAGTGGCATCCCAGTCTCTACCTGCTGCATGCCGCTTCCCTTCTCCCAGGGGTGACAACCAAAAAATGTCTCCAGATGTTGCCAGTGTCCCTTGGAGGCAGAACTGCCCATTGAGGAACGCTGGTGTGGCGTGAAAGGTCACCTGAGGCTGAGGCCTCCTGCAAGTCCTCTGAGATGGGGCAGGGGCTGCACAGCCCCACGGGGAAGGAGCAGGAGCCCGGGACCTAGTGATCCGCGACTGCTCCGCAGACCCTCAGTCAAGGCTTTCAGCTGCGGTGGGTGCCCGAGGCCCTGGCAGACGGGGTCCCGCACTGCTCTCCTCTGTCACTGGCACATCCAGCCAGCAGCTCCGTGGGCGAGGGCCTGATGAGATGAATCTACCGGAAATCCAAGTAGATCAGGGAGCGAGCGGAGAGGCCGGCTCAGGGGGCCACGTGGTGGACGCAGCTGTAGGTCAGATTCACAGGGACCTGGATGCTCAGGGCTGGGGAGAGCCAGGGAAGGGGAGGGGCCTGGGGGCAGGCGTTGCCATGACAGCGCTTGATACAGGCTCCAGCTTCAAGCCAGGGCAGCTGGGGCCATGATGGCAGGCGAAGGGCACCTTGGTGGGCACGGGGAGGGCCTGGGTGGGGTCCTCCCAGGGAGCGAGGTGGTGAGGAGCGGCAGGTAGCAGAGCCCCACTGGCGCCGTTCAGCAGAGTGGGAGGGGAAGAAGGGGAATTGAATCTGGAGGAGTCTCACGGCAGACTGTCGGAAAGTGGGCACAAATGGGCTGTCCCAACAAAGTCACACCTCAGGAGACCAGAGGCCGGGCCCGGGAATAGGGAGCAGGGGCCGGAGAAGCAGGGTCAGTCGGAGAAGCGGGAGGGAGGGAGGAAGGGGCAGAACCACCAAGGAGGGCCTCAGGAGGGGGGGGTCGGGTTCGCCGTTCAGAGGCCTTGGTGACTTCTGTTTTTAAGACGTCCCAATCCATTGGCTTTTTTCCTTATAAAATTTTTCATTCATTCATATTGATCAAGAATCTGGGTCTGGATGGGTGGGCCCAGCCGTCAATGAGAAAAGGCAAGTTTCTTCTGCCGCGGAGTTGAGTTCTAGCAGGCAAAGAAACAACAGAACAAGCTCCCTTCAGGTGGTGATAAGGTCTTGGGGAACACTAAAACAGAAAATTAAATAAATCAAATAGAAAGTGTCTCAGACCCCTCTTGTAGATGGGTGATCGGGGAGGGCTCTTTAAAGGGGATGTTGGAGCTGAGACCTGAAAGACCAGAAGGGGTGGATGAGCCATGGGAGGAGCCAGGGAAGGGGAGCATGCCAGGTAGAGGGAACAGCACAAGCCAAGGTCCTGTGGCCAGACCAGCTCAGCCCTGTGTTGCACAAATGAGAACAAGTGTCGACGTCATCACATCCAGCTCCCACGTCACATAACCATTGCCCTGTTTCCCCAGATCATGATGGAGGAGCAGATAATACTGCAGCAACTGACGGTAAAGAGCCTGCAAGACCAGCGGGAAACTCAGAAACACGGATTCGAAGAGGAAATCCAAGAATACAAGGAGCAGATCAGACAGCACTCGCAGACGATTGTGAGCCTCGAGGAGAGACTCCAACGAGTGACCCAACACCATAAGAAAATAGAAGAAGAGATTGCAACCCTCAAGGTCAATAACCCAGGTAGGCCCAGAGAGAGACCCGGGGAGCCCCGCGCCAGGGCAGCTCGGGGTGCCGCAGCCCCGCAGCCGGCCGACCTGAGACAGGCTGCACCCACTGAGAAGCTGTCGCGGTGGCCCAAGGCCCTGCGCTTCTTGCTGCACGAGGACGTCAGAAGCCCTCGAGGCCCGGGCGAGCCGAGGCTGGCGATGAGTCGGGACATCTTTTGTGCCGACCCAGTGAGGCGGCGACACACATGCCGCGGGAGCCGTCAGGCGTGACAAGAGCAGTGGACACAGCCGTTCTTGCCCACACAGGGGCCTCTGCAGGGCTGCTCTTGCCTTCGGCCATTTGCCACTTGACTGGAGCCTTGCAGACGCGGCCGGGTCAGCTCCGCACAAGAGAAGCAAAAACGGAAATGGGGGCTGGGTGCCACGTTCCCCCAGTGACTGTTAGATGCTGAGCTCTGAGAGAAGAGGTCTGGGGCCTGGGTTTCTCGGCCTCGGCCCTACTGGCCTTCTGGGCTGGACAGGGCCACCTGCCCTAGTCCTGCTAAGGGTTCCCGGGCTTCCCCGGCCTCCCTGGCTAGATGCCTCCAGACCTTGCTGAATGTCCCCGGAGGAAACTTCCCTCTGGTTGGGACACAGTCCTGCTTCAGTGGCCAGCTGTGGGCACGGGCCCCTGCCGTGGTTCAGCTCTTAGTTGAGCATCTGTTATGTTCCAGGCTCAGCGAGGCTCTGGGGATTCTGCAGGTATGGACTCTGCAGGTCCCCAGGTGGTGGCCCTGGCAGGTGAACAGTGTCCTCTGAGGATGCTCACGCTGGGGCCGAGGGCGATGACATCTTGTCGTCTCCACACTGAGATCAGTGCCTGCCTTAAAGCAGACACCGCACGGGAGTTTGTGGGATGAGAGGGGGACAAGGAGGCGGGGTGGGGGGCTGAGGAGCCAGAGGAGGTGGGAAGAAGACAGGCTTGGGGACCCGGTGCCCCCGCTGTGCCTCCCGCAGCAGTTCTGTCACTCTAACATGCGCTCCCTGGTCTGTCAGTGGACTTGGGGACACCTGCCTGCTAGCGAAGGCAAAGACCCAGGGCCACTGGGTTATTATGAAGAGAAGAGGCCAATTGGGCTTATGGCCTGATCCAAGGTCTGGGGGGGCCCATCTGGTGATGCCCTCTTGCTGGCAGTCCTGGGGCCACACAGGTGGCAAAGGACGAGAGACAAGAGGGGTGCCTGTGTTTCTGGTCTCTCTTCTCCTAAAGCCACCACTACCAATCTTGGGGGCCACACCCTGATGGCTTGGTCTGATCCTCAAAGGCCCCACCTCTAAACAGCAAGCTCAGGTGGGGATTCACTTGGGCGCGCACCTCCAGGGGTGGCCACCCACATTGTAACCACGGCCTCTGCTGGAGAGAGCCTCCGCCGTGACGCAGAACCCGGGGTGGGTCTCCCAGGAAGGAGGGCAGCCAGGTGGGCCCGTCAGGGGGCCCGCAGGCCAAGGGGAAGGAGGGCATCCACTTCTGTGCGGGGGCCTAATGTGTGTCCCTCTGCTGCAGCTGAAGAGGCAGACATGCCGGAAGAGCTTCCCGTGGCCCCCCCATTGGAGAACAGTACCAAAGAGATGGCGTGCGACCACCTGATGTGAGTACCGCACCGGGGAGCTAGAGCAGACCCAGAATCCCCCGGCTTTGGCCAGGTCTTCAGAGCCCAAGTAAAGGAAACGGGTCCTGAGTTTTCTCGATGCCATTATATTACATTTCTCGATTCCTTCAACCAGTCAGACCGTGCAGCAGAAAGGCCCCGGAGGTCTATGTTCACATCCCCACTCAACACTGGTAGCTGTGTGGCCTTGAACCAGTCAGACCACCTCTCTGAGCCTTGGCTTCCTCAGTGGCTGAGTAAGGATGTTGGTGTCTGGCACTTGGTAGATTCGTGTTCATGGTATCAGTAGCTGTCTTCCCCGGGTCCCTGCCAGACAGACCCCACTGTCCCCAGAAGACGGTGGAGGTTTCACACAGCAGAGACCACCTAATGGAGACCTGGAAGGAGTTCAGAGTTGAAGATCTGGACTAAATGACCTT